>NC_081826.1:14574090-14877121 GCF_030867095.1 Alligator mississippiensis
GACCCCTGGTGGGGTTTGCACACTATATCTAAGGGGTCCGCAATAGATGACTATGATCAATTGTAAGTGTGTGAATACCCACACTTGCCATTCAACGGGGTCTGCACCTCCATTCAAAATGATTTAGGGGTCTGCAAATGAAAAAAGGTTGAAAATCATTGCTGCAAGTCATCTTGGGTTTCTCTTTGTAAATCCTGGAGTTACTGTGGTAGATAGCCAGTCATTTAGAATTTCCCCAGTTTTGCAAGGTTTATTGAAAATTAACTTTAGTACTTTAGAGATCTCCTGAGCTTGTTCCTTTTAAGACTCTTGGATGCAAGTTACCCGGGCTGGTTGGGTTTAAAATGTTTAATTTTAGCAGGTGCTGCCTCGCATCCTCCGTTTGTTACAGATGGTAAAATTCTATTCCATCCACAACATCATATGGCAAGGATACATCCTCCTACTTCATTGCAAATACCGAACAGAAATATCTACTGAATATGTCTGCCTTTGCTGTATCCTCCTGTACAGTTTTACTGTCTGAATGTACCAAAGGACAACACTTGGCAATACTTAAGGTTGTTTTTATTCCTAATATGTTTGAAAAATGCTTTTGTATTGTTTTTAACTCGCTTGGACATTTCATTGATTCATTTAGCTTCCTTTATTAGTTGCCTACATTTTTAATGTGTTCATTGCCGTTTACATCCCTTTTTTTCCATCCGTCATTTTATTCTTTTTATTATTGCATCCGCCGCTCCTCTTAACCCCAGGATACTTTTAACCAGTAGTGTATCCTAGGGCAAGCGAGTGGGGCATGTGCCCTGTGCACCACTTATGGGAAAGGGCACCAGGAGGATGGGGCAGAGGGTGCCTCGTCCTGGGGCTTCAACTTACCTAGCTGCTGCCTGCCTCTTTGACACATGCTGATGTTGGCAGTGTGTGTCATAGAGCATAAGACCTTCTGGGAATTGTAGTTTTGCAGAGCAGCAATGGAGTTTGATGCAACCATGGGGGGAGAACTGACCCCCATTTTTTGCCACCAAAATCAACATTTTGTTTGCCCTTTGCACATGGGCTCCAGCAGCAAAACAAGGGGGTAAACGTTTCCTCTCTGCAGCAGCAAACTCCATGCCGCTCAAGAGAATTATGATTCGCATAACACCGTGCGCTCCCGGCCACAGCCTGGCTGTTCCTGCCCCTGTGAGTGAGAAGATAGGCAGAGGAGAGAGGAGAAGGGTAAGAGATGGCTGCCCTGGGCACACTTTTTCCATGTTACACCTCTGAGGATACCTCCATCTAGTGGAACTTTTTCATATCTCTGGAATTTGGGGACACCTAGTAGGTTGTCTGTCTTTCAGTAATTCCTGGGTTGTGTTAAGGGTGTACTTGGTAGCTGTGTTGGTCTGAGACAAGAAGACATACAAAAAAACTAGAACTTTTACATTTCATTTTAAATTCATGTTCCTAGGCAGTTCCTTTTAAGATTTGAAAATTGGCCCTTTTAAATGCCAGGCATTTTTGTTACTGGCTGGTGGCATATGCTGTTTGTGCAAAGGAAATGTAACCAGGTCATGATTCTGGGTACTTAATTGTCCATAATCATCATCGCTAATTATGATTCCATGATTGGGTGAGCAATTAGCTCTTCTTTGTCAGAAGTCGGTCTAATAGTGAGTCATTCCATGTTGGAAGCAGGGTGTTTTGCATTAAGAAATGATCTGTTTTTATTCAATTCAAGGGAATTTTATTATTGTGCGCACGAGTTGTCGAGCAAATACCTACCAGGTATTTGCCCATACCAACATGTTTTCTTACTGTATGTTTCGAACATACTTAAAGAGCAGGTCACTCTGGTCTGCAGTGAAATTTGGTTGTCTGTGACACCTGGGTCTCATTCTTAGTTTTGCCAGTTAGAAAAGAGGTCAGCAGCGTTTGCGGGCTCTGGGCTAGAATAACCCAGCTTGGGTTCAAGGTAGCCCGCCGGGAGCAGTGTGGCGCGCATGAAGGTGCTGCTGCTAGGTATGGCAAGTTTACTATGTCGGCTTGGCCTCGGTGGCTTTTGCTTGAAGAAGGGTGTTTGTGCCCGAGAGCTTTCAAGGACCTTTTTTCCAACTATTTAGTTGGTCTAATAAAAGCTATCACATCTACTCAAAGAACCTCGTTTGCCTGCCTGTGTCCTTAGACCAACACGGCTACAACCAGCAACCCTTCAATGCACCTTTAATTCCTAGTTGACTGAAATAGAAATGTGTCTACATTGAATCAACCTACTGATTCAATTCCAAAACCAGTATTTACCTAAAGTCCTGTTAAGTATGTAGAGATTAATAGGGTCACCCAGAGCTCCAGTGAGGACATTTCTTTGAATGCTCTTGAGTACTGGCAGGTAGCTGTAATTTACTGCTGTGTTGGCACTTTACAAACAAAATTAGCATTGTACTCTCATGGTGTGATAAACTGGCTTAGTAATTGAGAGAGAGGTTTTGGAAGTCGGGGTAGTGAAACTTGGGCACTAAACGCAGCTGACTAAGGGCTCTGTTACACATTACACTTAGCTTGTATTATATTTAGATCCTAGAAAGCATTAAAATGATTTAGAAAGCTTTATGAGCAGTTGCATGTTAATGCTTACTAGGCTCTAAATATAGATCCTAGTACCACGTTGGAGTCTTGGACATGGGCAGATCCAGGATTTTGGAAAGAGGGGTGCAGATGGTGTGGTGCATTATCACATATAACACAACACACGTTTTTCTCCACCTAAAAAGAAAGTAGAAACTTCACTAATAACCTATATTATTAAATTTAAGACTGAAGAAAAAAACATTATTGGAATGTGTATTAATTTGCTATATCATATATTACATATAAAAACACAATAAACTAGGCAAAAAAATCAAAAGATACTATTTGATTAGTCCTGTAGGCCTTATAGTTAAATGTATGCCCTTTTTCAGATTCATAAAACAAAATATAGCCTTTTTGAGTATCTTGATTCTTGGCAGTGCATCTTGTGCTTCACTGAAAATTATTTCCATGCCTAAAGTAATGTTCACCTGTGTTACCATTTGCATACCTGAGTTAATGTTTCTAGGTGGAGTTAAAAACCCAGCCTGCAGAACTGCAAAATGGAAGCTACAGTACCAGGGGCAGCTAACAGACAGCAGAATTGCAGAAGATAGGATAACTTGAATAGTGGAACCATTAAAGATCATTAAAAAGAAAGAGGGTCGTTAACACCCGTGGAATGAAGATTTTAGAAGGAATCAAGTAGATTTTAATGAGCCATGAAGTCGGTTGACTCCCTCACTGCTTCCTGAATAGAAATGCTGCTGCCACTGCCAAGCTGTTGGTTTTAAAGTTTGGGTGGAGCAGGAATCAAAGACTGGTGCAACTGCACCCCTCCCAGATCTGCGCCTGCTTGAACTAGCCTCTATGCAGTTCCAGGGCTGAGACCTGAAAATGTGGGTCTCAGCGCTGAGACAGCACCAAATCAGCCTCCTTGGGATCCCAGAGGTGAGATGTGAAAATGAGCAGATTTTTTGGGTCTCACCTAGGATCTCACTGAATGGGCTCTGGTGGGCTCCCAGGGTAGAGACCCAGAAATCATCTGATTTTTTTTTCAGGCCTCAGTTATGGGATTACATTTGAACTGGTTCAAGACTCCAGTGAGATCCCAGGGCTGGGACCCAAAAGTCAGCTGAATTTTGGGTCTCAGCCCTAGGATCTCACCAGAGCTGGCTTGAGGACGTCTGTGCAGTTCTGGAGCTAGGACCATCAGTGAATTGTGGGTCCCTGCCCTGGTACCACAGTTGATTTGTATTGTCTCCAGGGAGAGTCCCACGTTAAAGCAACATATGTTACCTAATACCAGTCGGAGATAATCCTGTCTGGAAAGGCATAACTTTAGTACCATACTAGAGCACTTAGCATGGTTTATCCTGCTTGAATACTAGCATTTTAAATATTGTTACCATGTGCTAAATGTAACGTGTAACAATCCCGTAACACAGCACCCAGGGCCATGTCGTCTGGCCCGTGCGGCTCCCCCCAGGCTGTGGCCCTGAGTGTTAGATTGGGTATGCAGGGCAGTGTGGGGCCCAGTCCTGGTGAACGGGCTGGATGGCAGCAGGAAGAGGCCGTGGAGCTTGGCAGGGGCAGGTGGGGCCACGGGGCCCAATCCAGCCCATGGACCAGCCTGTAGACTGCACCCCCACTTTGTCTGCTGGGCCCAAAGGTTGAGAGCCACTGCCCTAAGCAGTGCAATTCTGGAGAATTCCCCTATTCTTTGAGGGAAGGCCTGATGGCCATTGATTAGGTGCCTGGAGAAAGAAACAAAGGACCTAACTCCGAATGATTGTGGAGTTTAGGCCTTGGAGTTGATTCAGTGCCTAACTCCCATTGATTTTGATGAATACAGGACGCTTAACTAACTTTAAAAATCTAAATTACGTTTAAATTATTAAACTAAGTTTTGACTCCTAGAGAGCAGCAGTCAGGTGAAAGAGATCTTCTCTGACAGAAATGGTCATCTTCAGCAGTCTCAGATATTGATGCCTTAAGCATTTTGGGGAGGCAGCGTGATTGCAACCCTGGGTGAAGGCTTTGGGCTCACAGCCTGGTGCCCTGAGTTTTGTTCCCAGCTCTGCCAGTGACCTTGGGAACATTGCTTTGCTGTTTGGTGTCTCTGTTTCCTTCTCCTGCCCTTCTCTGTTTCATTTGGGGACAAGGACAGTTTTTTACTATGTGTACTGTCAACGTGAGTAGACATTATTGTCACGAAAATAATATTCCCAAGGTTAGATTCTTGTATACTCAGGTGGATAAAGGGCAGCCGATTGCCTCTGGTGGCATTATCCCAACAACATACAGATGTGTGATAACAGTAGGACATAGCCCCCATGAAGAGGAATTCTCATCATGATATGACTTACGACTAATGTTTTCAGCAGACTACTGTGTGCTCTTTCCCAGTGGACTGCAGCATAGCCCATTTTGTTATCTTGGCAGTAGACTATGAGAAACCCCATCATTTGGAAAATCAAAAGTCCACTGTAGCCTGTAAGACTAAATAACTGTTATCAGTAGCTAGGCTGCAGATTTGTATTTAACATCCTGGGTGCACTGATTGAATTGCGTAGTTGATACTAGGTTGAAAGAGAGAACTTTCCCTAGACCACGGTTTCCTTACAAATCTTGAGGATCAACAAAAGAGAAAGGTGATCATCTCGGCCGCTCAGGTGTCCTGCTGCTTCACTTAATTCCTCATCTGGTTCCACTCAGCCAAGTGTTCCCAATAATTTATTTTGTCTCTATTTCAGATGAACTAGTCTGCTTCTGGCAGCTCTTCCACCTCTATCATCTGTGTATCTTAGGGACTTACATGGCCCCTCCATGGTAGCATCCAAGTGCCTTGCAATTTGAACGTGTCCTGGGAGAAGGAAGAGCAAATACACCCGTAATACACATAATGGCACTGACTTCATGTCAGAAGATCTCAAGGCTCTTTGTTAAGAAGGTTCCTATCATCATTGTCATTTTGCAAGCAAAGTGACTTCTCCAAACACCATTAGGGGTAGGAGCAGGGGACAGAGCTCAAGGCTTCTTCCCTTCCAGAGCAGCATCTGTCTCACTGGCTCATACTCCCTTTGACTTCCTCTCTGTCTGGCCCCAAATAGCTTTCTATCTTTGCAGCCCAGTAGACCAACTTCAACAGGAAGGGTTGGAGGGTGCTCGCGGCCCTACCATGCCTATGGTCCACTGCTTAGGCACCTTGCTAGGAAACAGGAGACAGTGGTTTAAACCCCTTCTGGTGGGGGAGTGCCCCAGTATTTTCTTCCCAAGTGCAAGGGGGATGGACCTGATGATCTCATGAGGTCCCTTCCAGCCCCTAATATCGATGAATCTATGAATTTGCTTTTTTGGAGCTAACAGGTTGGATGGTCTTTTTTCTCTCCCATCATAGCCAACATGGGGCAGGGGTAGGATCTAAAATCTGCAAAAGTAGCCTGAAATGCCACTTAAGCAGCTCATTTTAACCATGCAAGTTTACTTACCCATCTAAAAGTGGAGTTGGATTTGGACCACAGAGTGGAAGTCCACTCAAAGTCTAGCAGTGCTGGGAATTCAAAGGTTTCTTGAAGCTAGCAATTCTACCCTTCAAATAGCCTTTCCCTATGCCATGTATTACTGGCTGTAGAATAAGGTGTACAAAGCTGTATTATATATATGTATCTTAAACTCAGCACATATAATTGGGGAAAAAAAAGATTTTGCTCCTATGACTCCAAATGAATATTTAAAAACATGAAATTTCATTAGTTGTCAGTTAATATGATGGATGTAGGATTCTAGCGATTTTGGGGAGAAATGTTTCCAAATGGGCAAATTATTACTTTTAGGAATGGGTTTCCTGCACGTAGTAATGGGTAGTATTTTTTATGGTGTTTTCTCCTTTCAAAATACTTTAGAACTATTCATTAATTAACACTCAGTGCCCTTTTGGAAGTAGGCAAATAATTATTACCAGTCTAAACTTGTTCACAGGAAACAAAATGAAAGATTACATGCACGTTACTTAAACAAGTTGGGCACTGGATTGCATGCTGATATTATCCATTGCAAGTGCCCTATCTGCATACGTAAAGGGGGTCTTTGCATATACAAAGAAATCATTTAGACCAATGCACATACAGTTGCATGAATAATTATGGGTTTGACATGTTTAAATATCAGGCTTGGCTTACAACTAAGGTTTCAACAAAGCCAGATCAAGGGCATTTAGCCATTCATTTGCACATTTAGCATGTGATTTTTAAGTTCATGATGTGTTTTAAGAAAAAAGAATCCATTTATAATGGCTGCATAGAAATGATTTTTGCTAATAGACTCATTAAGCTCTGGATTCAGCTGAGTTAACTACATGCTTTTAAATGCATTTGAGCATCCACTGCAGTTAGCAGGTTGTATTCACGTAGCTCCAACAGGGTGAACAATGCAGACTTTGCCCTTCTTCAACAGCGTTCACCCCACCTCTCTATTCAAGTGTGCAGACCAGCATGTTCTGCTGAAATGAATGAGCACCGCAAACGTTTTGCCCCTCTCACGATTGGTCTTTACCTCGGTATCATCACTGTGTTCAGCTCTTTGTTGCGCATCCCTTGGCACCTCTCTCTGCCCTCTGCCACCAGAGCACTGACAGTCTCTTTGAATTGCCTGCCATTTTTGCGAAAAGCTGCTGTTTAAGGATTTGGTTTAAAAGTGAATTGATAAACTATCTGAGGTTGCTTTCCAGCATGATGAGCAGACATTTGGAAGCCATTTTTCTTTCCAGATAATATTACCCTTGGAAACCTCTTCCCTACCCTTCCTTTCTCCTCCCTCGGTTCCTCTAGAGAACACACTTTTTATAGGAGGTGCTTAAGGGACAGTCACTAAAAAGTGGAAGTATTGCCACCGCCTCCCTATGTCATCCTCAAGACATGGGCACTGTGTGTGTTGGCACCTTCTCTTGAACACCTTTCCTCTGCTTCTGCTGAACTTAAATCACCCAAAGATGGTCGTTTCACAGACTTCAATTAAAGATGTTCTTAAGTGCAGTTGTGGATTCCCCAGAAGAGCTCTTGTTTGGGACCCTAGCCTTAACACAGTCTCTTTGAGTGCCCCTCGATGCCAGCCCGGGCATAACTTCTGGACTGGGGGAGACCAGACTTTTTGGTCCTTGCGCCCCCTCGCTGTCTGTTCCTCCCTCCGAGAGCTACCGTCTGGCTTACGTCCTGGGGAGGGCCTTTCCCGCTTTAAGGGAATGCAGTTCTCCCACAATCATATGCAGCAAAGCAGGCAGCTCTTCCACAGCAGAAGCAGCATTTCATAGTTCGAGTGTGCAAACTTGTGCTGCCATGCCTAGGCCAAATCCAAGGCAGTGTTAGAGTCGGTCAGAAGGCCAGGCTATCTTCTCGAGAGCCTTTCAGTCTGCTTCTCTCTTCCTCTTACATCTCTGGGAATCTCTTTTTCAAGCCAGGCTATTACAGTGGGGTTTCTTGGAGTCCCTCCTGGTGCCATAGACAGCCACGTGTCTCTAGGTGCTTGGGTTTGAATTCCACTATGCATTTATGCCTATGTCTAACTTGACTGAAGTGGAACCACTCAGAGTGTACGTTGGAGAACCTGCAAAAGCAGGGCTTAACTCTCTGTGGTGTGGGAAGCTGGAGCTTGGTGGGGGTCCTGAGCAGTTGTTTGTACTTCTGGAGGACCGTTATGGAATATCTGTATCTGCAAATTGTATTGGTCCCAGTGTCTATCAGTGGAGACGTAGCCCCACCTTCGGTCCTGAGTCCAGTTCAAGGCAACATTAACCCTTTCTTTCTTGTGGTATAACAGGGTACAGGGAAGTCAGGGAAACTGAGGGATGCAGCATTATTGTGAAAGAAAACCCACATTTAACTCAGAAATATTAGAAAGCAATACCAGTGTGTCACAGGTGTTTTATTGGATTGGGGTGTAGTCAGTACCTAGTAGGATGGAGACCATTACCAGTGATCCCACAAAGGAGATGATTGAGTGATGGAACCAAGATATGTAGCCAGGTCCTATTCGGTTACAAACCTTCAACTGAGAAACAGGGCTTTATTTATACATAGGGTCCATACAGCAGGCCTGCAAAGATTTATGCCTGTGATATCAAAGCACTTCCTAGGCTGGGATGCCCGAGTAACAGACAGAAGACATTATCTCACCTGGCCAAGTTCACTGCAAACCATTGTGTTCACTCACAGGAAAGTATTATGTTGAGCACAGAGACAAATGAAAAGGTCCTGTTGAGCAATTTCTCTCTGAAGAGAAACTGTTGGCTAGAAAGCAAGTTCAACAAATGAACAACAAACTGGGTAAATCAATTATGGCACAAGTAGCATCTTGGCTCTGGATGCCACGTGTTTTATGACCCTCTAGCCACAAAGCTTCCATGCTTAGTGGACCATTTTATAGGAACTCCTTCTGCCCCTAGCTACATTGTGCAAACTGTACAATAATGATTTGATGCTGCCTGTATCATCCAGGGCTGACACTTGGATCATTCTGGCTTTTGTGAAAGCTTCTTGCTCTCCCCCGCTAATTTTCCTTGCCTGCTCATTTTCTTTGTTGGGCATGGTGCATGTTAGTCCTAACATCTGGGGCAAAATTCCCAACCAGCACATGGAAACCTACTCTGAAACTGGAGCAGGACTGGTGGGTGAGACCCAAAGGCTTTCTCCTTATCAATGAGGGCAAGCATTGCCTTGGGGTGCATTATCTATTTAAATTAAATGCTATTTTTATGTTTTATAAAATATGTCTATTTTATAACTACATTTGAGCAGTTTTCCTAAAAACAGCAAGTTCATGGAGTAGCATCATTTATTGCAGTAAAAATAATTAATGCTTTCTGCTTGCATGGAAACCTTTCATCTGACGATCTCAGCCACGTGTGTGTGTCTGCGTACTGGATGTGTGGAAAAAATGTGCCTGATAAACTGAGATCTTTCAGTCTCTCCCTATCTAGTTTCTTGAAAAGAGGGTTGAGATTGCAGATCTCTGGATCGTAGATGACAGTTCCCTATGGAGGAAGAAGCTATCTGATAGCAGAGGGCTCTTTATTCTAGCAGACAAAGGTAAAACAGGATCCAGGGCCGAGAGCCTGAAGTCAAAATGAAAGTAAGGCACCATTTTTGAACAGTGTAAGTGATTTAACAATTGAAGCAGGTGACTATGTGAGAAACAAGGGAATTTTTGGTATTATCTTTTATTGGAGCAACTGTAAAGTTGGGGGGAGATGTTTGTTCAACAAGCTTTCGGGCACAGAGTGCCCTTCCTCAGATCTGCCAAAGGAGACTGCCTTGCCTCAAGTCTGAGAGAGAAACAGAAACAGTGTGTGCCTGAAAGCTTGTCTAACATTTCTCCTAACTATACAGATAGTCCAGTAAAAGATATCACCAGAAAACCCCTTGTTTTATGGACCAGCAACACTCCAACCCTACTATAGGTTGTGATGCACGTCCTACCATTAGGAGTCTTGCAGACAGAAATAGAGGTCTTTTGAACAGATAAGCTCTTATTCGGATCAAAATTATTAACTTTGCACAATAATATCAACGATAAAATGTCTTGTCTGCATTATGAGGGGGGTCAGAGTTGATATCATAGCATTCCCTTTTGGCCTTAAAATCAACTCATTTGACTTGCCCAAGATGACATTGTGAGACAGTGGCAGACTTTGGACTGCAGTTGTAGTCCCCTGACTTTGCAGAATAATATCCGAGATAAAAACATAGGATCATAAGAAAATAGAGCTGAAAGGGACGTCACTAAGTCATCTGGTCCAGCCCCTTGTTTAGGGCAGGATCATCTCTGACTAAACCATCCTAGTCAAGTGTCTGTCTATCAGGGGTGGGTGAGATGAGGCCTGTGGGCCAGATGCAGCCCGCCAGGCTATTCTATCTGGCCTGCAGGGCCCCTAAACGAATTTAGAAAATTAATATTCATCTCCCCGTGGCTGCGTGTCATGCGGCCCTTGATGGCTTGCCAAAACTTAGTAGGTAGCCCTCCACCCGAAATAATTGCCCGCCCCTAGATCTGCTTTTGAAACTTTTCAAGCATAGCGAATCCACAGTTTCTCTAGGTAGCCTGTTCCAATACCTCACCAATCTCATAGACAGTTCCTCCTAATCGCCAACCTAAATTTCCCCTGCAGCAACTTGTGGCTATTGTTTATGGTCCTGATCTATATGGCCACAGAAAGAAGTCCATCTCCATCTTCTCTATTATCTCCCTTCAGGTATTTGAAGACTGTTATCAAATCTTCTCTCATTCTTCCCTTCTCTAGGCTAAGTAACCCTTGTTCTTTCAGCCTTTCCTCAGAAGTCTTGCCTCCCAGGCTCCTAATCATTTTTGTGCACCTTTGTATTCTTTCCAAATTGTCCACATCTTCCTTGAAGTGTGGAACCCAAAACTGGACACTGGACTCCAGCACTGGGGAGCCCTCGCTGAACAAAGTGGCAGAATCACTTTCCTTGCTTTGCAAGTGACAGTTCTGTTAATACAACCCAGTATATTGTTGGCGTTTTTTTGCAACAACAGCACTCTGTTGGCTGATAGTCAGCTTATGGTCCACCACGGGCATGTCTACATGTGCATTAATATGCTTTTGCTACTGTGCATTAAGTTTAGTACTCCTAATGTGCCGTACTACATAAATGCACATTAGACTGGCTTAATGTGCAGTAGCAAAAATGCACACCTTTTTCATGATACTTAATGCACAGTAGCCTGTTTCTATTGCGCATGAGTGTATTAGCACTGTTTTAGATGTGATGTTTTAATGCGCAGTACAGCCGGCTACTGAGCATTAAAGTGCACATGTAGATGTGCCCCGTAAATCCAAAATGGTCTACCATAACCCCCATCTTTTGCCTGGGGTTATACAGGGTGGACAGAGCTGATATTATAATGTTCCCTTTCGGCCTTAAAATCAATTCATTTGACTTGTCCCAGATAACATTGTGAGATCATGCAGTCATGGTCCCCTGGCTCTCACTCCCTTGATCTAACTTAGTGACTGCTGTCCCTCAATCTGTAGGCAAGAGAACAAATACACAAATCAGCCATTCTGGCTCTCTGCAACATGCTGTACCTTGCTGGCTGCTTTGTCTTTGAAAAGACAGGACAAGCTTTTTGAACTAAATAATTTAGAGCAAGTCTTTCTGACCTCATTTTCTATATGCATCTCTTACCAGAGGTAGAAAATAAAGTCATTTGTCATAGATGAGTTTAAATCTCAGGGGAACAGATGGGGTTTCCCTGTCGCAGGGTGTTACTAGCATTTTATGCATGCAAAGCAGAACACCTGGAACAAATCACTAGAAACCTCTTAAAAGGAAAATGTTGTTGCAGCAGAAGTCTGTTTATAAAACAAATAACTGTGCTAGCTATTAATTTGAGATGGTTTGGCTGTCTTTGCAAAACACATCTAGGGTTAGTTTATGCAGATTCTGAAAAGAATTAAGCTCTTTACATTCATCCTCCGGGCGCATTGGGGGTTTACTAGTTTTTAGTTAATTCAGTCATTGTGAATAGTTTTGCTGTGCAGGGTCTATAACGATATGAGGGCAGGGGCAAAGATTTTCAGAAATGGCTCATAATCTTAGTTGCCTCAACTTCTGCCTGCCCCACTGGAAATACCTCCGAGAGGCTGGATTTTCAGAGGTCAGGAGCTCGAGGGTGGCGCTCCAGAGCAAGTCATTTTGAAACTCTTTGCCAGTAGAGGAGGGGGTCGGTATTTAGGGCTCCTGGGTTTTGTTCTGGTCTCTACCATCAACTTCTTGTGTGACCTTTGGAAGTCACTTGAGCTCTGTGCCTCAGTTTGTCCATTTGGAAAATAAATGTAATGTATCCCAATCTGTCTGTGAAGGCTGAGGCTTAGTCAGCTGTTGGCAGCTCAGAGTTGTGGTGGATTCGCTGTCTCTTGACATCTTTTATGATTGGATGTCTTTGATGGGTATGCCGTAGCTGAAATAGAAATGAAGGCTTCAATGCAGTAATTACTAGGGGAGCATCTTTGGCCTGTTTTAGACAAAGAGTCCAGTTTAAGGGATCATAATGACCCTTGCTGGCTGCTGAATGCATGAAACCTGGGTTTATAAAAGTACTGTTTAGTTACCTTAATGCTTGGTGCAAACAGATGCCATCCTGCTAACAGCCCCTTGGCCGTAGGGTTCTGTGACCTGATGTAGCTTCTACTTTTTTTGGGCAGCCCTGCTTCTGCTGTGCTGTTTTTGTTCCTTTTTTATTGCTGTGCGTCTCCATGCCAAACGCATCTCAATTCTAGTATATTGGAACAGATTAGGGCTTTGTGTGTTGTGCAAATAAGAGAGCGGGGGCAACACTGCAGACAATCAGAGCAAAATTGAACAGGGGTCTGGCTCACGAGCACTTGAAGTCACGCGCCACGTTTGGGATTTTGAATGCAATGAGGCAAGCTGCTCCAGCACGATGCATATTTTTCATACAAGCTGGAGACAGCTTTATGCTTCATGCAGGACCCCTGGCTGTTAGTGGCAGGAGGGAGCCTCAGGAAGGCTAATGTGAGCTTTTAAAGATGAATTATTTAGACTGTGACTTTCCAGCCTCCCGAGCATCTTCTGGCAAAAGTTGAAGATAAATTTGCTTGTCGCAGAAGAACATAAACCTGTGACAAATGCTGAGGAGGTTCCCTGTGACGTGGGCCTGCCTGTTGCTCACTGCTGCAGTAATATGCAGAAACCCTTAAAGCAGATAAATGTCTCCTTTTCAAGGTGCGTGATTGCCAGTCCAAGGTGCATGATTGCAAGGGTAGCCCCGCCCCTTGATGGGTGTCCTGCCCCCTGGTCACTGTCTTGGAACCAGAAGTCCGCCCCCCCAACCCCTGACTTCTGCCACCCGAAGTCCCTCCCATTGCCCCCAGAAGTACTCCTTTTGGGAAGGGGGTTTGCCATCTTGGAACCAGGAAAAGAACCTAAATTATATTCTAAAAATCAAACAACATACATTAATTTGATTTAAAAAGTACCTTTGTCCTGATTTATATGTTTGTGTAGTGTACATAGTGGTGACTGCATAACGGCTTAAAATAAAATCTTACTTTTGTATATTGTGAGGGGGGTGCGGAGGATGTGGGGGTATGGGTGGGTATGGGGTTTGTAGGGGGCTGTGGGTGTGTGGGTATGCGTGCATGTGGGGTGTGGGTGTTTGGGTAGGTGGCTGGGTATGAGGTTTTGGGGTGCGTGGATGTGTGCATATGTGGATGTGTGGGTTATGGGGTTTGTGGGGGGCTGTGAGTGTGTGGCAGGGGTGTCTGGGGAGGGTTGTGACATGTATAGAGGGGGAGGGTGGCTGGAGTGTGTGATGGAGTGCGGGTGTGGGGTGTGCATGGGGGCTGTGGGTGCATGTCTACAGTTGTGCGACAGGGGTGTGGGTGCGTGTTTGTGGTGGGGTGTGTGTTAGGCCTCCCCCCCACCCCCCATTGCACAAAGCCCCTGCCACCAGCAGCAGGCAGCGAGGCCTTGGGGCAGTCACGGCCCATTGCAGGTGGAGACCTTTGGTGGTGCATGGTCCTGGTGAGCCCCAGGACTACATGTGGCCAGGCAGGCGGAGGGGCAGAGCAAGCCCAGTTCCATAGAGCCCAGGCTCTGTGCTCCTGCTGCTCCATGCTAGGTCCCTGCCACCCTGGCTGCAAGGCACTGGCGCAGGCCCCACACTCCTACTGGCCCACTGCCACTTCCCCACCTGCCACCACTGCCCTTCCCCTGCTGCTTCTTTGCCGCCACCGCTCCTCTCCCTGCCCACCCCCAGCTTCGGCAGCGTGTGGTTCCCGGCTGCATGGTCAGGATCACAGAACTCAGCAGGAGCCAGCCCGGCCCCTGAAGTTCCCAGCTGGCTCCTGCTGCTGCCAGCCCTGGCCCCGGGGCACTGTGCTCCTGCCCACCCCCTGCTTGCTACCGCTGCCCTTTCCCTGCTGCTTCCTTTCCTTCCCTGCCTGTCTCCACCACTTCCCTACCCCCACCTGCCCATGCGCCCCTCCGGCAGCATGCGGTTTCTGGCTGCATGGCCAGGACCACAGGATGCAGTACGAGCCAGCCCTACCTGGCCCCCTTAGTTCCCAGCTGGCTTCTGCTGCACTCTGCTATCCTGGCCATGCAGCTGGGAATTGTGTAGTGCCGGCCACACTGGGCTGGCTCTTTCTGCATTAGCGGTCCTCCCCCCTTGCGCTCTGCCCGTTCTTATCTGAGTTTGCATGCTCAGACGGAGGGAGGGTAGGCGAACAGCCCCATGGTTGCCAGGCCAGAAGCGTCTGCTAGATGGAAGCTTGTGGTTGGGGGCTGGGAGTGGGGAGGGGCCGGGTGGGTCTTGCTGCTGCTGCCACCAGCTCCTGCGGTTGGCGTCTCCTGCGTCCTGCTGCCATTGGCTTCTTGTCATCTTTGACAGGCAGCCACAGGCAGATAATAATTAATTTTCTAAATTTCTTAGGGGCCCCACAGGCCAGAAAAAATGGCCTGTGAGGTTGTATTTTGCCCGCCCCTGCTATGGCATCATATTCCCTCTATCTGGCCCCTGTGAGTGGCGCCTCCCATACCCAGAATAGGGCATCATTGGAGATGTGGGTTTGAATCCCCTTTTGCACTGCACTCGGGTCTCCCTTATTCTTAGGTGAAGGGTGTAGCACTGTCACCTTCTCCTGGCTATGTTTCTGAATGAAAGTGCCTATAGCTTGTGTTCTGTGCAGAGCTCTGCCTTGCTGGTATGGGACAAGCATGGTGGAGCACACAAGCTGGATCGGGTCCCTGAATGCCTAGCGTGAGAATTCCCGTTAGCCTGTGATGCTAATTCCCGTTAGCTCTGCTTTGCTAGGATGGCAGCAGATCTGGACATGTGTTGAAGTCAAATACAAGTGTCTGGAGAATGTTTTTGGTAAAAATAGGCTTTTGTGGAGTTAGGCAAGGGTTTTGAGAATTGCACTCCTGGATGTGGGCGCTTAACTTCTGCCTTATCTTGTTTGTGACTGAGCCTGAGTCCACAGGACCTCAGAACTTGACTCTGAATTTCTGATCTGGTCTCCTGTTGTCTTCCCTCCCACACAAGTCAGTGATTATTCCCCCCCAAACCGGGGATTTATTCATATCGCCTTCATAGCTCTGAGTTGTCCCAAGGCTTCATGGCTATAAACCAGCATTAAATATAAGTACATTTTGGACAGTTTCAATTGAGCTTCTTTCTTTTATAAGAGGAATTGCTGTCTCTTTTTAGGTAATCCATTGCGAGCAGATAAATTTAATGCCTGCCTTCAGGGAAGATGTATAATAATGTATTTAATGATTGCAGAGGTAAGGTAGATAAAAAGATTCTGGTTAGCTTCACATGATGTCTTCCTGCTCATGACTAAAACGAAACTCTTAGTTGTTGCTATGTAGAACGAAGAAGATAAACAGAAACACTTAACGGCAGCAATTTTTGGAGAGATTTGAGAACTGCTTATAAAAATCTTTGCAGCCATGGGATGTGACTGAAAAACCAGCCTGGGAAGGTTTAGGTTTAAATGCATGCTTGAGTCCATCCCTGTTCAGCAAAGAAGATTAAGATGGCCGTAAATCTCCCTGATTTTGGTGAAATATTCAAAAGGACCTGAGTGACGTAGGATTATGAATGTGAAGGCTGTACTTGTACTTTTCTGTCATTTTAGTGCTTTATAAAATCCTAACTTAATTTTTAAAGCATGTTTCTGTGCATTGTTGAACTATGGCTTGTGAGACTGGCCTGAAGATGCACATTTTTCCTTCCTGCATTTTCCTTTGTGTTCTCCTCTGCATTCAATTCATTACACTTTTTCTTGGGTTGATTACGTACAATGGGCTGATAAAATACTTGCACTAAATCCCCTGACTCCTATTCCAAGTTCTCCTCTGCCAAACTTCACTTGTACTTCCCTCACCCACTGAAGCTTTTCAGGTTCTGGCCTGTTTTACTCTTCAAAATATAGCTTGTTCCCATTAAGGCCCTTGGTAAAACTTTTTTTAACTCCACTTGTTAAAACATAGCCATGTGTTAATTTGTCATTAATGACCTTTGGAAACCCTGCTGCCTGTTTGTATGTTAACACTGGATGATGCAAATTTTATATACAGCTCTGCATAATAGATGTTGTGTCTGTATTGTAATTATTTCCTGTAGTGATCTACAGCCTGACTTGGATGGACAGGATGGCTACTTGGAGCACTGCATCGCACCCCATCCTGTGCGGGCCTGCCTGCTGGCTGTCCCGGTACCAGGACAGCGCAGTGCCAACAGAAAGCAGGGCGGGGGTTGGAGGCATGGGTGTAAGGGGGTGAAGGAGCCCGTGCGTACGTGGCCCGGCGCCAGGCTGTGGCAGTGTGGAGTGGCATGGGATGCAGCCCTGCCTCAGGCTCCTGGTGGTGGGCAGCGGGCCGGATAGGATCAACTGGCAGGCTGGATTTGGCCTGCAGGCCATATTTTGCCCACCCCTGCCACAGATGCTGAAGAAAATTGATTACTTACTGTTTGTCCATATCTATAATCTCATTTAAAAGAAAATAGTGGCCTAATCTTTCAGCATGTTGCTGCCAAGCCTCCTTTGCTACATTACACATCACAGTTTGCTAATAGCCATAAATTACTATTCTTATGTTTTCCTTCTTGCCAATTTTGCAACAAGAGCGCTCAGTCCAACAAACTGCAGTGATCTGTGTTCAGCATTGCTGGCTGGTACTCACTGCTTGCTCTAACTCCATCACAGAATGGGGAGCATGGCTCCATCCCATAATCATATGGGTGACCCAGATATTCTGATGATGGTCACTTCACTGCATCTTGTTGCAGGGCCTGCGAGCCAATGAAGAAGCTGGGTGAGGCTGATTGGAGCCCACTAGTTATCTGGACCTGATTTCAGCCACAGCTGTCAGTGACCATTACAATGGTGTAAAATGTGTGCAAGCGAGAAGAAAACTCAGCCCGACAACTTTGCTCCTCCCTGCTATTTCTGGAAATTGGGAAGTTGGCTGTGGGCAGTTGTTAGTTGGTTCTTTGTAACTTGCCCAAATGAGACAATAGCCAATGGGTTTCTGAGACTATTTTTGTGATTCCATCACATTTTTCAAAATAATTTTCTTTACTTTAATTAGCATCCTGCTGGGGAATGTGGAAGATAGCTCGATCTGTTGGCATATGACAAAAGGCATAATAACCTCCACATCTTTTCTTGTAGCAGCCTTTGAAGTTGATTTCAGGTCTCTTCAGTGCTGCATATACAATGAAGTCTTACTGTGTGGCTGTAAATAATGCTATATATTGGTTATGGCAGTGATGACAAGGAGTCCAATTAAGGCAGAGTTGAATGCCTCCTAGTTTGACATACAGATCCATTTCTACTTAGTTTTAGTGGATTTAGAGATGAGTGTGAAGGACATCATTAGAAGTGTTACCACTGCAATTTATTTTTGATGAGGTGTGTTCCTGGTAAACACTGATGAGTTCATGAAATGCCTCTTTCCATTCTGGACTCTATAGGCGCATCCAGACGAGCGCAGTCATGTGGTATGTGGTGCTTCAAATGCACTTGCAGCGCCACATACCGCACAGCCCGGTGTTCTCTGTGGTGCAAGGGTGTGCTGCCCATTTGTGTGCTGCGCCAGGTTTTTTCCCCACTTTTTTTTTTGACCCCTGGATCAAAAAAACCCACCGGAAAAAAAAACCCAAAACAAAAACCAAACCAGAGCAATGCATGCTTGGCCAGTACGCACTTCTGAAAAGTGGAGCTGGCCTGTCCAGAGCCGCGCTTCAGTGCCAGGCAGGCTCCGCATGGCAGAATCACCACAGCTACAGCCCCAGGAGGCCCCCCAGGATCCCAAGTAAGGCTGCTGATGCCCAGTGCTGGCCCCAACCACCAGTACCCCACCCAGGGTAACTTGCTGTGCACCAAAGTGCATGTGGCACAGGCATTCCCTGTGGACAAGAAGTGGCGGAGCAAGGTGCACCATTGCTATATGTCCCCGGGGAACCAAATGTCCGCGCATGTCTGGATTCGCCCTAGGATGATGTAATTACATTTATAGTGGGTGCATCTACATGTTCTGTTAACCCAATGCAATAAACTCCAGTTCAGGTCGCACTGGAGTCAGCTGCTCCTGAGTGCAGTGTCTGCATGTGTGCCCAGGACTGCAGCAGTCTAAGCTAGGCTGGCCCTGGGAGCAGTGGAGGGCAGCGAAGGGGCTGGTTGGAGCAGCATCAGCAGTCCCTCAAAGTCGAGGATGATGTCTGGCAGGCTTGATGGGTCCTTAGGTAACTGAGGAGCCCGATTTCTGGATACACGCATTCTTTGGCAATGGGGGCATTTTGTTGCATGGAGGGGTGGGATTTGCAGCCCTGGGTTGGACTCCTTGTCCTTCCACTGACGCTGCCATTCTGCCTCAGTATTGAGTTGTTGGGCCTCGAAGTGGTGCGCGCCTTAGTGGACCAGATGGTGCCACACCAAACGCCCAGCAGCTTGCTCCTTCGAGCTGTTGGCGTTGATGTCTCCGTGCTTGAGGGTGACCTTGAGTGTGTCTTTGTACCGTTTCGTTTGGCTGCCCTTTGAGCAGTGGCTAATGGAGAGCTGGGAAAAGAGAATCTGTTGAGGGAGAAAATTCTTGGACATCTGGATGCAGTGGCCTGTCCATCGGAGTTGATTTCCCAAGAGCAAGGCTTCGATGCTGGTGGATGCAGCTTCATGGAGGAGACTCGCACTAGTCTGGTGGTCCTCCCATTTGATCCCCAGGATTTGACGCAAGCACTGCTGGTGAAAGCTCTCGAGGGTCTTAATGTGGTGTCCATAGAAGGTCCAGGTTTCACTGCAGTAGAGGAGCATGGTCAGCATGACAACCTTGTAAACCAGGACCTCTGTTGACTTCTGGAGGTCTCTATTTTCAAAGACACATTGTCGCAGCTTGAAGAAGCACTGGCACGGCTGACCTGGTGTTGGACTTCTTTACTGATGGTAGCCCGTTCAGAGAGGTGGCTGCTGAGATACAGAAAATGCTCCACATACTCCAGAGCCTCCCCGTCTATGTAGATAGCGCAAGGGATGTTTAGCTGGCCTAGGGAGAGTTGGTGGAGAACCTTTGTCTTGGCGATATTCAAGGACAGGCCAAGTCTCTTTTATACAAAGTGTTGAAGAGACCTGAGGTCGCTTGCACATCCTGCGCAGAGTGAGCCATCACACAGCAATCATCCATAAACTGAAGGTCGTGGATGTCCTTGGTGGTCAATATCATTTTTACCCAGAAGCACCCAAGATTGAAAAGCTTCCCATCCAGTTGATACTGGATACTGACACTGGATGGTAGATCATCTCAGATGAGGTGGATGATGATGGTCAGGTAGATGGTGAACAGAGTGGGGGTGATCGCACAACCTTGTGTGACCCTGGTCCAGATGTGGAAGGCGTCGGTTTTAGATCTTCCACTCAGGACAGTGGCGGTCATATCATCATGGAGGAGCCTCAGCATGGTGACACATTTCAGTGGGCAGCCAAGGCATTGGAGGATGGTCCACAGAGATTCACGATTTAAGGAACTGAATGCTTTGGTCAGGTCAATGAAGGCGAGGAACAGTTCTTGATTTTGCCCCTGACATTTTTCTTGGATCTGCTTGGCAATGAAAACCATGTCCACAGTGCCCTGGGATGATCAGAAGCTGCACTGGGTTTCTGGGAGGATGGAATGAAGGCACTGGTTTCGGCGATGGAGTGAAGGCGGTTCAGGAGGATGCAGGCCAGGATCTTACCCACAGCGGACAGTAGGGAAATCGCCCTGTAGCTCCCACAGTCATATTTGTCCCCCTTGTTGTAGTTGGTCACAATGACTGTGTCCTTGAGATCCCTGGGGATGTCCTCTTCATCTCAAAGGTGGAGGATAAGCTGGTGGAGTTGCGATGTGAGCTGGAAGCTGCCAGCATGATAGACCTCTGCAGGTATGCCATCTGGCCCGCAGGCTTTGTTGGTTTTCATCTGTTGGATGGCCTGCTTAAGCTCTCTGATGGTTGGTGAATCACCCAGGGAATCCACCACAGGGCATCACGGGATGGCTTGGAGGGTCTCCTCTGATATGGTGGTAGTCCCCACACTTCAGCACCCTCGTGCCCTAGCCAGCTTTGGTCACGGTCTACACATGCATTTTGGTGGAGCAAATTACTCCGCTGTAAGGTAGTACTGTCCCTGACAGCAGAGTTGATTAATTTACTGTGCCCTAATACTGGAGCACGTGTAGATGGTGACACTACCGCGGAGCTAATTAGTCAGCTCCACAGTAAAGCACACATGTAGATGCACTCAATATGCGATAATTATAAGCCTCTCTACATCAGGTTATTTCCAAAGCCCATTGTAGGCATCCTCTAGCTAATTAGTAGCTAAGAGGACGAACATGATCCTAGAATGTGCAAGCAGGTGAATATCAAGTAGGAATAATGGGTGGTATTACTATTTTATACAGGATTAGTGAGACCGTTACTAGAATACGATCTCTGGTTTTGATGTCCCCACTTTAAAAGGGTGATTGAAAAATTGGAAAGGGTTCAGAAAATTATAATGCAAATTATTTAATATCTGGAAAATGCTCTCTGTAGTAAGAGAGCTAAGAAAAGAACTTTTTAGTTTATCCAAGAAAAGATTAAGGTAAAGATGACTTGATGACAACCTACCAAAAACCTGGCCGTGATATGATTTTTAGTAGTAGATTGCTCTTTCATTTAGAAAAAAGGCATAACCAGACATAATATGTGGAAACTGAAACTGCACAAATTCAGAGTAGAAATAGGTTATTTATTTTTTACAGTGGGTTAATTAACATTGGAACATGTTAGCTAGCCATGTGGCAGACACTATCACCTGAAGTCTTTAAATCAAAATAGGATTGTGAAGCAGGTTACCTAGCCTGTTGGCTTCTGCAAGCACGTTTTGCCCCCCGAGGAGCTTCTTGTGCAGCCCTCCCAAATCAAATGGTGTTTAAGCCGCAAACACATAAACCAAACCAAAGCAAACCCTCCTGCCTTGTCCTGGGCACTAGAAGGGGACCCCTTTGACTCTGGGCCCAGCATATCAGCCTCACAGCTTGCTTCTTCCTCTTCTACCTACTCTTCTGGGAATTTTTTCAAGCTCCTAATGGGAAACTCCCTGATTATCCAAATGTTTCACAGCTGGGCTCTCTCAACAGGACTGACTGTTCCCTATTAAAAGGACAGACTGCCCTGTTACAGGGATGCCTTTGTATATAATATGCAGTAGAATTTGTGGACTTGAAGCAGAGTTTATTAGCTGGGGATCTTTGGCTTACGTTATGTCGGAAGATAAACTAAAAAGATGAAAGTGGGTCCTCCTGGTCTTAAAATCTACGAATCTATAATAATATATTGTTTTTACTGGAACATTATATCTCTTCCACTTCTTTAAGTGCAGTGGAGTTAAACAACACTTATTGTTTTATCTGGCATTTAGCTCAGCCTGTATCTGTTTCTTTCTCAGGCATGAGCACAGGGCACTTACTATATGGTTGAAAACTTAGTAACATTTTACCCAACTGTTCAACCAGTCTAATAAAAGGTATTACAAAACAAGCCCTGCCTCAGCAGAACATTTAAGAATCAGAAACCTCTTTGGGGTTTTTTTTGTTTTTGTTTTTTTACCCCGTAGTTTCAGAAATGAATTGTAGAAATATGAATATACAGTAGCACCACCCCATGTGCTCAAAAATTATGAATCGAAGCTTTGAAGATCATGAGAGTAGTTTTAAAATAAAGAGATTTAAAACAAAAATTAATATTAATTTTGCCTTCTAGGCACTTGGAAGTAGTGGTGATGAGGCATATGTATATAAATACTTAAGGCAGATGGAGAACCCCTGATCAAAACTATTGTTACTGATGTGACCTGCCCTTTGTACAGATCAGCTATAGAGGTGGCAGGGACCCTAGCACTGAAGAGCTCACATTGTGATTTCACCATGAGGGTCACACACAATGGGGAGGGGAGGAGAGGGTGGTGAGGAAAAGCAAAGATTACAGTGACCTTGCCGAGTTGGGGGACGAGCTCAGCTCCATGGTTCCTTTATACCTGTATATGTGAAAGGAGTAACTATTTGTGTTGCCTGTACACAAGTGCGGAGGCTGCTCTGATGCGCTGTAATTACAGCATTGTCAGAGCATGGTCATTACTGCACTCCAGCAGCCTCCCATCTCGTGTATCAGCGTCCTGTCCTTCAAAACAGTAGTGGGGGAGCTTGAATGAGCTTTAGTTCAAGTGCCCCCACTGCCATTTTGAAGTGTGGGGACACTGATATGAGGCACCGTGGTGGTTTAATTAGAGCGGGTCTTGGAGCAACTCTAAAGCACTGCCCTCCCCACCCCAGGAGCACAAGTAAAAGTGCCTGAGGTGTGCAATAAGGGGAGGGTGCTGACCTGAAAAGCTGTTGGAAGGCTCTTCCCTCTAAAGGGGCGTTGCGGAAAAAGCAGATGTTAGGAGAAGGGAAATGATCTCTGTTGCTGTTCTGAAGTGCAGTTTTTAACTTTTGGTTCCAAGGCCTGGTGTTCAAGGGGGTGCACAGGGAGAATACAAGCAGACATTACTTGTGCCAGTAATCCCATTGACACACTCAAGGTAGCGTTTCAGCCATGGATCCCAGAGGCTGGATTCAGTGTCCACTGAAGAGAGTGACTGTACTTCCACTGATTTCAGGGGTGTAAGATGAAAGCCTGGATGCCTGGGTAGACTTACCCCCCAGGAAAGACGATCAGTTAAGGGGCAAGATCTTGCAAGGTAGCTAAGATAGAGTCTATCAAAACTTTGTATTATAAAGGACTTTAGCAAGGTACAGGCAACCCCCGCTTAATGCTCTTAATTGGCTCTGGGAAACCAAGCGTTAAGCAGAACCGCACTAAGCGAAACCCATTTCCCCATAGGGTGTAATGTAAATAGAAATAATTGGCTACTTCTGCTTCTTGCCATCGCTTCTTACCATCGTTGCTGCCTCTCCCCACCCCTCTGCCTGCCTGCTGGCCGCTCTGGCCCCACGTGCCAGCCCACACCATGCGCTCCTGCCGGCTCCGGCACCATGGGGCCCCGCACTCGTGCTTCTCCCTGCCACCGCTTCTCCCCACCACCCCCTGCCCACCAGCCACTCTGGCACCATGTGCCCGCCCAGGCCCCGCTCCTGCTGGCCCGCCCTGGGCCCCTGCTGGCCCTGGCCCTGCGGCAGCAGTGCAGGCCCCGAGCTCATGCCTGCCTGCCCACTCACTACCACTCACTGCTTCTTGCCACTGCTGCTGCTTTGCCGAGCACTATAATGAAACGTTATAGTGAAATGAGGTATGAATTTTAAATGAGCGCTATACTGAAATAGCGCTAAGTGAACCTGCGTGAAGCGGGGGCTGCCTGTACCTTTAAAGTTAATACTCCCTAGGCCTAGAGCCTCAGCTGGTGTAAATCTGCAGTGATGGCCACTACAGATGTTTAAAGAACATAAATCGGGCTCCAAAAACCAAGAGGTAAAATAATATTCATTTTAAAATTAGCTTTCTACTTTTTGAGACCTCCTGTTTTCCAGGAACTGTGACTTCAGTTGACCTGCACTTATTAACACCAGCTGAGGATCTTCCCACCATATATTTTTTCTTGAACTCTATAATCTTAAAATGCGACCCCAAGTCCCAACCCTCTGGCACCAGTAGCAACATTTCAACTGATGCAGCTCAGAACCTCAGATGACAGTGTGTAAATTGTTATTTGCAGAGGCATTTTTCTCTTTCAGATGTCTTCTCATTTTTATAGTTTGGCCCAAACTTTCACAAGAAGTTTTGTGACACTGATTGACCTCAGCTTGGTATTTTTGGAATTAGCAATCTCATGTGGCAAAAGGAATGTTTGACAGAACATTTTGTGTCTAAGAGGGCAGAGCTCAATATTCAACCTTGGTATCATTCTATATAATTGGCACAAAATATATTTTAAAGCTTTTCAAGCTTCACTTTAGAACAGCAGCTCCCTGGAAATTGATTGTGCAATAGTGCTACATTTAGGACTGAAATACTCTTAGGGAGGAAGAGTGTGGTGCACCTTAGTGCACAACATCCTTTGCTACATTTAAGCTTCACACTAAAGGACTAAGTAGTGCAGAGAGTATTGTATGAGGAACACTTCCAGTAGGTTTACATTCATCCTTAGTGACCACCTTGTGTCAAGGGCAATGTTGGATGTGGAGTGTGAGAGAAGATGATTTGAGAGGCACACATACAAATGAATAAAGCTGCTTTGTTAAATCTTTCACCATCTTCCTTCTTTATTTTTTTTTACCTTTGTGATGATGTTTAGGTTTGTTTCAGGTTAATTTTTGTTTACCTGAAATAAGTGGGAAGTTTTCAATTTTCAAAATTACCCTTGCCCCGTATAGTCAAAAAGAATCAACAGCAGATGGGGTAGGAAAATGGAGCTTTCTTCTTGGAAATTCCAATGTTATAATGCCTATTTGTATCCCCAACAGAGTGAAAAAGTCAAAATATCAAAAACTTCTATGGAGCCAAAAGTTCTGAAAACCATTGAAATAAAACATTTCAGAACAAAAATGTTAATTTTTAAATTCAAAATGAAAGAAAATATCGATTCACAATAAAGATTTCAAAATATTACTTTGGAAAATTGAAAAGGTCAAAATTGCTATTTCCCCATGAAAATATTGAATCTGTTCCATGGAAGATGTACATTAGGACATAACCATAGTTTCTGATTAACAAGTAATTTTGTTGACCTATTTTCCACTAGATCTGCTTCACAGTCTGATGCATGGGGGTGACATGGTTTTATATTTGTTGTCATATCTATTAGCCTACTGTAAATGTGTTTTGTTTATGAGGGAATAATAAAAAATGATGGACTAAATTACTGTGCAGCCCCAGTAATTGGGTTGGTCTGGATGTAAGTTTGTGCAGAGACTATACTGCCAGCAAATCAACCTTAGTTGTACTTTTATATACCTACTGGAAAGAATAATTTCTTTGATTCCTCCCAAAGGCCCTGATTCCACATGGATAGACTTTTAAAGCCCAAGTAGGGTGCATTGATAGAATCAGACCAAGTATTTTTACCCAGTTAAGGAGTCGGGGCCAAAGATGGGAAGTGTGAACCCTACTCCAAGGAAGCCAATCTCAGCCAAGCAGATACCACACGGATAGTTGTGCCCCGCTACAGGGGAGGCAAAACCAACAAACCCAGCAAAGCATGTCTCTAGAAGTTAGTGTACCCTAACAGATGGAGATTGCATGACAGCTCTTCCTTGCCACCAATTAATAGGCCTCTGTGCCAGTACAAATAGCTGTCCACACAGGTCCCAGTGCAGGACTGTGGCTTAAGGCAGTAGCATACTTTTCACACATTGGAATTCCCTGTCTCTTGAAACTCGCTCCAGTCACCACCTCCAATGTATTGTTTTAATCTGAACTCAGTAAGTGCAGAGGTAAAGGAGAAAAAGAGGTTAAAGACCTTGGGTAACAAACCTGTGGGCTAAGGCTGGGATTTTGAAAGAGACCAGAATTTCTATGGGCACCTCAAGCCATCTACCTCTAGACAAGTGCAGCCTTGATAGGTACAGACATGACAGCTAAGTACAGACAGTAAAAAAGCCCGAGGCTGAATCGGTTCAGCCTTCCCATGTTAGTCTAAACTGCAGATACTGAACCAATAAGCAAGTGAACAGACATTCACTTTTGATTCTGCAAATGCAGCCACATGCCTGCTTTGGCCCAGGCCAGAAGCTGGGGGACACTAGAGCATGCCTGTCTGCTTGGATGGAGCAGGCAGCTTGGCCATGGCTAGTCTGCCCACTCTGGGATGGGTGGGGGGTGGGGGGAGGTGCAGAGCATCCTGGGATGCTGGGGGACTGTAAGTTAACTTGAATCTGGAGGGGATCTGAGACAGAAGTTCAGTAAACCAATTTAACCCAAATCAGTTAAGTCTGTTGCTGCATCCATCCAGGTTTACCTTAAACTGGTTTAGGCCATCTGAAAGCGGTTTATGTGCACTGAACTTCTATTGTATTACAAATTTGAACTGGTTTCCAATCACTTACAATGGTTTATGTGTAATTTCTTTCCCTAGCCAAAGAGTAAAACAAATCCAGGTTTTGTTTAGGATCTGCCGTGGCAAAACGGGACTAAAATGCACTAAACCTTAAGCAAGGCCTTTCCTATGTGCCTTTCCCTTAGTGGCATCTTTTCCTATGAACTGATCTGACTAGAGCCTTCTCCCCCTATGCCCCGAGAGCTACTCTTGTAGCTATTTCTGAGCTACTTGTAGCCACCTACTATTGACACCATTTCTAGGGCAGGGTTTTCTAAAACCAAGTGAGGTTGCAATTCCCTTCTGAATTCTAACTTCAAAACACCCAAGCTGAGATCCATCTCAACCATCGGTTTATAGTGGGCACCACGGCTCTTTTACCACCAGGATGGCCTTGGCTCTGCAGATTTGCTTCTGCAGTAGAGCCCCCAGAGCTGCAGGGCAGAGCCCGGCCTGGTGACTTGCCAAATAGGGCTGCTGATGTAAACTTGGGTATTTATACAACTGAACGTTGTTCCAGAAAGCTCTTCGGTTCTGGGGTTTGCCAGCAGTCAGTCTTTTTAGACATGGATGCTCTCTGGGGTCCTAGGGTAAACTGAGAAACACACAGCGAAAATTAACAGTGCTAGAAGAGACAGCGTTACCCTGTGGTTAGAGCACTAGAGCAGGACCTGGAAGACTGGTTTCTACTTCTGGCTCTGTCACTTGCTTGCCTGTTGGGAGACTTTGGGCAAGACGCTTCACTGTTCTGTGTCTCAGTTTCCCCATCTGTAAAATCAGGATAATGCTATTTCCTTTTTAAGGTGTTGTGAAATCCATTGATGAAAAGTGCTATATAAGAGCTAGGCCATTTTGTTATTGGGTTGTTATTGTGCATGGAGGGCAGTCTGTTGGCTACTCTAAATATAGGTTTTTTGGCAGTTTTTACTGGCGTTTTACTCTGTGTTGCCTTTGGCTCAGACTTTGTGCCTTACAGCGTGATCCCTCAACCATTAAATTCAGGTTCCATCCAACCCCTGGAAGAGACAACTTCCGTAGGTGAGTGGTGTACGTATGGACCCGTATCACTGAATGTTTTATAATGGCAGTATATTTCTAGATTTCAGCATTAGTGACTGCTGCTTCAGGGTCTCATTCAGACCTCATTTTCTACCGACTCCAATGGCCTTTGAATCAGCCCCTAAATCCCACTCTTGCCCTGTTCCTGCAACTGATGGGAAAACTGCCATGGACTGAAGTGGGAGCGGGAGCTGGTTCTGTAATTGCTAATTAATGAACCAAGTCATTGCTGCTTAAAAAAAAACAACCAAAAAAACACAAGTCACACATTGTATTTTGGGGAGATTGCATCACCGCAAGTGGTAACAGAATGCAGTGTTTATGTGCAAAGAGTTCTGGTTCCAGCTAGACGTGAGCAGTTGGTAGGAACATTGCAGCAACAACAGTCTCTCTGAATTTCTCTCTGCTCTCATTTAAGGTATAAAATCCTCCATAGAGCCAGGCAGACTTGGACCCTTGGTTGTTCACTTGGCCCGTGGCGCTCTGTCTGCCTCTGTTTCCCTATGTATAGAACAGCAGCTACAGGGAAATAGGGAGGAATGATCAGCTGATTGAGGATGGCTCTTCTGAGGTCCTGAACCCCTGCAGGGGATGCAAACTGGATTCAGGTGTGTAACTAAATCCAGGTTCATCATGTTTGCAAAGAACTTTGTGCTTCTTCAGCGGCAGATCTGCTTGACCTACTAGGTCCTATTCTCGGCAAATGTATCAGTGAAATCTCTGGTCCAGGTAGTTGGACGCTTTCTGCCTTTTCTTCAAGTCATTGTAACTGTGTCAGACTTCAGAACGTATGGCTGGATGGCACCTCCAGGGCCGCTGAGTCCAGCCCTCTGCTTTCCTAGGCAACCATGTACCCATGGATCCCCCAAAATTGCCAGTGCAGACCATCATGCGTAACTTCAAGGCACAGAACCAAATCAATCCAAATCTGTAATCATTCAGTCTCAAATTCTCATGCTGGGTGTCTGCCTCTGTCTTAAAGCACATCAATTAGCAAAAGCAGATCAATCCTATCTGAAAATGAATTTAAGGGGAAAACTGTTTTGGTCATATAAAAGTGTGTCTTGCAGCTGTTCGTTCTGAAGTGTGGGCTTAAGGAGAGTTGCTCTGGAGTTGGTCTGCACTGCCTGTGGACTGTGCGGGGGAGTGCTGTAGTGAGGAACTGCACACCTGCTTCGTGCCTGCTACACCCCAACCACATGCCAAGTCGCTGCTGCGAGTTGTGCCGGGTGTGTGCTAGGGAGCAGTGATGAGCTCGTGCCAGTGGTGTCTGCATTGCATTACTGGTCATCACCGGTATGAAGAGAGCCAGCCAGGACCACCTGCCAGAAGTGAGAGTGGGGCGAGTGCAGGGACCAGGCTGCCATGCTTCCCTGCAGCACTCCCTAGCATGGCCGGAGGTGGCTTTTGTGTCTGGGACATATTGCTGTTCCTGTAGAAAAGTGCCTGCATTTGGCCAAAGCAGGGACCTCTAAAAATCTCAATTTGTGCAGTCCCAGAAGAGATGGGTTGGAGTTTGGTGACCAACTCCCTGGTGAGTCTGACTTAGCTGAGCATGCTCCTTCTTGGGGTGTTGGGGGCTGAGCAGGATGTCTTTGCAGCTGCTTCTCTAGGTTTGCCGTGTATTGGGGACTGACGCTGAGTGCAGCATGTCTGTCCTGTGCTTTCCGCTCTCCTCTTTCTGGCACTTCAGCACTGCGGAGGAAGCGGGGCTGCCTGGCTGGCACTCAGAGGGGTCTGATTTGCACCCGGGCTGAGCCCTCTTCGCTGAAGCTGATGGGAACCATGCTTTGAACAAACGAAGAGCTCTAAAAATAGAAAAATCTGGGCCTGTGCATCTCGGATGAGGGACCCAAAATTAGCGCTCCCTTTTGATCTTAACATCTGTGCTTCGGCTCCCCATGTATGAAAGGGGGCTAATAATATCCCCGCTTCACTGGGGTGTTGTGAAACTATGTGCACTGATGTTTATGAAGCTCTCAGACGTGGCAGTGATGGGTGCCAAAGAAAAGCTCGTGCGGAAATTACTCATTCTTGTTTGCGGAGTGGGGGCTGAATGGCACGCAGTAAACAAGATCTACGGCGGCACACAAACGACAGGCATAAAAAGAAACATCAAACAGCATCTCATTCATTGAATACTGTCATTCCTGTCTGCTGAATGAGACGTGGGTTCTCTTAAAAACAAAAAACACCCCCACCCCCCAAAAAAAAACAAAACACAAAAACCTGGCCAGGTAATTAAAGGTTGTATCGCCTTGCGTATGGGCCTGATGGAGGTTGCACAGGTAGTTTTCCTTCCAGCAATTTCTGTCTTTTGAGCTGCTGCAAGTGTAACAGTCTCTTAATGGCTCCATCTCTTTTTTTGTGTAGTAATTAGACAACTTTCTGAATTACCAGGCATTTGCTAAATCAGCTGCAGTCTCAGAGCGTAGAAGTCGGTGATGGGAAAGACCAATTCTGTCTGTTCCCTTCCTGTGCAGGAATATTCTTGTTCCCTACAGTATAATTTTCTAGTTCTTTGTCGTGTCTGGGCTTTATTTTCTGAGCTTCATCTTGGCTGAGATAAAAAAGGAAACTCTAAAATGTGTCCTTGGGGCAAGGACTGCACGGTGCCTGTCACACTGGGGCCCCATTGTTGGTTGGCACTTAAGCCCTATCCTAATAAACATAATAATTAAAGTTCTAGTCCCACTTTGTCCCAGGTTTATTATTTTCTTGGTGATCCATCTTGCCACAGTAAAAGTCTTGCTTATTCTTGCTGCCTGGTTTCTCAGCATGCAGAGGCCTCATTTAAGAGTCGGATCTTTCTGCTTCCTGAAATCTCCTAGATACTCCAAGCCACACACTTGTTTCTGTCCCTGCACTGAGACCCTTTCACTGGATGACAAAACCAAGGTGAAAGCCTGGCCTTATTAAAATGAGTAGTTTTATAATGTTGACTTCACCGGGATGAGTGTTTCACCCACAGCGTAGTGAAACGGTGTTTATCTGTAAACACAATGCTTCCATCTGCTGTGTTTTAAAAGAATTTATATATATTTTTAGCTCTCACCTCCTGAAATTGGTGCCTTCAGGTTAAGAAAACAATCCACTTTCCAGTTCCTCCTGCAGAGAGACCTATATAACGACGTGGATGTCTGCTGGAGAGCACCCAAACTCACTGCAGCTCTGAGACCTAAAAACTGTGAGTGTTCATTGAAGGGCCCATTCTGACTCCTGCATTCGAGAGCATGGAGTATGGATTGTGCATGCATGTCTTCCAGATGGTCTTCCTAATGAGCGAGCCAGCTTTCAGTCTTGAGGAGACATGCCCCGATGCTAACGGTTGCTTATGGCTGTTTCTGCATCGAGGCAGTCTGTGGGGAGACAGATGTGTGAGCAGAAGAGTTTGCTCTTGGGCTCTGGTTAGAATCGGTTCATCATACTCCGAGGGAAGTGACCATGGGTGGTGGCTTGAAGCACATCAACCCCATTGTACGCCCGTATTCTGTTTGAAGGTTGCACTTGCTAAGAACCCCATATACAGATTGGTTTAGTTAGGAGCACAGCTGGTCGTGTGTGTCCATCTCCCATTACCAGTGCTGGCAATAAGTGGAAGCCATTTGTCTGATCAGCTCCCAGTGAAGTCAGTAGAGAAACCCCAGTTCAGTTAACTGGGAATTAAATTGTGCCCTGTTGTCCTAAGCAGGGACTTCTCTGAATATCCCGCACTACAGGTTGTATGGAACATTTTCACTGGAGAGTCATTTGAGCCTTCGCTACCAACCATTTTGTTGTGCTTAGATACCAGTTTGTGTTGCCATCAAAAGTCTAGAGGTTATCTCCCTGAATCCCCATTGGATACTTTAGGAGGATGTTTACAGAGGTACTTGTGTTACATATTCCACATCCCATCTTCTTAAATTGCAGAGGGCCAGCATGGCAAGGAAAGGAAAACAATACTTTTTTGCACTGATGACTATGTTGCTGTTGCTGTTTTATATCTACTGTGGTAGGGCCTGGTCACCAAAACCAGGACTCCATTAAATAACGTGCTGTGCAGACAAATAACCCCCCAAATAGTGTGTCCTAGGGGCCTTACAAACAAGAGAAGATGTGAAAGGACAAGGGAGGGGACAAATAAGGTAAATGGGAGGGTAAGGCAACAAAACGAACAGTTTAGCAGAATCTGTAGTGCTCCTTATCTCAGTAATGCCAAATGGGAGCAATTTGCTGGGATTGGGTCAGCAGTAGGTTTTAAGAGGCGTATGGGGTGCATGAATTTTGGTGGGGAACTTTTTCCTATATGCCTAAGGTGGCAAAAAGCTGGATGATGTCTGGCCCTAGGTGTTGTTTTGCTTGGCTAAGGCAAATCATTTGATTTAAAAAAAACAAAGCAAGATCACTTTAATTCCATTTCTGAGTTTCATAAGTCCTACATTTCATAGTAGAAGGACATCAGCGCTACATGTTATTTATTTATGGAAGGCCTTTCATCCAAATTACCTTGAATAAATAAGATCAGTGCAGAAAAAAAAGCAGAGCAAATAGGATAAAAGAGGAATATCCATTATACAGAAAGGCAGAATCCAGACCAAGGCACAATTCTGATTATCCATCATGCTTATGGGCTTTGAGAGAATTCAGTATAACGAGCAAAGTTTCAGTCTGTACCACATCAGGTAGAAGGCTCATTAAAGAGAGACTGTGCCTAATCCTGCAAATTGGTTTTATGTGATAAAAATAATGGTCAGAACTTGCTAAAAGATATTTTTCTTGCATGTTGAGATTTGGGTCATGACAATTTGAGCAGCATGGTGTATCTTCAGTCAGAATAACTTAGCTCCTAATGATATGTTCCACCCTCAAAATATTGGGATACATGAGAGTAGACATTGTGATCCTTTCAAGTAGGATTGGACTGTAATTAGGAAGTTAGGACTGTGTTCCTGGACCTGCGATGGACTCAACCATTAGTATCATTTACTCTATGAATTGATTTAGTGCCTACAGTCCCAGTCAGGGTTCGATGTGTTGTACCAGATATTGTACAGAAGTATAGGGAATAAATTGCCCGTATCACCAACAGTTTGGAATTGGAGCCGATTGAAAGCCTTTTTTTTCCTTTTCCTTTTTCTGGAAAACATTGACCTTTCATAAAAAGAAATACATATATTTTTTTGTTAGTTGAACTCAAAAGACTCCCTGCTCCTGTTTAAAAAAAGAAATCTCTTGGAGGTCTGGGTTTTCTGTCAAGAAAAACCCAGATGTTTTCCAGGAAAGCAGTATCGTTTTGAAGTTGAAAATCCAGTTGGCTTTTGAAAGCAATTTTGCCATCAGAAACAGCTCTCCTTCAGCTTTAGGGTGTGGACACATGACACGCTTACTCCAGAGTATTCTCCGTTTACTCTGGAGGAGTAGAGTGGACACATCGCACCCCGCAGTTACTCTAGAGGAAATGCTATTCTCCAGTGTACAGTTATGTAGGGTTGGCAAGCCAGTCAATTGACTGGATAGTTTTGACCAGCCAAAGATTATAGCCACTTTATGGGGAGCGATTTTAGGTTTTTTTGCAGTTTTCTTGATAGAAATATGATTTTTAAAATTGTTTTTGACACATTTCTTAATGGAAAATTGTGTTTTCTATGTTGTATTTGACTATATCGGCAATTTTTTACTTTTTTGGACTGATACTTGACAGATCAATTAATCAAACTTTATTTGACCGGTTAAATACGCAACTCTACAGTTATGTCTGCGGAAGTCAGAGTACCCGTACACTGGTGTACGTACTGTGAATCTGCTACCATTTTCGGTTGGACTGTGGGGTAGCCTTTTGCTTATTGCAGACTGCTTCTCCCAGCACCTTATAGCCAGGCGCTGTAAAAGCAGTTAATCTGGGAGAGCTGGTCATGTGTCCGTTCCGTACGACAGAGTTAATTCTAGGGTAAATCACCCTATAGTAATCACATGTGTCCTCACCCTTAGGGCAACAGAGAGGATGGAAAACCAAGTTAACAGCAGGCAGTTGAGGTTTTGAAGGCATTACTTATGTGACCTCAAGGAAATCATGCCTCTGCCTCTATGGCCAGGTATATATATTGCACTTTAACTGGTGTAAGTGATCGTAAACCAGTCTATACTCAGAACAGAACAGAAGTTCGGCACACATAGACTGGTTTAAAAATGGCAGACCGTTGTCTAAAACTTGCTCCCCCAACCAAAGGGCGAACGTGTCTGTCTGTTATCGATCTAAACTACTCCACTTATAGAAAACTGCGTAACTTAGATGGATTGCATCTCAGGCTTTTTAAATGTCTTTATCTAACCTAAGTCTCTTGGGAAAACGGGGATATTCATGGTACCTATCATTAGCAAAGTGTTTTGAGGCATATGGATAAAAAAAGAGCTCTATGAAATGCCAGACACTCCTTACGTGATTATTATGATATAACTGCTGTTCTGTCTCATCATATGGATTTAGGTAATCCTTAGGTTTCACAGAGGTCCTAGGGGTTTGGCCTGGCATGATTTATGGTTTGTTTTACTTGTATTATTAAGATCCATTGGCGTGGAAACGGGTTATTTATTTTTTTAATGGAGTCGCTAATGCAGTTCAGGTTTTGCCAGGCAGCTGTGTTAAATGATAATATAATCCAATTCAAGATAAAATACAGGAGAGATGTCAGCACAAAATTTGTATTTATGGCTTTAAATTTAGTTTAATATGAACTCAACCATATCACTAAGATTGAGAGCTGCTACAAGGCAGGAAAAGTTTGAACAAGAGATCGGTCCAGTATTTAGTATATTGAGTGCCAGGCATAATTTGCTTTTCTTTAGCTGAATTATGTCTTTATTTGGTGAAGACTTTTGTCACTAAGGCAAAAGTAACCCATGAGGGTTAGAAGGGAGAGAGTAGATTTTCAAACCGTGAACAATTTATGTGAGGACTGTCTGAAAAGCACCTTGCACATTATGGGTAGGACTGAATCTAAACAGAAAATAGTAATAAACCTATTTCCATAGAAAATAGAGGTCAAACAGTTTTATATGAAGTGGATCAGCTCATCCCAGATTAGGAGTCAGTATATTGCATAGCTATGAAAAAGGAAAAGCTTGTGGGGATAATACATTGTGTGTTCTGTAAAGTGTTCTTCCAGGCTGGGAATCATTATTTGTGCCTTATATAATCTAATGAATAAATCCTTCTAGCACCCTGTTAAGGTACAAAGTATTAATATCTCCACTTTCTCCAAAAAGAAAAAGGAACAGAGCTATTGAAACCAATCTGTATAGACCGGATTGTCAAAAGACCTCATTGAACTCAGTGAGAAAGTTCCCATTGACTTGACTAATACAGTACAGATTTAAGGACATAGAGTTCACCAAATTTTGTCGGTCATATTTTGAAGGGAGTTCAGTGTTTTGGGTACTGAGTATTTCTGAAATTCTAGTTCTTGGTTTGGCGCCTATATGCAAGCTCTATTTTTTTGTTCCCTTTTTTAATGAGATTGAAATTCTGGAATATCAGACCCTATGTGACTTATCTTAGGTCATGTAGGGAAGGCAGTGATAGTGTTGGGGTTATAATATGTGTCCTGTCTCCCAGCCTGTAACCAAAAGTCTGTCCTTCCAACACCACCCTGTCTTGCCAGGTGAATTTCATTTCTCCTCTGTTGGATCTAGTGCCTTGGGCAGACTCCATACCCCCTTGCACATTTCTGTCCAAACCAGCAGAATGCATTTAAAGTCTTCTGTCTTCCTCTTCTCGTGACTTCATCATACATTGTTATTATTGTGGTTGTTATCACTATTACTGAGAAGGGGAAGATAAGTCCTTTTCAGGGAAATGCTCTTATATAGAGTCATGGGGTTCTCATCATGCTTTAACAACCTGTATTGCCTGTACAGCATTGCATTTTTTTCATGTGTGCCTTTTAATATGAGTTTACACTTTCTGAAAGCGCTTTCAGTCAAGCTACAAAATGGGCATCTCTCCTGAAACAGAGCAGTAACTACAGTTTCAAAGTTCCCTCATATTCTGCTTTGTTGGTTCCTCGTAATGGCCTTGCAAATGCTTTTTATTTCCAGTTAGTTATCTGCCTTGCTACATTTTGGTACAGATTTGTGAGATGGAGTACTTGCCCATTTCAGGGGCTAATGAGATGTGTAATGGCCTGTGGGTGGCAATGGAATTGCTTCTGGAAGGATATTCATGGTATTACTTGAATGCACCAATTTATAGACTGGGTTGGGCAAAATACAGCCTGCGGGCAGGCCGTGTGGCCAAGTGGCAGGGATGGGGCTGTGGGTGGGTGGGGAGTGGCATCTGGGAGCAAGACAGAACTGGGGAGACCACAGGATCATGGGGTGGTGACAGTGCGGGGCTGGGGCCAAGCTGTGATCTGCTCCCCACGTGCCCTTGCAAGAGGTGCTGGTTGTGCCGGTAGGGGAGTGCAGAGACCAGATTGTGGCTCTGCCCTGGCCCTGCCCCTGACTCTGCTGTCACTGCCCCATGATCCTAGGGCCTCCCCAGCCTTACCCACCCGACTCACTCCTGAACACCACTCCCTGCCCACCTCTGGCTTCATCCTACATAGGGAGCTTTGGTGAGCTGTTGCTGGGGAGCAGGGATGCTGATCCGGCCCATGACAGATTGGCAAATCTCACTGTGTGGCCCACAGGCCCAAATAATTGCTCACCCCTGTTATAGATGGACTAAAAACCAAAGATAGATGGTACAAAACTAGTGAATCTATTATTAGACTTTAAAATGACTGGCAAATGAGAATATGAGATCATTAATCATCTGGAGAACATATGTGCCTTTAAACTACACAGCAGGCATTTTATAATATCAAGGTATTGTGGCATGAATTATATGTATTCATAACACTCTGGCTTATGTGTATTGCACTGGAGAAAGGCAGAATTGTTAGGGTATGATTTTGGTTACTGCTGATATTGTTTTGTGTTTCACTTGTATAGTTTCCACTGTTGCAATTGGTTTCTGGCTCTATGTGTTCTTGATTGCTTGTTCTTCCTCAGAAACAATGAGAATTAGTGAAAACTGGATGGGTTTATGAAAAGACAGAGATGCATGTTTTAGCATTGCTAGTCCCAGCTGCATGTTGTTTCAAGATCCCCTGATGTGAATGTTACTCTCTGCAGCAGGAAGAAGTTGAAAAATGGTGATCTTGTTGGAAAAGACAAATTGGAATAGTTGTTTTTCAGGTTGGTCTGAAAGGGAATCTTTTTGTTGTTGCTGGGGCTTTTACAGTAGAAATTCTAGTGAAAAGTCTTGCATTGTAAAGGATTGAGTTTTTATATTCCTGTCACCGTTTTTGTTTAATTTCCTGCTTCATCCTGGTTTTTGATCCCTTATCGCACCTTCCCCTTTTTATCAGGTTCCATTTTTTGTCACTAAATACAACAAATGCTTTTGTTCAAAGTTTCTGTTGGGGGGGGGAAAAATTAATGGAAATTTTAGGAAAATACGCAGTACCTAACATGCTGCAGTTTGGGTATTACAGAGGAGTGGGGCAAATTTGCTGGCATAAAATAATTACACAAATTTGCAGGTGCTGGATTAATAGTTTACTGCTCTGTGGGCTGAATCACAGGGAGGCTGCACCCGCAGATAATCTGCTTTCAGAGTTTATTTGCCTGCGTACCTGCAGTTCATGGCTAAGTATGGACAGTCAAGAAGCCCAAGCCTGAATCGATTCAATCTTTGCGGGTTAGACTAAACTGTGTAGATTGAACTGAGAAGCAAATGGATAGACATTCACTTTTGATTCTGGAAATACAGCCACATGCCTTGTGGGCCAGAAGCTGCAGCGTGCTAGAGCAGGCCCTCCCTTCCTTTTGGCAGTGAGAGGAAGGTTGGAGGGAAGCTGGGAGAGAAGCCCTCCAAGGCTTTTCCCCCCTCCCTGCTGGAGATGGCAGAGGGGAGGGCATAGCCAGGCCCCCGCACACCACTGAGTATGACTGGGGAGGGGTGTAAACCCCCACCCTGGCCTGCACGGTTCCCAGCCAGGGTGTGCCTGGAGGGAGAGGGGGGAAGCAAGCCCTGCCAGGCTTTTCCCCATTTGCCCCTCGAGTGGTGGGGGCAGGGGCATTTCCGGATGCCGGCTAGAGGCCAGCACCCTGAAGCAAAGGTGGGGGGGAGGAAGGGTTTAAACCCCACTTTCTCCCCTGTCCCACTGGCATGGACTCCAGCTAGGGTCTGCCTGGCAGGCACAGTAGTCCTAGACAGGCTTTTCCCCATTCACTGTTTGAGTGGCAGGGGCAAGCCTGGCAAGGGCTGCTGTGCCCCTGCCAGGTAGACCCTGCCTGGCATCCTGGAACCAGGAAGAGGTCTGGGACAGAAATTCCTTCAACCAGTTTGACCTAAATCAGTTAAGTTTGATACTACATTCAACCAGGTTTATTTTAAACCAGTTTTAGCCATCTTGAAAGGTGGTTTATGTCTACTGAACTTCTGTTCTGTTACAGGTTTGAACTGGTTTCTGATCACTTACACATAAACTGATTTAACTTATGTCCCTAGCCCATCTGAGGGAAGGGGCATCTGGTTTTATAGTGGCTTTATGCAAGTGGAAGTGGTGAGTGAGGATGCAAAGCAACAGAGATTTGACCATGTCTAAAGGTGCTAATCCAAGGAAACAGACACATTCCCTTTTCCTTGCAAGAGGCACACTGGCCACACATCTGTACGCTCACTGACTTAAGCTGGACTTAGTGCACATGAGCAATGCACGATTGGGCCCCACCTATTACATTGATACATTTTTGTTTCTTAGCTAGAAGGGCAAGATAGAAGCAAGTGATCAATTTGAAAAATAATAATATATAAACCCACTCCTTTAAAAACATGGAGAAATTATATGATTGATGTAAAACTTTCTGTTTTCATAACATTTTAACCTTCTGATGTTAGGGAAGGTCAGATTCTGATCTGATTTCCATGGTGTAGCTTCATTGCTTACTTCTGATTTATATCTTTGAAAGATTAGAATCCAGCTCCAGGGGTTTATAATAAAATGCTGACCCGTCCAATTGTGGGTTGGATTAGGGGGGTAATAAATATTGTATGAGATAGCCATACATGCAGAAATCCTTTATGGCCCGTTAATCACTTCTAACTAAACATTGTGGGCTGTCCTACTGTTTTGTAAGCATGAAATAATTAATCAGAAAACTGATTTACTCTGAGTTTTGACAGAGGCTGAAGTGCACACAGGACTTGCCGATGCAAACAGCAAGGCTTGGAGTTGCTGCATTTTCATGCTTGGATATTTGCTTATTTGATTTCCACCCCACCCCCTGCCCCCCTTTCTGTCCCTTTTTCTTTTCTGCAAGCTCTCTGGAATATTCCAGCCTAGAGAGGGCTTCTTCCATATGCTTTTTCCCACATGTTTACTTAAGGAGACTGTGCCTTATTTACGTTTTATATTAGCTCTCAAGGATGCCGGCAATCCCTTGAAGCTATCCAAATTTGCAGGCCTTCACTCCCAAGCAGTTCCTATTCATGTGGACGGTTCTGCGCTTAGTCCAAGTCTTTGTGTTGGTAGTCCCTGTTCTTGTTCTCGAGTCTGCAGCTCCAGCACCTGAAGGGTTTATTGTTAAGTTGAAAAATAAACCCTGTTTTCGTATTTTTGGAGAAACCATAATTGCTTTAGTAAACATGCTTTGAAAATAAGAGCTAAAGCACTTGACTGTGGGCCCTTAGGCTAGGGACAGAAGTTGCACATAAACTGGTTTAAATGGTTAGGAACAGGTTTAAACCTATAACAGAACAGAAGTTCAGTGCACTTAAGCTGCTTTCGAAATGGCCGAAGCTGGTTTAGGATAAACCTGGTGGGATGCAGTCCTGATTTAGGTCAAACCGGTTTAAGGAACTTCTGTCCCAGATCCCCTCCTGGTTCAAGTTAACTCTAAGTCCCCCAGCATCCCAGGATTCTTTGCAGCCTGAGGTTGTGCTGCCTGTTCCATCGGAGCAGGGTCTGTCCTGCCCCTCTGCTCCCTAGCCAGAGCACTTTCACTCTTTCAGCTGGCTGAGGAGGGGGTGGGGGGAAGAAACCCACCCCTCTGGCTGGGCACCGGACCCCCAGCCAGGTGCTGTGGTGGGGGGAGGGGGAGCTTGCCTGGTAGCTGGCAGCTGGGCTGGAGTCCCCCAGCCATGCCCCCTCCTCAGCCTCTGGGTCAGCTGAGTGGGGAGGGAGCTGGCATCGGGGCTTGGCTCTGTCACCAGGAGCAGGGCTGGAGCCCCCCAGCCAGCTCCCCCTCCACCACCCGGCTGGGGAAGGGGTGTGGATAGGGGAGTCCAGCCCTGCTTTTTCATAGATTCATGGATTGTAAGGCCAGAAGGGAAATCATCGGGTTCAGCCCCCTGCACCAAGCAAGAAAGACAACTGGGGTCAGGTGACCCCAGCAAGGGGACCGTCCAGTCTCCTTTTGAAGATTTCCAGGGTAGGCGATTGCACCACCTCTGCAGGGAGCTTATTCCACAGTCTGGACATCCTGACTGTGAAGAAGTTTTTCCTAATGTTGAGCCTGAATCAATCTTCCAGGAGTTTGTGGTCGTTACTCCTGGTTTTCCCCTCAGGTGCCCTGGTGAACACTTGCTCACCGAGCCCTTGATGTACTCCCCTAGTTTAGCGGTAAGCTGCTACGAGCCCCCTCTCAGCTTCCTTTTCCTCAGGCTGAAAAGTCCCAGATCCCTCAGCCTTTCCTCATATGGCTTGCCTTTTAAGACTCTGATCATACAGGTGGCTCTTCGTTGGACTCTCTCAAGCTTGTCCACGTTCTTGTTAAAGTGCGGTGCCCAAAACTGGATGCAGTACTCCAGCTGCGGTCTCACCAGTGCTGAGTACAGCGGAAGAATCACCTCCTTGGTTTTGCTGGAGATGCATCGATTGATGCATGCCAGAGTATTATTTGCCCTACTGGCTACAGCATCGCACCGCTGGCTCATATTCATACTGTGGTCTATTATTACCCCAAGGTCCCTTCCATTCGTGGTGCTAGTCAGGTTGGTGTTGCCTGGCCTGTAGGTGTGTTGGGGGTTGCTTGTCCCAAGGTGGAGCACTTTACATTTCTCAACATCGAACTTCATGAGATTCTGATCTGCCCAACTTGCCAGCTTGTCTAGGTCCACCTGTATCTGCAGCCTATCTTCAAACATGACCACGCTCCTCCATAACTTGGTGTCGTCCGTGAACGTGGCCAGTGAGCTCTTTACCCCACACATTCAAATTGTTAATAAAGATGTTGAAAAGTACTGGACTGAGCACCGACCCCTGTGGGATACCGCTGCCCACTTCTCGCCAGGATGACACAGATCCATTCTCTACGACTCTCTGGGTCCTATCCTGCAGCCAGTTTCTCACCCACCTGACTGTCTTGGAGTTAAGCCCACAATCCTCCAATTCTCTCGTGAGGACATTGTGAGATACTACATCAAAGACCTTTTGGAAGTCAAGGTCTACTGTGTCAACCTGCTCTCATGTCTAAGTGGCGAGTTACCTGGTCATAGAAGGAGATGAGGTTGGTAAGGCAAGACCTGCCCGCGACAAAGCCATGCTGGCTGTCGTTCAGAATCCTTCCTTCTGCAAGCTCATCGCAGATAGACTCCTTGATGAACTTTCCTAGGATTTTCCCTAGGATGGAAGTTTGCCTCCAGGGAGGCAGAATAAAGCCCCTGCTTCGGGCTTTCCTCCACCACGCCAGGCAGCACCCAGCTGGGGGACTGGTGCTGGGTTGGGAGGGTGAGTTCTCCCCCCGCCCTCGAGGCTGAGGAGGGGGCATGGCTGGGGGACTCCAGGCCTGCTCCCAGCTCCTGGCTCCCAGCGGCAGAGCCAAACCGTGGTGCAGGCTTCCCCCCTCTTTGCCGCCCCCCGCCAGCCTAGAAGCTGAGTAGGGGGCATGTTTCAGGGACTCCAGCCATACTCTTGGCTCAGGGTGGGTGGAATAAAACCCCTGGTCGGGCTCCTCCCTCCCCTCCCGCACTGGGCAGCACCTGGTTGGGGGGCCAGTGCCAGGCAAGGGGTTGGGTTTGCACCCCTCCTTTGCCAGCCCCAAGGCTGAGGAGGGGTTTTGGCTCAGGGAATCGCCCAGCTCCCAGGTCTCTGCAGGGGTTGGCAGGCTAGAAGGCATGCCCTAGTGCCCCCGGCCACAGGTATGGGCCACTGCAGGGGTCTGGCTGCCTTTCCGGTTTGAAAAGTTAATGTCAGTTCAGTCTCTGAGAAACCCGCAAAGACTCAATCCATTCAGCCTCAGGCCTTTTGACTGTTTGTACTTAGCCCCAAAGTGCTCATTCTGTCTTTCCTTTGAGGTGATTATGCAAAGTGATATATCTAACAGGTGTGTGTGACTTGACTGCTCACAGCAATAAACAGAGACTGATATTCAGGCTGTCAGTCTCTGGTTGTGCCTGTTGTTGTCCATGATCACAAACAGTCTGGGGTTCCTAGGTGTACAGACTTGCATGGCTGACCTCCCGTTTATGGGATAATTTCTTACTCCCACTGGTCGGTGGTTGCTACCCTGCTTTGTTGTGAGCCGCTGAATCTGTCTGCTTTGAATACTGTCCCTCTAAGCACATCTGATGATCAGCATGATTTTCATAGCCCAAACAGCTGGAGTGCTTCTCTTGTGAGCAGGTGCCTTCATTTCATATGCATATTACAGCCGAGCACCTCGTCTGGAATGAGCAGTTCTAGGATTAGTGGAAAGTGGAACTGTATTTCCAGCAAAAAGCACTGCTCTCGTATCAGGTTGCTTCTTCTGTGAAACCATTTTTAATTTTTATGGCCAATTTGAGGAGATGGAGAATGTCACGCAGATACAGAGGCTTGTTTTGCTGAGTAGTGTTTGCTTGTTTACCAAGGACCTCTGTTGGTAAAATAAACTGCATAATTAAAGCAACTGTGCTTCCTAAATGCATCACATCGGAAATGTAAGGACCAATGGAACGAGCTTAGGAGATGGAAACTTCTTAGATTATTAAGAAGGGTTAAGAGTGCATTGTAGAATGGCCCTGATTTTCTTTTCCAGGATGTTGTACTTAAACAGAAGGACTGTGCCCCAGAGTTGTCCTGCTCTTTGCTGGAGAGAGATGATTTGGGATAGGGACAGAAGTTTCACATAAACCAATTTTAAGTGATCAGAAACTGGTTTAAACCTGTATCAGCACACATAAACCAGTTTCAAAATGGCTGAAACTGGTTTAAGATAAAACTGGTTGAATGTAGTATCAGACTTAACTGATTTGGGTCGAACCAGTTTATGAAAGTTCTGTTCCAGACCCCTTCCTGGTTCAAGTTAAATCACAGTCCCCCAGCATCCTAGCATGCTTTGCAGCCCTGGGCTGGGCTGTTTGCTCCAGAAAGCAGGGCTGGCCTGGCCCCTCTGTTCCCTAGCTGGAGCAGTGAGAGGTGTCTGATAAGGCAGTAGTGGGGGTGGGGATGCAGCTCAGTCTACAGGGTGGGGACTTCCTCCTTCTCCCCCTGCCAAACTCCAGCTGGGGTCTAGGGTCAGGAAGGGGGGGTTAAACACCCTTTCCCCTGCTCAAACTTACCGTTGGCTGCAACTGTGAACTACAAATCTCAGAGGCACATGGAAGCAGGAAGAGCAACCTTGCAGAGTCCCGCAGTTGTAAATCTGGACTGCAAATCCCAGGGACCTTGGGGGGGGGGGTGCAGCAGGAAGAGGAAGTGAACGCAGCCAGAGAGCTGTGCTCTAGCATCCCCTTACTTCTGGCCTGAGCCACTGCAGGCATGTGGCTGCATTTCCTGAATCAAAGGTAAATGACTGTTCACTTCTGTTTCAATTTAATCTGTGCAGTTTAGACTAACCTGCAAAGACTGAATTGATTCAGCCTTGGGCTTTTTGACCAGCTGTACGTAGCTTTGAAGACAGTGGTCAGTCAAACTAGTTAGCAGACATAAACATCAGCACCCCATGATAGATCTGAATGGAGGTGGGGTGAAGAATAGAAGAGGGATGCATGGTAGAAGTTGCATGGTGGAAGTAGGCATTGGTCTAGTTTTTCTTCCATCTACCAAGAAATCTGCCTCTTTCCTGCCGATGTGTTTATTCTCACAATCCTCCTGACATGTAACTTCCCTAGAAAAATTCTTACTAAAGAAATGCAACTTTGTAAACATTTTGCTGAATGTTTTAAATGTTAATGAACCAAGGTGAAGCTCCTGCTGTGGGCAGCCTACAGATAGCTGCAGAGTGTAAACACCATAGAGGGAGTGGAATTATGTGGGATAGTGCAAGGCAGCATAATTAGTAGTAATAGGATGGGATTGCCAAAGGGAATATGTAGACTGATTATCCGGAAATGGTTCTCAACAGTGACTAGTCTGGGGAAGAGTCTCCCAAACGCCTGAGGTATCACGGTGATAGAGAAGGTTCTTCTAAAGAAGAGGCATGCAATAACAGGAAGAGGAGCTATGTTGTCACCTAGTGGGCCTCTTCCACTTCTGAATTCATGGATCTGATCCTGATCTCACTTACGTATAAACGAGATCATAGAGTGAAAGATCGTGGTTGAAAGAATGAGGCAACTTGTGGAAAAGAAGATTAAGAAAGGACAGTCTTAAAATAGCTGAAAGGCTGCCCTAAAGAAGAGAGAGCATACCTTTTGTTTCTGTTGCTGCAGAGAGTGGACAAGTGGCAATGGCTTGAAGTTGCAGCCAAGTCGGTTTAAATTGGATATGAGAAAAAACGTCTTCACTATTAGAAGAGCAAGGCAGGGGAATAGGCTGAATAGGGAAGTTGTGGAACCTCCATCATTGGAGCTGTTCAAGACAAGGTTGGGTGAGCACTGGTCAGGGATGATCCAGGAGTTCCTATGCCTGGAGGGTGGAGAGAACAACAGACAGGTTACTGGGAGGGGACTGGAAGAGATGTGCTGCCTAAAATAGGTGGATATGGAGGAGGACCATGCTCAGCAGCAGGAGGATGAAGCAGAGCTTCACAACAGGCTTAGTTTCAAAAGACAATTAGAGGAGCTGGGTTAAGTTTATGGAAGGAATAGAGAAAGGGGAGACCTGGTTGTCCGATGAGAGGGTGCGATGTATGGAGTTATGCTTGCTGATCTCAGGTTGAAGAACAGAAATTCTCTTCAACCTGGGAGAGAGAATTTAATAGAGACTTTGTTTTTTCTCATGGTTCTGGGCTTTGCTGTTTGCCACGTGGGGCCAAGAAAGATTTTTTTTCCCCTTGCTGTTGCTACAAGTATTGGGGTTTTTTTCGCCTTCCTCAGAAGCACTGGGTGTTGGCTGCAGCCAAGGCTGGGGATTTTTTGGGAGTGTGCCAGTTATCCCAGCAGGAGAAAAGCCCAGAGGTTCCTGTTAGAGGATCTCACTCCTCCACTCAGGATCAGACCACTCATCATATTTGGGATCAAGAAGAAATTTTACTCCACAGTCACATTAGTATGAACTATGGGGACTTTTGCCTTCCTTTGTGGCAGGGGATGTGGATCTCTTTCTTGGACCTCTTGTGCGCAAAAGGTCCCTGCGGTGGTGGGACACTGACAACCCTTGTTCCCCTGCTTTACTTCTGGCAGGTTAGGATGCTTTCTGGTGTTTTTGGGCAATATGCCTTATGTAACAGCGTTGATTGTGTAGTTGTAGGGGTAGGTTAGGCAACGGCTTGTAGGGGATAGTTTGGGATGCTCCTGCCTTAAGCGGAGCGTTGAACTAGATCACCTCCAGAGGTCCCTTCCTGCCCTACGTTTCTATGATTGTGTGATATTTTATGACTATTTTATAGAGGGCACTTTATTGTAAGAGAAATAAAGGGCCTGCCTTCTCCTCCCAAGTGCAGCTGAGGAGGTTGCCAGATTGTGTCAGAGAAGAAAAATGAACCAATATACTTAATACACTCAATTTTTAAAGGTGGAACCTAGACATAGAAAACAGATTGCGTTGCAGTCTATATTAAGAAACAGATCTTATTCCCAGATCTATGCTGCCATTGCTGATGGTACAGGGACAAGAAATAAATGCAGAAAATGAGGTCAGTCAGTTAAAAAATCAGGGTTTGATAAATGGAGGGTTGTGATAGTTATTGTACCTGCTGTACTATAAATCTGCACACTCGTAAAGCTTTGTAAAACACGGGCAAGAGCAGGGTTCCCGTTCTGAAGAACTCACGAGGCCAGCTTGATGCCACAAACAGTTTACCATGATAGCTATATTGCCAAGCAGACTAAAGCAAGAAATGATTATCCAGTGCCATGGAAGATTTTGAGATGCCAGAAGCATCCTTATTCTGCAAAACCAAAGGGTGCCTATACATGTGCAGCAGGGAGGCTGCTCCAATGTGTTGAGCACACGATTTATTGAGTTTTCTTGAGCGTGGTAATTACTGTACTTCAGCAGACTCCAGCGTCACATGTATCAGCATCTCTGTGCTGAAAAATGGGGAGGGGGGCACTTTCACTATAGCTCATTCAAGTATCTAATTCAGGGGTGAGCAGTTATTTTGGGCGGAGGGCCACTTACTGAGTTTTGGCAAGCCATCGAGGGCTGCATGACAGGCAGCCAGGGGCAGATTAATATTATTTTCTAAATTTTTTAGGGGCCCTGCGGGCCAGATAGAATAGTCTGGTGGGTCACATCCAGCCCCCGGGCTGCATTTTGCCCACCCCGGTCTAATTAAAGCCCCCCCCCTCCCCCCCCCCCCCGACTCCTGGATCAGATGTATGAATGCCCACAGTCTCTCAAAGAGACCTCGCAAAAGAATAACAGACAATTTAGTGGTCCCAGCCCTCACCTGGGCTGTGGGAGACCAGGGTATTGCTTCCTACCAAGGTCTGAAATCTCTCACATCCTAAATGGAGGCCGTGACTTTAGCTCAGTGAATATTGAATTCTGTTCAATGCTGAACAGCTGCAGCAGAAAGGATTGAGACATAAACCCATAGGCTGGTTGGAGACTGATGTAACCACTGGACTATTGAGCGTTTTCCGATGGGGTCTCTGCCTCTGGTTTTGACGAGGCGCTCCATTCCAGTGCATAGCGCTGCCATGTACATTCCTACAGTAATTCTTTTGCTCTTGATGATGATCATTTTGGAGTAGAAATTCCTTGACCAGCTCTGCCAGCCAGTTCTCTTAGTGCAGATGCAACTTACGTGATAAAAAGTTGCTTTTTTCAATATCGCTTGTATTGGTTCCCTAAGAGAAATAAGCTATTGTGACAACAGCACTTCTATGGTGATATAACTTTATTTATATGAAAGCTTCTGCCAGGGTAGCAATATTGTCAAAAATCACTCCCATGAACAAGCATTGCTATCTTTGTGCCGGTTTCTAGTTGGCATCTGGCAAATGCTGAGACCATGTAACCTGACAATGATACTGGGCCCTGGAGAGGTCCCTGAAAGGCTGTTATCAGCTGCTTTTCCCAGTGGGATTCTCTTCACTTTCAGCCTGTCCCTGTCTCCCTTACCCCCTGAGGATAGGTGATCAGAATTGGGCTCTTTGTTTCTGGATGGTGCAAGCCCAGGGGAAAGTCCGCTTATTCTGTCAGCTTAACAAACCTCTCTGGTAAGTACTGCGCTGCTTTCAACGGCTCGTGCATGAAAACATCGTGGCTTATATAGTTTGTTTTTCTTACACCATACTGGGCTTTCAATATTGTCGTCTCCTTGTTTCTTTACTGGCAAGTAAGCATGTAGCACATCTTCAGTGCTCATCTAAGAGGCCTGAGCTGGGAGGATAGAAACTCAGAGGACAGGTGCTACCTTTAGTTTAGTGATCCCTGAAGGCTGTGCTGTGAAAAATGATGTTTTATCACAGGGGTGGGCAAAATATGGTCCACGGGCCAGATCCAGCCCATGGAGGGTCCCTTGGTCCCACTTGGCCCAGGTACCATCTATCCAATGGCATGTCTTGCCACTCCCTGGGCATGCAGGAGGGATGGGGCAGCCCCGCAGCTGGACTGCCTTTCTAGGAAGCCCAGGTGGCAGCGGTGGCTCCTTCCAGCTGCCACCACAGCTGGCCCCAGCACCCGCAGTACTGGTGGGGACCCATGTGCACAGCCCTGATCCCTCTCTGCCCCGCGCACACTCCAGACTTGGCCTGGTAAAGCAGACTAGCTCTGGGCCAGCTGGAACCCAATGGACAGCCCCAATCCAGCCTACCCTGCGTCTGCTCTGGACTGGCCTGCCCATGCTGGGCAGCAGCAGCAAAGGTGGTGCCTGGGCAGAAACTGCTGCTTGGTGTGGGAGAAAAGCAGCCAGTGCCCGTCAGTGCTGCCAGGCCCTTCTTGCTTCAGCCCCCCAGAGCCCACGCCTGGGCTGCCCTATGTCTCCTTTGCACTGCCGCTGCTGCCCCGCTGAGTGACCCGGAGGTGGCGGCAATGGCAGCGGACAGGAGCAGCAGGCCAGCCAGGGCACAGGCTCTGGGTGGCTGCAGGAAGAAGGGCCCGGCAGCAGCGGGGGAGGAGCTGCTTTTCCCTTGTGCCAAGCACCCGCTTCTGCCCGACTGCTGTTGCTGCTCATTATGGGTGTGCGAGTCTGGGGTAGGCACAGGGTGGGCTGGGTCGGGGCTGTGTGTGCAGGTCCACCAGTACCGCGGGGCTGGGGCCAGTGGTGGCAGCAGCCAAAAGGAGCTGCTACCCCTGCCTGGGCTGCCTATAAAGGCAGGGTGGGCTGGGGGTTGTGGACTGTTGGCAGTGGCACGTTGGCTCCAGGCTGTTTTGGGAGGTGGGGGGAAGGGAGGAGGGAAGGGGTGCTGACCGGGCAGCGGCAGCTCCCCAGAACGTCCTATGTGGTCTGTGGGCAAAATTGCCAACCCCTGCTTTATCAGCATCACATCTGGCCCATGGAGCCATGTTGTTATCCGGCCCATGGGACTGTCTGTGGGTCCAGGAATTTGGTAGCAGGGGAGTAGTGCCAATTAACAGTTCATTGTCACTGCTCCCCTCGCTGCCAAATTTCCAAACCGTGTGTGGTGTGCTTGGGCCTCAGGAGGATTAGGTACTAACTCTGCTGGCCCTGTGTAGCAGGATCAGGCCCATGGGCTGGATCCAGCCTGTGAACTGACTGGGCACCTCTCCTCCAGCCCGTGGGGCCAAAAGGTTGGGCATCACTGCATACATCTTGCATGCACATGTGCATGCATATGAGCGCACACACATGTGCACGGACATGCATGTGTGCACGCCCCCTACCCCCTTTTCAGTTGTAAGAGTGCCACCAATTTTAGTTCAGAAAAGTGTGCCCCAGGTATCAAAAGTTTGGGCAGCATCACTTTAGTTACTGCTGCATAACTGATCACGCTACCAGAGTCAACAAAGGTACTCTGGATTTTTGTAGGGGTAACAGAAAACAAAGTCTGGTCTCTGGACTTTGAAATATTATCCAGATAATAATAGCTGCTAACCAATACTTAATTCAGTAGAGATCTGTTAGGCCTTTCTATTTCCCAGAACAATTAGCTGAATGAATAAATAGCTGCCTGCCCTCACGAAAATAAAATCTAATATGCAATTAAAATGAAAGACTCCTTTGGAGGGTGTGGGGAGCTGCAAGATAAAATTATAGGAGGGCCAGATGTGAAAGCATTGTTGCTTCATATATTTAGAAATTAGGATAATTAGAAGCAGCAAAACATATAGAGCTTGCCTTTTGAAAGGGGGAAGCTCTTTGGAACCCCCCTGCTAAGATCTACGTCATTAGGAAGACCACAAGAGCAGGCTTAGGCTTGTAGTGTATAGAAGGCTAATTGAGAGCACCCACTTGGATTTCCGTAATAAAATAGTGAGCATTCATTAAATAGAGACAGGAAACTCTGAGGTTGGTACTTTTGCCTTATTATTTATTGCTATAACAGTGGTTTCTGTACACCCCTGCTGAGATTAGGGCCCCTTGGCGCTGTACAAAATAAGAAACCAGCCCCATCCAGGGAAATGCATAAAGTGCCATAAGTCCAAGCAGCATCCAGGTTAAGCTGACCCTAGCTGCCAGTGGCCTAACTCCCCCCAGCTTGCCCCAGTTGCCTGTATGGGCATGGCTGGCTACTTATAAGGAGCAGCTCTTTGAGAGCCCAGCAGGCTACTCAACCAGGGCAAAAATTGGCGTTCTGAATCCTGGTTTTTAGTCCCTGTCTTTGATTCCTGGTTCACTGTTTCCTGGGCCCTGCTTGTTGGCTTCCTGGCTCCATCCTGATTCCTGACTTTAGCCATGACCCCTTGTGCTCCACAGTTCAGCCCCGATCCCCATCCTCTGAAGTCAGAAGTGCTAGAAATCTACTTTTTTTTTTTTCACCTCCCTGTCCGACGGACACCTCCGACGGACACCTCCAGGGAAGACGCCTGCCTAATCTGCACATCACAGAGCAACCCTCTCGCAGGACTCCACCCTCTACCTCCCCTGTGTAAAATGAAGTTTCCTTTCTACCTAGGAGAACTTTTACAATTTCTGAATTCTCCTCTGCCTGAAAAAGGGTGTGTGTACCTGAAAGCTTGCAAAGGAAGAATTTTTTTTTTTTTTTTTTTTTTTGCTGCTATTTATTTGGTCTAATAAAAGATATCGTCTCTGACCCAAGAGTTTTGTTTATCTCTCTTTCTTAGACCAACACGGGTAGGGTATAACATATACCCCAGAACCCTCCTTTTATTTTTTTTAAATGAAAACTTTGATTCTCATATAATTACCTGACATGAGGAGTTGGGGCTCTATGGCAAATGCCAAATATCAGGAGAGTAAACTGTGAAAGTCGGTGTCTGAAAAGCTATTGAGAAGCAAAAGCTGTTCTTATTAATAAAAAGAACAGACTTTGCTTTTCAGTCTCATGCATGCAAATCATGAGTTCCAGAAATTAAAAGTCATGTTGATTATATCAGTCAGTAAACACAGCCCCTTGTCTATAACTGTCCTGGAGCCCGATTCATCAAGAATTGGTGGCAGCCACAGTATAAATTCTTATCGGCTGTTGAAGCCAAAATAATTTCGAGTATTGATTTCCATGTCTAAGCTAAACACAGATGGCAGTGTAGAGAGGTCTTGAGCAGTACATGTGTCCTTGTAAAGTCATTGGGCGTTATGAAGGTGAAGCATTTTTAGGAAGTGGGCCATCTTGGTTTAGGCCCCGAACCATGTGTTTTGAAGCCTGCTTTTTGTTGCCTAAGCGTCCCCAGGTGGTTTTCACCTGTATGCTATGATTGCTTTAGTTCTGATCCATCTGAATAAGCACGTACAGTTGTGCTATAGTTGACTTGGTTCTGCATTTGTTTGCTATTGCTATAATTTCGTGGTGTATTTTTGCATTATTTTGCATCCAGCGCTGTAATTAACAGCAACTTGTAGGCAGTCCTTTGGGTTTCCTAATTGGACAATTTAATAGCTAAGAATTAGGGCATGTGAAGATGCAGCCATTCCATCGCACGCTGTGATCTTGTTATGTCTCCAAACTAATTGACGTCAAGCCATGTCTTGGATGAAAACCCTCCAAAGATAAGTCCTGGTGCTACAGTAAGTGAGGTGGATGACTTAGTATGTGGCACTGCTTCCTGCTGTACCCATAGGACTGCTGCTTGGCTCAGTGCTCCTGAACATGCCATCTGTCCAAAGTGTCATGAAACTTAGATCCTGATGGCCCATGATTATTTTACAGAAATTGAGCTTGGCGCATTGGCCACATTCCAGGGGGCTCATAACCTTCTCCTTATCTATGTTCTCCTTTTGTTTCAGTTGGAGGTGGTAAAGTTGCTTGTTTCCTGGAGTATTATTGCACAGATCTAATGGCCACCATGTTTCCTCCCCAGAAGTGTCTGCATTTTGTTGGTGAGGTGCAAAATGTGATTTGGCTCTATGGCCACTGAACTAAGCTGGGAGTTGTCATTCACTTTGGGTTTGGGATAGTAATTCTGCAAGGCGCTTTGCTTATGAAAGGTGCTATATAAAACCAGTCAGCTAAAAGGAATTAGTGTGTCCTTTCAATTGAGTTCATAGGTAGCGATACCAGTTGGATACTTCTTAGTTCATCGACCTGAATTTTTTTCCTTTTCTGTTGTTTGCCATTTAGCTGGAGAAATCAGTGTTGTGGCCCAACGACTCATCTGTCCAACTTTCCATTCATGGAGTTTTGCACTGCCTTAGTTCTTAGAAGTGTGTGCATGTGGCTGTGCAGCTTACTAATCTTTTTAGATTTCTCTGTTTGAAGCTCCCATTGAACTTGGGTACAGCAAAGTCATGTGTCAAATTGTTGAGTTCCGTGATAGTTTCCCTAAAGATGCCTGTGTATGTAAAATCATGATGCCCTTCCCCAACAAGATTAAATTAAATGGCAAAGGGTTGTAGTATGGCCAAGATTTCACCCCTGCGTCCTTCCTGTTACTCTGTTGTGTACTATCTTGAAACTACACAGGTATCACAGCAGGAGCACCACTTTATATGGTGTCCATCTTCCTCCCCCATGGTCAAATGTCTACTTACTGTCAATAATTCCCATAGTCCAAGCCTTTTAAAGGCAAGAATGCCTGGAAATAATTGCCTTGCAAGCAAACATAGTGCAGACGTGAAAGTGTGAATGGGCACAAAGATGACATTGCTCTTTTACTCTGGAGGGGAGTGTACCTAGATTAATGTTAATATAACTTGATGAAGAGAAAGTTCGCAAGTGTTACACCAGAAATCACTGTTACAGCAGTTATTTGGATGGAAGACCTCTTTCTTAAGAAATTCCCAGCTAATGCTTTTTAACAAGTGCTAGGGCAGAGATGCTTTAAGACATGAAAGAGAAAAATAGGGGCTGTGTCTCATCTGAATGCATAGGATACTTTCAGGAACATAGGATAGAAGTGGTCAGTTTTGTCCCTGGTGAAACCGCTTAATGTATTAATTCCAGTTAAGGTGAAGATGAACCAGTGCATGCCATTTTGCAAATGATAAAGAAAAAAACCCCAAAACAAAACATTTTGAGAGGGACAACACAAATTGGGAACTTTGCCAATAAATAAACCATTGGTTTGCATCAGCTGAGAACTTGGCCCAATGGCTTCTCTGTCTCATTGAGCCGATCATAAATCCCTTTCCTCATGTCTTTTTCTAAGTTTTGTAGAAAAGGCCTGCCTTGTTTGCCTGTCTCTAAAGCAGTGAGAATGCTCTTTGGTGCTGAATAAATATAAAACACTCCTGGGATTTTTCTCTGTTTTATCCAGCAATTTCATTCTAAGAACTTAAAACAAGCCAAAGTCAGTGTGCTGAGCCATGTGAATCGCTTAAACTGAGGCATCACATTTTTCCTTCTCTCGTAAAGTAATTTGCTCTTGAAATGTTTATAAACTTGCAGCTGCGTTACCGTAACGGGATGTGGTTAGCTTTGGGAAGTGTATGATAATCTGTATTCCTTCTGACTCAAAGAGTTTTAATTCAATTTTAGTATCATGTCTGATGTGATGAATTTGAGTCAGGTACCTATTCAATAAGTGTTGGGGGAAGATAGATTGAGATGGTTAAAAGCAATGTGTCATCAAATGACAGGTTTTCCCCTCCACCCCACCACAATATCAAGGACATGAAGAAAGACGTAAATTAGTTTGATTTAATGTATCCGTAGAATAGCTTTTCAGTAGGTGACTTTGCATTGTTTCCAAGTAAATTCAATCTATCCAAAGAGACTTTTGGCACTGGGACCATCATTGCAAGAGAAGTAGTATCAGAAGCCTGGGGTAGAAATCAACTCTAGGCATCGGTATCACTGTCAGAGGAGATTTTGCTTGGTTGATAGGGTACTCGAGGTTTTCTTTTGATGCTAAAGAGCATGCGAGAAGGAGGACTGTAATGATGCTAGCCAGGTCCCGTTTGCTGCTCTGCACAAATCTGTTTTGTAACCTTGGGCAAGTCACTTGGGGCAAGATCCTCTTTCACCTGTTAGGCAGATAAGTGGATTTACCTGCCTAAGTATGACCCTTTTCCACCCTGCTCGGGCCATTGAAAAGCTGTTAATCCAACAGGTGGGTGAGTCCTCCCTCCCCCTCACTGCTTTTCTCTGGCTTAGCCTTAACGTGACGATGACAGTGTGTTTCAGAAAGAAGATTCATTAAGTCAGTGGTGCTCAACCTCCAACCCACAGGCCAAAGGCGGCCTATGGAGTCATTGCATCTGGTTTCACACAGGTCCAGAAATGTGGTGTTGGGGGAGCAGTCGCCATTAATACGGCCACCCCCTCCCCTTGCAAACTGCCCAACCCCAAGTCCCATGTGCTCTGGGAGCCAGGCCAAGCCATGCTCCCTCACCCCTTTCCTTGTGGGGGCAAGTTGGGCCTGGGGTCATGCCCCTTCTTCCCCTGAAAGCCCCTTTCCCCCCCTGTAGGGCCAGGCTCAGGCCATGCCCCCCAGCCCCTCCACCTGGCCAGATCGGACCCACCATCCAGGCTGTGGTTGAACCATCCAGCCTGCCACGGGAAAAGGTCGAGCACCACTGCGTTAAGGGATTTTCGGGGACTCTACCAGGGTGGAATTACTTCTGGACCTCAGACATTTTGTATCAGAGTTACAGATGGGGGTAGCAATATATCCCTGTCTCTCGGGGGTCTTGTGAGGACAGACACTTTACGTGATATCAGGTGCTTATGGGTATGAGAGTATTTCAGAGGACGTTAAACTGAAAAATAATAAAAAATGCTTTACTGTAGATAACTTTCCAACCAGTCTACTCCTGTAATAGTTATGTGTTTATATAGGGACATCCTATAAACAACAGTAAAATATATCTAGCTCTGGGGTGAAACAGGAATCATTTTGATCGTCTCACAATGGTATCTGAAACTGAGTTTTGTAGCTGAGTTTTATTAAGCAGGTTGTCATTTATTTTAAAGAAAATGTGGTTGAGAGAGACATAATTTAGTCTACTTTTAATTTAGCAAAGCCCTTGGGCATGTGCTTAAGTTCCTGTGTTTTTGGTGGCACTTCAGCACCTGCTTAAAAGCTTTGAGGGTTTGGGGCTCTAGTTGTACTTGTGAGAAAAGTACCACCACTTGCATCTCTGTTTTCTGCTCCCTGTCTTGTGGATCTGCTGCTCTGCTTTCTGCTCCCTGGCCTATCTGCCTGTCCCTTCTTGGTCTGCAGTGTGCCACACACAGAAGCTGCCCTGGCCACTTGCACCAAAGGTTGGCCAGCCCTGAGCTAGTAAACGGATCCTTACCTGGGGTCAGGAGGTGGGTCATGTCCCAACAAGTATCAGGGGACTGTGACCACCCTGCCCTTCCCACATTGCTAATATTTGGTTAAGTGGAGTCAGGTGGAGAAGATTGTGGTATGGAAAATACAGGAGCGTTTTGATGCTGTTAGCTATTTCTAAAGTGCTTTGAGATCCTTAAATGGGAGAAATTAGGTGGGAAATATTGTTGATAAGTCTAATAACATTACACAGTGGGAGGTCTGTCCTTGTGCCACCTCTGGCATTAAACATGTTTGATACTGAAAGCAGAAACTGCCTAATTCAAACTGATTCTCATCTTGCATTAGACTTGCCCACTGGTTTTCAGTTCACGGTATACCACATATTTTGATCTGCATTTCCCTTTCGCTTACAAACCTGCTGTTCTATTTTTTTTTTTCATTTAAAATGATTAATAGCTGAGTTTTGAACAGGGGTGAGTACAAATGTAATACATGCTGGGATAGTTTTTAAAATGAGATTTTTCTTAATAAGTGCCTGCAGATGCAGGTATTTAAATTCATGAACCAGTTATTTAGATGAGTAGTTACCTAGTCTGAGCATACGGACGTGGCACCTGTGTGTGCAAACAGGCATATGCATAATATGAGATGCTTTAAAAGCAATTCTAGAGTGCTGCTTTATCTCTGAAGATCAGCTGACATAAACTTTGGATCAAGGACCTCAACATATTTTTGCTCCATGTACTCTGCAACAAGGTGTATGGACCAACTAGCTCCTCGCTGTAAAGTCATTCCAGTATGTTGTTCTTCCAGGTTTTTTTTTTTTCACCCACCACTTCTTAAGAGATGGAAATTCAACTGCCAGACATGTAGGTGTTCACTTAGAAAGTTTTCTGTATCTGCTCAGCACCTTCATTGAGCCATAGAGGGGTAACCGTTGTTAAAATGAAGTTGAAAGTCTCATAGCCTTGTAATACCAAGCAAGCCTGGGCTTTAAATACCAGGGTGAGCTGTTCAAAGCACTCTTGAGCCTTTAGCTATGTAGTAATTTGAATGGAAGATGTGTTTCTATTGTGGCTTTGAAAATCTTGGCTAGCAAACATATGTAAGTGGTGTCATACAGGCAGTCTTCGACTTACAGTGTTCGAGTTGCAACGTTTCGCACTTACAGTGTTTATAAATCGACACCCTGTTTCAACTTTATGACGTCAGTTTCCACTTTACAACTCTTGATCCGATGTGATGCGACGCCAGCGAACAGGTTCGCTGCGTCACCCATCTCCCTGGAGAACATCCCTCCAAACTTCTTGGGACACTTTCTTTAAGAAAGCAGACGAGACTCCAGAAAAACCTGCAACCAAGACTCCTGAGAAGACTCCAGCCAAGAGCCCTTCAAAAAGTCCAGCAAAGTCACCTCCAAGAAGTCCTTCCAAATCAATATGATTGCTATTTACAATATAAATACATTAATGTAGCTATATTACTCATCTATAATTGATCGAGTATTAAATTCTGGGGTATTTTTAGTGAAAATAGGGTATCGGGCCTTGGTTCAGAAACCAATCCCCCATTTATAACATTATTTCTTATAAGAAAATTGGTTCCAAGTTGCAACGTTTTGACTTAAGACGCGGTTTTCAGGAACCAATTGTGTCACAAGTCTGAGGACTGCCTGGACTCCCCTCCTGCTCTGGCTGGATCTGGACCATGAAGCTCCTTGCAGGCTGGATGCAGCCCAGGGTGGCTCCAGTGGCAGAGGTAGTAGCTTCAGATTCTGCTGCCAACACGTGTTTTGTGCTGGGGCAGAACCCCCAGCTCAGGCATAGAGCACAGGGTGGCAACAGCCCCGGGGCTGGGCCTGGCACTGGGCATCTGGCAGCAGCAATGGGGCTGGCAGCTGAGGAACCGGGGCCACCATGACAGTGATGGGCAGAGGAACCAAAGGGTGACCACCTTGATTGCTTCCTGCTGCTAATTGCCATGTCAGCCAGGGAAAGGCCTCTCCCCCTGGCCACGCTCCCCAGCTTCTGGTGGCCCGATGGTAGCTTCGCAGACCGGATACAGCAGCTTTGTAGACCAGATCTGGGCTGCGTGCTGTATGTTTGACACCCCTGATCCAAGATGTGCAGTCCTGAATAATTAGGCTTGCTTCAGAGAGAGCTGTCTCGGATGCTGCGCAGCTCTGAAATGTTTCTGTGGGAAGAGGGAGAATGGCTCCAAAACAGCACTGCTTAATCTTTTTCCCGGGTGGTGGGGCTGGATGGGCAGTACCCAGTCAGTCCATGGGCTGGATCTGTGGCTGGTGGCCCAAGTCAGGTTCCCGGAGTGAGGTGGTGAGTTCCAGTCCAGCCACGTGGAGGGGTGAGAGACAGCTTGGCCCCGATCCAGCTGCATGGGGAAAGGAGGTTTGGCCCAGCCCCAGTCTAGCTGCACAGGGGAAGGGGCATAGCCTGGCCCTGATCTTGCTGTTATGGGGGGGGAGGATGCAGGGGAGGGTGGCAGTAGTAGTGGCCACTGGTCCCTTGCTACCAAATTTCCGTGGGGAGACCATAGCTAATTGCCATGTCAGTCAGGGAAAGGCCTCTCCCCCTGGCCACGCTCCCCAGCTTCTGGTGACCCGATGGTAGCTTCGCAGACTGGATACAGCAGCTTTGTAGACCAGATTTGGGCTGCGTGCTGTATGTTTGACACCCCTGATCCAAGATATGCAGTCGTTTATATGCAGATATTTCCGTGGGGAGTCCTGTAGGCCAGGTGCAATAGCTCTGCAGGCTGTATTGGACTACAGGCTGCAGGTTGAGCACCCCTGCTCTAAAAGAATTGCATATAAAACATTAGGCCATGTTAGTCTGGGAAGGGTGCTCCTTGAAGCAGTGATCTGAGGTTAGATTTCCTGTGTGACCCTGAGCCAGCTACTGTCCTTTAACTCCATGTATATCACATGGAAAGATATTGGGGCTTGAGAAGAATAATAAATATATTAGTTTTTGTGAAGCATCTGTGCACAGTGGCAGTGGGACTGTAGAAGAAAGGAGAAATTTGGCCTTTAGATGCATTGATGCAAATAGAAATTCAGTGTGACATATATATACTTTGCTTACACTTTTCAAGGAAGCAGAAGCAATTTCATTTATCCCAGTCTTAGCTCAGTGCACGCTCCTGGCTAAAGTGGAATTACTCCTGTTTAATATTAGTCCAAATCAAGCCCCTCTTCCCCAGCAGCTTTTGTTCTCACCCTTACCTAGTAAGTTTAAGAATAAAATTTGAGGGAGAAGGTAAGTTTTCCTGTCTCTCTCAGTGCTGGAGTTAGTCTAGCCAAGAAATTCTGGGAACAGAAGCTGTGTTCTGAATAGGAAAAGGCCTAACATATGCATACCCTGAAGAGAGCTGAGAAACCTCTTATGCCATCTGTGGAATTATTTTTCTGGGTAAACCCTCATCTCACTGCTTCTGTCAAGCTGGGTGTTGTGCCTATAAATTACTCCTTCCTCCTGACAGAACACGTTGCTGTCTTAGCTGAAAATGTCAAAGTCATTTTGCTGTCTTAACTGAAAATGTCAAAGTCATCAAACTAGGGGGAGAATGACCATTGTCCTAGGAGAGAAAATACATGGGAGAAAATGGAGCCAGTTCAGAAATGATTCCCTCCCTTCCCCTCTCCCCAAACGAGACATCATTAAAAAATTGATGGAAATGGAAAATTTTACATTGGGCTGATTTTGGGGAGGCAAAATTTCCATCGACTCGACGTGTTGTTTTGTCAGGACAAGAAACTGTAAACCTTTACTCAGTCCGTCAAGAGATCCTGTGGGGAGAAACGAGCCCTCTCCTTTTGTTCCTGCTTTGCAAGGTGCTGTATATAAGCTGTTAGAGCAGCGCTGTATGTGCCAAGTGCTGCTCCCGGTGCGCTCTCGAGACCGATCCCAAGAGCTTCTTTAGAATCGTAGAAATTGAGGGTCGGGAGGGACCTCAGGAGGTCATCTAGTCCAACCCCCTGATCAACGCAGGACCAGCCCCACCGAGAGTATCCCATCCAGGGCTTTGTCAAGTTGGGCCATGTCAGAAACAAGCCCCGTGGCATTTGTTTCAGCAGGTGGCTTGTTAACAATGGGGGTGAGTCGGGAGGACTTGTTTCCCAGTGGTGGGCTTAGGATCGTCGTGGAGGTACTATAGATGCACCCTAAGACTCCCTGAAGAAGTGGTATTCCTAGCAGTCCCATGGAGACTCCACCAGTCAACCCCTCTTAAGTGCAAAGATGCATCTTATTGTTATGCAGAAGTCTTTTAGTTAATTGTTCCAGTGTCCCAGGGAGCTGGGACGCATTTTTATACATGTTTTGTTCTGGATGTATACACATCTACTGAAGAGAACTGTTCGGTGTGATTTTTCTCCGTCTCCATTAGTCGATGAGTATAGTTCACATTGACGGTTGAGTAGAAGAGCAGCTGCTTCAGCATCTCTTTCTATTTTGTTGTGTTCTGTGATCACTTCTTGATGTTGGAGAAAACAGGAAGATCCTGCACGTACAATTTTTATCATTACCAGTAGCTCTGTGCAGTGTTCATGCTGCTATTATGTCAGACCATCTCTCTCAGGACTTGGCTGCTTGCATTAGCAGTGACTACTGAAAAATGACCTGGACTAAAATAACTAAATTTGCTAAGGAAGCCGCTAAGAACTTGGGGTCATGTCCGCTACCTAGAGCATCCATCCTCTTTAATGCTATGGGGCAGTAGTTTATGCTGCATTAGTTAGATCAATGCATCTTATAAAAGTTTGCGTGCTGTGGCTATGGGTAAGTGGGGATTGGAGTGATGGATTGAAATGCCTCTTGACTATTCTGGGACTGAGGAGGAGACAGCTTGAAGTGAAAGCTCAGAATTCAAGAGGATTGGCCTTTCCTGATCCTCTTCTACTTGCTAGACCTCTTTTTGCTCAGGAGCACTAGTCTTAATAACAAGTAATACCTTAAAGTGTATATATAGTCTCTCTTCCCCAGCCACATAAGTAAGTGTACTCATTAATTCACAGGGATATCCTCATCCACCACTGAAACGAAGTCACCTGCAAGGTAAAATTTAAAAGCTGTGTAATGGTACACAGCAATACCACACAGGAGCACATTAAGGCAGAGAATGAAGAGCAGCAGCATATAGGAACAGAAATGCGGAGAGCATGTAGGTAGACTGAACATAGCTGACACCATGGGAAACATTTTCTAACTTGGGTGCTGAAACTCAGTCCCTATATAAGTTTATAAATAAGTGGCTTGATTTTTCAGAGGATCTGAATAATTGTTTGCAACACTAGTAAATGGTGATGCTTCAGGTGAGACACTTGGGCATTAACATTTCAGCCAAGAACCAGCAATTCACAGGGGATGTTTAATATCTCTTGCAGCACTGTGCAGCCTAAACCTATGCCCCATGCATGTGAGGGCCTAGGGATTGTCTAATGTCATCCCTGCAGCATCTTGTAGAAGTCTTCAAGGTAAGTGTTGACTTCCCCAATCTTATTTAATTTAGACAATCTGACAGGTGCTAAAGCTATAAAATGCTCTCATCTTTCAATTCTGTCCTGCCTTTCAAGGTATCGGAGCACAAGGAAAACTGTAGCTGTTGAGCTAAGTAGTTTCCGGCTTTTTATGATGAAAGAAAAGAAAGTGATAAATGAGTTAATACTCTGCTTGTCACAGGTTTATTTACCAACCTTGCTGTTCATATGCATTTCTGCAGGCCTCTGATAGTATTGTATATGAATATTGTATTTGTTTTCTTATAGTTAAGAAAATCTGGTGTCACCTCTCTCATGTTTTTCCTCTTCTCCATTCTTTTGATGTTGTACATGTGTATCAGTAGGATCAATGCTTTAAAAATAGGTATACTGTACTTGGTGTCCATACACTAAGCTGTTTGGGGCTATACTTTTAGGGATATAAGTTTCTAAAGTAGCACATAGTTCTGATCCTACTTCCCACATGGAGATCTCATTTACTGTTATATTTGGCAATGCCCCCCTTTTTGCAGGCATGGCTATGGTTGCTATTATAATTATGGTAGTGCTTAAAGGTAACATGTTAGAGATTGGGACTATTGCGTAAAGCAGCATTGATGCAAAAGGTACAAGACTCGGGAGAGACTGGAAGGTTTAGCAGTTATTTTTTTCAGTGATTCTGAGTGCTCTGAACGGCAGCCTCCGAGTCCACCGTGCACTGCAAATACAGCCTGATTAAGCAGCTCCATCCTGGGGATGCAGGGGCTGGGCTGGACTGTTCCTACCTTTTCCTCTCTCCTGCGTTTCAGAACTGCAGTAGCAAATACAGTATGCCAGGGGCCATGGTCACTGCCTCCTGTGTTCAGTGTCATCCTGCTGACACCCATGCAGGGTAGAGGAGGAGGAAGCTGTTTTCCAAGAATGCAAAAGTGAGGAGGAAGATTATCCAGATGATCTCACTGCCCCTGCCCTGGACAGATAATGCCCAGTGGATAAATGGGGGCTGGGCCGTGAAGAGGATTGCTCCATGTAGAATCTCTACCCAGTTGCTGGTGAAGTTGGATGCTGTGGAGTGAGCAAGTCTGGGGACTGCAAGAAGAGCGTGGGAGTGGCAGCTGAATATCACCCTGCAGAACTGGACTCTGTCCCTGCGTCTGCCACATGAGTCCTCTCTGAGCCTGGCCAAGATTCACAGGTGTGCACTACCTGCACACCTGATTTTCTGGGTACCCACTTGGAAAACCCAGATGTTTGATTTGCAGAAGTGCTGAGCACTCCCACCTGCAGCTGAAGTTAGAGGGAACTGTATTCAGAACAAATGTGCTATAAAATGCTCGGTAAACTGAAAATCTAGTCCAGGGGTAGGCAACGTGTTTTGGCTGGCATGCCAAGAAAAACACGATGTCTACCTTGGAAGGTGCTGGAGTGCCGGCATGCCAGGAAAAAAAAATGAGGGTGTGGGGAGGTGGAAGGGGGGGAGGTAAATGGCAGAATGCACTGAATATTAGTATATTTAATAATCATAAATGTTGCCTTTGTTGTGTATTCCTTCTTTGAATGAGAGAGAGAGAAAAAAGAGACAAATAAGAGAAAGAGGAGAGAGAGCGAGAAAAAGGAGAGCAGAGAGAACCAGACACATACACTCATGCACGTGCAGAAACACAGAGAACCAGAACGCACCCAGAACAGACACGTGCACACAAACATCTGGGACCAGACATGAGTGCGCATACAGACGCACAGAACTAGACAGAGGCAGACAAACACACAGAACCAGCTGTGCGGGCCACTGGACAAAGTCCAACCCAGTAATGCCGCGGTCCCACCAGAGCCCCTGTGCTTCGCCGGGGAGCCAGCCCCCTGGCTGCAGCGCAGCTGGCCGAGGCCCTGGCCTGGAGCCTGTCCATCAGCTCAACCACCCACCGACCCCGCACAGCTAAGCCTGCAAAAGGTGTGCTCCTGGCCAGGGGCAGCGCCAGCCTGGTGGGGGGCTGGGCCGGGGCTGGGCTTGGAGTGGGTGGGAGTCAGGTGGGCTCAGCTGCAAGCCCTGCTGCAAGAGCCTGGGCTCCGTGGTTGGCAGCAGCTACCAGAGCCTGGGCCGGCTGCAACCGGGAGGCTGCAAACAGCTGCTCTAGGCTCTGGCATCAGCTCCATACCAGTGGGTGCACGCGTGCCTCGGAGTGGATGGTGGGGATAGGGCCTGAGGCATCACAGCCCTCCCACTGTCCGCTCTGAGGTGCGCGTGCAGTTGCTGCCAGCATGAAGCTGATGCCGGGGCTGTGGAGCCTGCTGCAGCTGCCCAGAGCCCAGACTGGCTAAAAACAACTGCGCCGGGATCCAGAGCCCAGTCACCAGCTCTGTGCCGGCAGGTGGGGAGAGGCCAGGGTTGCACTGCATCAGCTCCCTCCCCCACCGTCTGCTCCGAGGCACGCATGCACCCGCCAGTATGGAGCTAACACTGGATCCTGAAGCAGATGTTTGCAGCCTCTTGGCTGCAGCTGGCCCAGGCCCTGGGTAGCTGCTGCTAACCATGGAGTCTGGGCTGCTCCCAGCAGGGCTTGCAGCCGCCCAGCTGCCTGCTGGGAGCAGCCCGAGTTTTGTGGCTGACAGCAGCTGCCTAGAGCCCAAACGGCGGTGGCATGCTGAGCAAAATGGCCTCGTGTGCCGTGCTTGGCACACGTGCTGGCGGTTGCTGACCCCTGTTCTAGTGCATGGCACCTCAGATATGGCCCCCAAATTTAGCAGATACTTTTGTTGTTAATGTCTTTCTGTCTCCTCGTCTTCGCAACAAGAAGAGTGATGCAAGGAGGTGAAGATAAATTAACGTATGTAAAGTAGTCAGATACTGTAGCGATGAGCCCCAAGGAAAAGCCCATGGGGAAATGAATAATTCTGTATTCAAAGCAGAGCTTGAGGTTATCACAAACCAGATTTGTGGCCAGTATTGAGCAATGAGGATAAATGAAATATCGAATGGCAGCTTCTGTCTATGAATGAGGCAAGACTTCTGTGGAACGAATCGCATGCAGTCATGTGAACAAAGTTGTAATGTAGACGTACATAGGAGCCAAATTAAAGTTACTTGTGCATCCTTAATTCTGCCATATCTTGTCTTTTGAATGCTTGACCCTGCAGCCTTACTGTTTCTTTAAAATCATTTTTGGTTGGCATTTATAATGACAGAAGATTAATTAGTCTTAAAAGATAATTCACAGAATCCCCTTAATGCTTCTGCACAAGATATTGTACTTCCCACGAGACAAACTTTGGTGAGAAGCAGCATTTTTCCTTTTTCATGGTGTCGCTACATAACCCATGCAATAACAAACACTGAGATACGCCAGTATATCTCTGTGTTTACTCCAGTTGAGATTCCCCATCGGCCTCCAACCGCCGTTCATAATTCTGTCATCAAGGTTGAGCTTTGCCATGGGAAGCATCTAGAGAAAGTTAAACAAGGAAAATGAAGAACTCAGAAAAAATAAGCAACTTGCATCATGGAAATTTGTGTCCTACAGTGCGCTAACAGCATACCAGCGTATTGATGAATTGCCAAGAAGGAGTTAGGGAGCTTTGTAAACACTCCCGATACTCATCCAGATATGGATTCCTCACTAAAAATTTGATCTTTTCTTTTGAAGGATCTTGAGGAAAGCATTGCTTTTTTTTGGGCTGGTTCCCTTAATTCAGTCGGTCTCCTCTGAGTAAACTGCAGCTTTACTTAAGTGGTGTCTAGTGTGTTATCTTCAGGTTTTTATTTCTCGGTGATTGCCCCATTACATGAGCTGGTATGACTGTAGTACCTGAGTGAAAGAGTCAGACTTTAGCCTTTGTTTCAAGTCTGATTTTAGAACCTACAATGACCGCAGTAGATGTAGCATCGCGGGATACGAATCAGGATTTTGATTAATAAAATAACTGGATTTGTCTGCAAAATCCATGGGAAGCCAAGCAACTTTCAGACCATGTTAGGAGCTATTAGAGTCTTGAACGTTCTGCTATTAACTATGCGATCTTTTTCAATACATACGGATTAGACACAATCAACAGGATAGCTGTATTTAGCAGGTATTTTTTAAATCATTCATCTGAGGTTGGACAGACAGGAAAATATACTCTAATGACTTTGTTATTAAATCATCCAGTTTCTTATATTGGTCCATTTACACTGTCATCTGAATGCTTGCCTTATAATATTCATTTAATGCCATTTAAAAATGACACTGAATGTGCATTTTAGCTGCAGAATGGGAGACGTCCTATGGGATGAATACATTCCTATGTATGCATAGGAATATCAAAAACATAAATATAAAAAAAACAAGGGGGGCACAGTCACCAGTATGCTAACAGTGATCAAAGTTGCAAAAGATACTAACTGGACCAAATGTTTCCCTACACTTCAGAAGTTTCACGAGCTCATCCTGGCTACCTTTGGTTAAACTTACTTCTACGCCAGCTACGTTCTTGAATCACAACTGCAGGAATGATGCACTGCCCTCAATTCTTGTGCTCTCAGTATTTTTAGAGTTAGCTGCTAAGCGTAGTGAGTATGCAGGGCTTTTTGCTTCATTCTAATTCTTGTGTGAAGGAGACCCCCACGTTGAATAAGCGCTGGAGTTTTAAAACATCTTGTCATCAGTATGATACGATCACCTTTCTGAGTCATGTTTCAGGTGCACGAGAATTTCTTTCTTTTAAATTCCCAACCGGCTTGTACTTTCTGGCCTGTGGGCAAAAAGAAGATTCTGGTGCTAGATATATATTTTTTTCTTTTTCCTCCAAGCCCTGCAATGAGGATGTCTGTCATTTGGCTACCTGAGGGCAGTGCTGGGAAACTGAAGAGTATACGGGCCAGGAGTGTATAGCGGACTGTTGCCATCCCAATCATAAACCACTGTGACCCTGGCAGGTATACATGCCATCCTCCAGTTGACAAAGCAGAAGGCTGGGATGGTCCAGCTTAAGTGATGTGTCACCGACCCATTGAATTTAAGTGGCAGCCATGGGCTATGTTGTAACCCCATTTAGCCTCCCCTGGCAACAGTGTGAATTTTGTGTCTAAATATTATGTCAGATTGGAACATTATGAGCTTGGCATCTGAATTTTGAACCTTCCAGGTATCTCATGTTTTATGCAAGTATGTTGCTAAAAAAAAAAAAAAAAAAGCCACAAAAGGTTGTTTCTGTACAGTAACTCTTTCTCTGGAAACTTTCTCTTTGGGGGCAGAGGGAGTCTTTCTTATAGTTTTAATTGGATGCGACAGAGAGAGCTGTGTGGAGCACATCACTGCAGTGCACTGATAAAGTCTCTCCAGAATCATTTAATCTGTATTAATTTGCAGTCGTTTGAACTAGGGCTGTTCATTATGGTGAACAATGAGCAGCTGGAAGCGTGTCATGCCTTATGGGATGAGAGTGGCCGGACAAGTATAGATTTGCACAGATTCTATTTTTTGCTCCTAGTGAAAATAATGAAAAGGCTCCAGTGGCAAATACGTGCGAGAGGAAGAGAGCTCTCTAACCTTCCATTCTCACATCTTCCTTTATCTAAACAAGCTGAAGCCTGCCAATTAGAGCAGGAGATGAAAATAAGCTTCACAATTAGAGTAGTGCATTTTAATTAGCTGCCGTTCATTTGGTAACTGAATTGATGTCACCTTAAGCAACCGTCTTGGTTTGACTTTGAAAGGCTGATATTTTTAATTGGGGAATCTCCAGTTGGATGCCTGTCACCATCTGGCTGTAAACAGATACAGCATGTTTTTGCATTCATTCAGCAGGTAAATATTTCATATGACAAGCATGTGCAATTGTTTAGTATTTTTAGAAACCGATGACCAGCTCCTCAGTTGATGTAAATCAGTGTAGCTCTGTTGAAGCCAATGAGACTATGCCAGTGTGTGCCAGCTGAGGATATGGCCCCGCGTGTGCTATCTGTACTGAAGAACAGCCATCCAGCTTTAAGAAAAAGTCTGAATGTGGTGGTGCCATAATCTGTAGAAAAAATCCTGAAAGTATTGTTGCTCTAATTAACTTTCATCTCAATACATAGACCCTGATGCGGGTTTCATTGACACCAGTGTAACTTGAGTGGTTATTCTTGAATTACAGCTCTTCAGATTACATTAGAGTTAGGTCCATACGGGGTGAGGTGAGGTCCGTGGAAGCCTTTCACTCTCTTTCCTGGATCAGGCCCAGTTCCTAAGAAACACATACACATGTTACGTACTTTCCTGCAGCCTTGCAGCGAGGAATATCTTAGAACAATCATTCCCTTTCTTCATTCATGTCTTTCCTGAGCCAGGTTTAGCCTTGTCAGAACATTTTTGCTGAGAAGGATTCTAGTTCCTGCAAGTGAATCCCGTTTCTGTTATTTTTAACATCAAGATGGCTTTTATCCTGGCTGAAGGACAACACCCCTGTCTCCTGTAGCTGCTTGAACTGCAGAAATTAGTGGTTATTAAAAGAAGTCCCACCGTAAAGTAGGACGATCACCTGTGTTGCAGTTTTAAATTCACTTTCTTATTGATTTCTGCTTTCTCCGCAACCCACATCTGATTAGAAGCAGTTGATCAGTTAAAAATAGGTTTTCAAGCAGTCATTTTGCAAAAGGTTCATGCATTATGAAACCAGATACCTAATGCTGTAGCATAACTGAAGTCTTGCATGGCATATCCTTTCAAAATGAGTGCTCTGTTTTTCATCCTGGCATCATTTATTCCTTTGAATTGTGTTGTATTCTCTGCTCCCTGCTATGGAGACAGAAGTAGGTTGCACGTTAAATGTAAAGACGTTTGCTGTTTCTGGCTTTGACACCAAGCCTCGTTGAGAATCCTCCATCCCGCACTCCCTCTGGATCGCATTTCCGGACTCTTCCATGTCTTGCAGTAGGCGAGCACGTTATTCATGCTTGCGAGTGCTTGAATACAGCTACCCTCCAAAGAAGGAAGGAGTGTTGTTCAGGGGTTAGAGCAGGGACTGAGCGTCAGGGCAGCCAGATTGTTTCTGTTCCTGGCATTACTTGCTTGATACCATTCCCATTGAAATCAATAGGAAGGTTTTAAGGACTCCTAGAGAGTCACTCAGTAAAACCAGTCAAAGAGCACAGCATAGCTGGGTTGGAGATCTGCAGGCTAGAGTGGCAAGGTGATGGATGGAGCTCATACTAAGAACACTCTCACTGTGCTAGTTCAACCATAGCTAATTATAAAGGGATGCTGGGAGTTCAGGAGATGTAACAGAACCAGTGCTCAGTGGACTTCTAGAGTCCAGGCTTTGAACCTCTGCATGATCCTCATCACGATTATCTCTTCTGGTGGCAGGGGCAGATTCTCTGCCCAGTCTGCTGAAGGGAGTGGTGTGCAGGTTTCCCCAGCTGGTGTAGGGCCAGGAGAGCTGGTACCTCTGGGCTTGTCTACACTGTGGCACTGGTGATAGATCCTGACAAGGATGGGGCTGAGCCCCCCTCCTGCCATGTCTGTGGGCTCACTCCAACCCCAAGGGCTGGTCTGGATTTGTCCTTCTATGTCTCCTCTTGAGTCCCCAGTATCTGGTGCGTCTTCCTGGGAACAAGCCTGAGTTGTCTTGTTGGTAAACTACGTTTGGGGCATGTTGGCAGGCAGACCAGGCATGCTCGCTGGGACCTGCCACTGCGGCAGCGTAGACAAGGCCTGTGCTACACTCCCTTCAGCACCTAGCAGGGGGCAGCACCTGGGGCATAGCGCAGTCTGGCTATTCTCAGCTGGTGGAGAGTGCCTTAGGGGACTGTTGCCAGCTGGGGTATGTTAGAACAGCCCTTGCGTGCTCTAATCTGTCTCCAAAGACTTCTGGGCCAATGTGAAAGCCATAGCTCTGTCCTAAATGGGATTTAGCAGGGAATCCAGCCCTCGCTCCCTTCCAGCCCTGTGCCCTATGCTCTTCAGCCCTGTTTTCCATTTTCCACTTAAATGAGTAGATGTAGAGAGTTCCTGAAGTTTCCTGAGAAATCTCACAGGGGCTTGTTCATCACAAATCCCGGCTGTGGTGAGCACTTCAAGCTGCAATCACCTAGGTTACACATATTACAGTTGCAAGATAATAGAGAGGAATATTTCAGAGTGTGAACAAGACTTACGTTTTGAGAAATAACGCTAACCTGACAAAGAAGGAAACAATGCGTCATGTTCTTCAGCATTAAATGGCAAGGAGGCATTTATTAATCACTTTCTTATGAATGAATTGTGGAGACAGCCTTTACAAAGACAATGCTGGATAGGCACTAGCTATTCATTTCCTTTGGTGAGCCTGAAGTTGCAACATTTGTTTGGTACTTTCAGTTCAAAGAGCAGTGACAGATGGACCTTGCTTTATATCAGGGGCGGGCAATTATTTCAGCTGGAGGGCCCCTTAATGAGTTTTGGTGAGCTGTCAAGGGCTGCAAGGGTAGTCCTGCCCCTTGACAGGTGCCCCACCCCCTGGTTGCTAGCTTGGTACCAGAAGTTCTGTCTCCTAACCTCTTTTGCCACCAGAGGTCCCTGCCCTTGCCCTGGAAATACTCCTTTCGGGAAGGGGGTTTGCCATCTTGGAACCAGAACCCCCCCCCCCCCCCCCCAATTATATATGAAAGATCTAACATCTGCAATAACATACCTTAATTTAATTTGTAAAGGATTTTTTTGTTCTGGTTTGTGTGCGTTTGCTTCATGTATATAGAGGTGATTGCAAAATAGCTCAAAATGAAGTCTTACTCCTGTATATTGGGGGGGGGGGGAATATGGATGGGGGTTGTGGGTGTTTGTGAGGTGTGGAGGAGGGTGTGGGGATATGTATGGATGTGGGTGGGTATGAGGTGTTTGTGGGAATGGGGGTGTGTGTGTGGGTGGGTTTGGGGTTTGTGGGGTGCAGTGAGGAGGAGGAGGGTGGCTGGGGGTGAGTGTGGGTGGTGGGGTGTGTGCAGGTAGTAATGAGCAGGGCTCCCCTAGAGACCCGTGTGTGTGTGTGCGCGGGGGGTGCATATGGGGAGAGGTGGGGGGGTGTGGTGTTTGTGGGGTCTGTGAGTGTGTGTGGGTTGTAGGGTTTGTGGAGGAGGGTTTGTGGGTATGGTGGAGTGTGCATGTGTGCCCCTCCTGAGCTGGTCAGCACCTGCCCTCATCCTGCAAGAGCCCAGAGCCCTTGTGCCCTGCAGCACCTCCCTGCCACGGCCAGGAGCACACAGCCCCAGCCTTGCCCCAGGCCTGCTCTAGACTGAACCCGGCAGGAGCAGATCAGTCAGACGTGGGCACACCCCTGACCCGGCTCCCGCACCTACTCTGCACCATCTGTCTTTGGTGCGTCCTGCCACCCCGTGGGCACACGGTGGGGCTCAGGCGGCCGCATGCTGGACTGCCCTTCTAGGCAGCCCGTGCGGGAGCAGCTGCTGTCCCCAGCCCTGCGGTTGGTACTGGTGGGGCGAGGCAGGGCTGCGCGCAGGTGCCTGCCAGTACCGCAGGGCTGGGGCCAGCAGCTGCTGTCGCCTGAGCTGCCTAGAAAGGCAGTCCAGTGCAGAGCCACCCCAGCCCCACTGTGCCCAGAGGGTGGCAGGATGTGCCACTGTGAGATAATGCCTGTGCCAGGAGGGACTGAGGGACCTGCTGTGGGCCAGACAAAGCCCCTCCATGGGCTGGATTTTGCCCACCACTGCTCTAAATGGTGAGGTACTCATAAAACAGTAAAAGTGAGAGTGAGGAGTTAGCCACAAACTGACTGGGGGATGGGAACAGAGCACACTTCTCGTGCCCCACCTAGTATGATCGCACCCCAGCAAAAATGAAGCGTTTAACATTTACAGTCCTTTGCAGTCTGTGACCTGCTCAGAAGTCTATTTCCAGAGCTGTTGGCTGGTCACACCTCTCATTTTGTTATGCAAGCAGACATCAAATTACAGTGTTGACACTGTAAGTCATTACACTATCACTTGGTAGTAGGGTGATCACCTGCTATTCAAGGTAATAAAGGAGAACTGTGTGGGAAAATATAGGGCACAGCTTATTTTTCAGGGACACCACCCTGCAATTGTTTACTGACCCACGGGATGGGATTGTCTTTGTACAATGGTTGTTTCTTGTTTGCCCCTCTGGGCTATAGGTCACAGGTCTTTAGGTTGCCAGGTCCGGTGCATCTACAGGACTACTGCTTTTGGTTTGTTGTGTTTTGCTTTCTTCCTCCTGAGGACTCCTCTCTTCCCATAGAGCTTTAAGTGCAAGGGAGAGATTGTGGTTGCTTCCAGCTGGCATAGCTAGCCTAGCTATCACTCTTCCAATAGTGTCCATGAGTGTCATTGATTCTGTCTCCGCAACATAATTTCTGCCTCCTTGGACCTAACAAACAGTGTTTCAGGAGTGGAAACTACCCGTAAACCAAAAACAAGATGAGGGATAACTGGTCAGGCTGCAGCACAGCAAAAAGGGATCTCGGGTTAGTGTGGATCACAAGTTGAATATGAGTCAGTGGTATAATATTGTTGCAAAAACTCACTGTGTGTATTAATGCGACTGTCCTATGCAACTTGCAGGAATTGATTCTTCCATGCTGCTCAGTGCTGGAGTGCCCTGTCCACTTTTGGGTACCCTGGTTTAAGATATGGACAAATAAAGAAGAGTTTGGAGGAGAGGAACAAAAATAATTGGAGATTTGGAAAACATGATGTATAAGGAAAGATTGGAGAACTGTGACCAAGTTCAGAGAAAGGAAGTCTAAGGGTTGTATAGAAACAAGGGTGATCAGTTATTCTGTGACCACTGGGGACAGCGCAAGAAACAGCGTGCTTAAATTATAACAAGGGAGCTTCAGGTTAGATGCAAGGAAGAACTATTCACCTCTGAGACTGGTTATGATTAGCTAAGGAGACTGGACTCTCCATCACTGGTGATGTCTAAGTGCAGAATAGTCAAACATTTTTCTGGAAGGCCCCTATCTTGAGCAAAGGGTGGGACTCAATGACCTCCTGAGGTCCCTGCCAGCTTTTCCCCCTATGATTCTACAATAGGACTTGCTGGTCATCCTGCATGAAAATGTGGGAGCGTTACCTTAAGTTAGCATCCTTTACTTGTCACGCAGGCAGTGTTGCCATCACCATCCATTCAAAAAATCAGGAGCCAGGGCTCAGAAATCATGTCATCTTAAAGAAATAATAGATGTGAAGTTCTTTGTGTTTTGGTTTCTGAGCTTCTAAGATGCACTTGGATTGCATTTACAAGCCAGTCCATGCAGCCACAAGGCCTGGAAACTTAGATCTAGATCAGCTTTGGAGGTACCTCCCTTCTGGTGCTGCAACATCTAAAAGGGGAAAAAAGATGCCTTATCTCAAGATGGTGGTCCAGATTGATAGGGTTGGGCGCTATGACTCTGTAGAGGAAGGTAGGTGCTTCTGAAGGGAGACCCAGAATCCTTGAATAGAGCAGTGGCAGGCAATTATTTTGGGTGGAGGGCCCCGTACTGAGTTTTGGCAAGCCATCGAGGGCCACATAACAGGCAGCCAGGGGCAGCTAAATTATTAATTTTCTAAATTTTTCAGAGACCCCGCAGGCTGGATAGAATGGCCTGGCGGGCCGCATGCGGCCCGTGAGCAGTATTTTGGCCACCCCTGGCTCAGAGCTAGCAACAAGAAACACGTACAAGGGATGGCGAGAACCCTTGGTGCTCTCTGAAATTTAGTTATCCGACTCAGCGATACACATTAGGCACCTACATCAACTTGGGAGCCAGAGCACCGAGAAGGGAGGTGCCTAATTGGCCTGTGCAAACCTTTTGCATGAGAGCCTAGTATTTCGAGCACTTGGGCAGAGGTGGATCTAGAAGCCACTTCCTGGGCAAGAAGTTTAATACACACCCTTCACATTACCTAGGACAGTGCCCCATCTGGTGGGCTATAGAGCCCTCCTCCGTCCCACTTTTGGGCCCATTGAAGAGCCAAGAGTTCAAGATTCATGGGGCTAGAAAGAGGTAGCAAGAGGAAGCATGGCAGTAGCCCAGACATGTGAACACTGCTCTGGGAGAGGGCAGTCTGGCTTCTACTTCTGGCTTTCAGGGCTGTTTCTGGTTTTTAACCAATAGTTGCCTAATATAAAAATCATAAATGGTCCTGGCAGCAGGAACCAGAACCCAGGGTACCAGGTTTCCTTCCCCTGCTCCCCAAAGCTGACAACCCATGACGCTGAGCTGCAGAATCAGAGACCTTTGTTCTTGTTCTCCTTCTGGCCCCATGAATCTTGTATTTCTGGTTGCCCAAAGGCTACATTTCAACAGAAGAGACGGAGGGGGCCAGATTCAGACTCTTCTATAACCTGGTGGTTAGGGCAATCTCCTGAAAAGTTGGAGATAAAGACTTGAATTTCCCCAGGTTGAGACAGGCCAGGACCCCATGTCTTCTGCTTCCTGGGTGGGTACTCTAACCCTGAGGATATTATGAAAAAGGTGGGAACCCCAGCCAGCACTAGTTTCTGAATGAGCATACTGGTGGGATGCTCACTCAAGAAAGCCTGTACTTTGAACTGAATTGGACTTCTGTCAGTGTGAATTGGGTTTGCACTGTTCCTAGGGGTACTTAGTGCATCAGGGACTTAAGTGGACTTGTATTCCTTCTAGCCCTGCAGTGGAGGCTAGATAGGAGTTAGGCACACAACTGCTTGAACTGAAATATGCTTCAGAGCATCCTCTGAACTATGTGTAGGGAAATTTGTGCAGGGAGGCAACTAATTTTTTTGCCTGAGTTCTCTTTATCTGCCTAATTCAGTGACTAGGATGTGTCCCTTAGTTTCTGAATTGAGTTTCTCATGGAATCACAGGAGTTCAAGAGCTTGAGCGGTACAAAATCCAAAACCAAATATCATGAGAATATTAATAATATTGCCAAAAGAATTTGGCAGCCATATTTAGGAAAACCAAGGCAATCCCAGGCAGTTTCTTGCAAGAACTCGTGTTGGGGTGGTGTTTGGTAGTTGGTATTAAGATGCCCTACTCTTGCAAAGTAGGCCAGACACTGCAGGACCTAAGCCTCTTTAGAAGCAGATTTTTGACTGCCCTAGGACAAGTAAAAACCAGCAGATTTTGTCCCTAAAAAGTAGGGCAGTCTTGCTGTGTACAATGGCTTATTTTATATGAGCTGCAATATTACCAATGTTGTGAATCAAAACATCACCTTGAGGAACAATGACGACGATGATTATATTGTTATTGTTGTTGTAACTACAAATTGGAATGCATATTTCAATCCCCTTGCAGTCTTAGCTCTTGCTACTGATTTTAGTAATGTCCTCCAATTTTTGAGTATGTTCACCTGTATCTGTGATTTAAAAATTCTCCCTTGTATGTCCACAAAATACGATTCAGCAGAATACACAGAAATCGTGGCAGATCAGGACATTACTGGCAGGATGGTTGCTTTCCTTAATATTCTGTCCAGTGTGCATCCTAGCCTAATGGGACCCAAGCGTGGGACACAGTGCCTAAGAAATTTCCATCATTGCACAAAATCATTTTCCATGAAGGAAACCTTAAATACTCTTGGTCTTATTCTGTTAGTATAAGTAAGGAGTGTATTCTGAGCCTGTAAATATTTTTCTATAACATCAGGTTCATGATTCTTCCTGTGCGATCTAAATATTTTTTATCAATGAAAGTATGAGAAGCACCAAACTAGTATGCGGCATAGAAAAGACACAGGGATTTAATCGAGTTATGTCTAATGAATGGTGCCCGGAGCTGGTCTAAAAATGTTTTTCACAAAAAAAAAATGTATTCTTATTTTTATTCTTATTTTATGGAAAAATTGAATACCCCAGCTTTTCAGGGTTTGGCAAGAAAGTGAAAAAACCCACTGCAAAATATAGCTCAAAACAACAAACAATATTCAATATTTGGGGGTTTGATTTTCTGACCAAAAGTCAAGACATTTCAAGGAAAGCAGATACTTAAGGCAAACCCAGTTTTCCACTGACAAGGTTTGGATTGAAAATTGTAAACCAGCCTGTGCGGCATTCCTTGAAATGAGCTACATTTAAAATATTTGCTCTCTACTGTTCCTTGTTTCAATGACTTCCTCAAGGGTTGGTGGTAAAAAAACAACAACAACAACAACAACAAAAAACACAACAAAACAAACAAAAAAAAACCCAACAAAAAACCCCCAAACATTTGCCATCAGAACTTTGTTCCAATGGAAAACTGGGTTTTTGACTAAACAGGTTTTTTGCATAAAGTGTCTGCTTAATGTACCTTCACTTACTATGCCCCTGGGGGGTAATCTTTCTGGGACTTGGGTAACTACCTATGCTAGAGTTTAGCTATGACATTGAAATAGCAGTCCCTGGTCTGGCACCATGTGCTTCTGCTCACTATCTCATCTGTACAGCCATGCTGGGAATACTTTCAGGGATACTAATGATGACAAAAATCTGTCCCTTTTCCTCCCACTAGAAACAGTGAAAATAGCGATAAAAGTAATACTGTATATAAAAACCTCTGTGAACGTCTCTGTATTTCATCTTATCTTCATGGTCTGTACCTCAAGCACGTTGGACTACACTAACTATTAATGGTTTCTGTTAGGTCTCATTAAAGTTCCATAGTCCCCATTTCCTACTGTAAGACATTTTCCATAAGCAGACCTGTTATTTTTCCAAAATTACCTGCTAGGATTCTAGCATTTTATTACTCTCTGTTTTGCAGTGAGGAGAAGTGATCATGCAAAGAGGTTTCATTAAGAAGTTTAAAATGCAGTGAGTGAGTTGTTTTTTTTTTTATTTTTAAATTCCACTGAAGATGAGGACCTGAGGACAATTGCATTAAAAAAATAAAATGCCCTGGCATGATCAGAATATTAAACTAAATATTCACTGGTGAAATCTAAACGCAGAGGAAAGATCTTTTTTTTTCAACTCATTTGCTTACATTTTGCCAAGGAGCTGATACAGCCTAGTAACGTGTTTTACTAGTGAATGTTGTAATTGGAAAATAAAGAAGGAATTGGGAAATGTTGGCAAGTGGGGCTATCGGGAAACTGTAAGATGCTATGCAACATCTTGAAAATTTCATCTGCATGACTATTGCAGCAAATGGGCAGAAGGAACAAAATTCAGACTGACTCTAGACCCAAATCCCACTAAAGCTTAAGCTTTTCCATGTTTCTTGTTTTGTGTGGCCCACTCTAGATTTGCAACTCCCAGCTTTTGATACAAACTTCTAGCAGTACTAGGATCTGGGGCTCTAGGCTAATGTCGGTTCAGCCGGTACAGTGTAATCAAATTACTTATAATACATGGTGCCTATTTCCGAGCAGCGTGCATCAGGCTGAGCTAAAGTATCAGTGGGCTTGGCTAGACCAGGCCCTGGATTTTGATGACAAAAGCAAAAGCGGGGTTACACCATTGTTTTACCTACAGTTAAAATCTGTAGGCACACGTGCGTCAGCTTGATATAATAGGTGTATCCCTGAAAGGCGCATCATCCTCCCTGATTGGAATTGGCTTTTTTCCTGGCCCACAAACAAAAAAATTATGTTGGAACTTTTGGTTACTCAAAAATGCTTCCAAATAAATGAGGTTTAACCATTACATCAAAACATTAAAATGTTTTAAAATTCGGGTCCTGAGCTTCTAGCTGCAGATGCTAAATCACTGCAACCACAAAGACTCAGCACTTTCTTGGCAAATTTCTTCTCTGTTGGCTTCCAAAACCTGATTATATAGCAGTTCTTTAAACCTGTATTCAGCTCTGGAGATCGTTACATAAACTGTTGCTGATAATTTCTACATTTGGCGTGGTTTTTAACTCTCCACCAACAATAACAGAAAATAAGGGCCTCCTGTTCCTCCTCAATCTTCAAGTAAATGTAAGAGCCTGTTTTCTTTGAGTGGAAGGGTTGTTTAACCATGATTGTTTTAATGCTTGTCATCCTGCTATTTCTTTCTGCTTTTATCTCTCGTGCCTAGGATTAATTACTTTTTCAACCTTATTCTATCCTGAAGGCTTTGCTAAGTAACCTGGCCTGTACTGTAGCCTGTCTCTCATTAAGACCATTCAGTTAATTGCTTCTGGTGAATGGTACATGACCTCCTCCTCCTGCTTTTGAGGAACCCGTTCTCATATCAAAATGAGAGGCCACGTTTTTGACACCTGTCCACATTCAATCTGTCGCCTGCAGGATGTGAAAGCTTCTGAGCGAAGTCAGAACTTCTGTTTCATTGACTGTATTTTGACATCCCAGAAGGCATTTAACCTTAAACCAGCGACTGAAAAATCATACCTGAAAAAAATTGTCACCATGATGAATCCTGCTTGGCTTCTCCTGTACCTTAAGGCTAAGTGCAAAGGTTCAAAAAGCCCGAGGCAGAAACGGCTCAATCTTTGCAGGTTTTTCAAAGCTGCATAGAGCCGATAATGAACTGAACTGACATTCAGTGTCTGGGTGGCCAGGACCGGCCAGAAGCATGCACTGGCCCAGGCCAGCGAGAGGCTTGGCAGTGCGGGTATGGGATGCACCATCTGGCCATGCTCCACCACCTGGACTCTGCCTGGCACAGGAAAAGCCACCACCAGGGGTATTTTTGCCCCCTGCAGCCTGGCTAGCAGGGCTCCAGCCTGGCTAGCAGGTCTCCCTCTCCAGTCCCAGGCCTGTAAGAAGGGTGGGGGGAATACATCGGCTTGGCCCAGCACCAGATCCCCAGCCAGGGTCTGTCCAGTATGGTGGGGGGGGAAGCCACCACTGGGGGCTTTTCACTCCTCTGCAGCCCAGCTCTCTAGGCTGGGATCAACTCACCCTGCCCTCTCCCCAGGGCTGGGTGGAGCTGATCCTCGTCTGGCTCTGCAGGGTCACAGGCGGAGGCACTGGGGAGGGGGTGGGCTGAGCCCCTGTCAGCCTGATGAGCCAGGCTGCAGGGGAGTGAAAAGCCCCTGTTGGGGGCTTCCCCCCCGCAGTGAACAGACTGTGGCTGGAGGGGTCAGTGCCCAGCTGGGCAGGTGTGTGCGCCCCTCTGCCCCTGTCCTCTCACAGGCAGGAGCTGGAGATGGATCTGTTCAGGCCCACCCCCAGCCTGGCAAGCTCGGTTGCAGGGTAGTAAGAAGCCCCCAGTGGGTGCTTCCCCCCCACCTGCCCACCCCTTTCACCAGGTGGACCCTTGCTGGGAAGGGTGGGGGGAGCAGTGATGGGCCAGGCTGATGCATTCCCCTACTCCCCCAACTCCCCTCTCGGAGGTGGGGGGGCTGAGCCAATGCTAACCCCACTCACCTGGCTGCTGCGGGAGGTGAAAATCCTCCATTGTTGGGGCTTGCCTTCCCCTTGTCTGTACAGACAGAGGCTTAGAAAGGCATGGGGGTCTATTCCCTTGCTCCCTGCACCCCCATCCTGGTGGGCTGACAGGTGGTGGTAGGGAGCAGAGGCTTTAGTGCCTTAGCTCTGTGATAGCTGGGGGAGACGGCATAGCCCAGGGCTGCAAGGCATTCTGGGATGCTGAGGGACTGTGCGTTAACTTGATTCAGGTCTGGGACACATGTTTCATAAACCAGTTTGACCTAAATCAGTTAAGCCTGATACTACGTCCAACCAGGTTTATCTTGGCCATTTTGAAAGTGGTTTACGTGCATTGAACTTCTGTTCTGTTACAGGTTTAAACCAGTTTTGGATTGCTTAAACCAATTTGTGTGTAACTTCTCTCCCTAGCCCAAAGGATTTTATTGACTGAATAGCTTGAAGCTGCCAAATGATTCATTTGGCCATGCTTGGGAAAGCTGAGCTTCCTTGTGTGAGTTAACCTATATGTTAGGGAACATATTTTGTGAAGGCATTCAGAATAAATTTTTGTCCAGTGTATGGTAACAGTTTTCCCTAGAAATTATTATTATCCACTTGATTAATTTATTAGTTGAATATGTTATAGGCAACACTAAGAGGATTTTAAAAATTGATGTCTTATGACTTATTGTGCCTTTCCTTTGTTCCAGACTCTTTTCGTCTCTCTCGTTCTCTCCCTCCCTCCCCATTTTTTAGACTCACAGATAGTAGAGATGGAAAACATGTAGAGGTTATCTTGGAAAATCTTCGCCATTACCAAAGTTTCTGACCAGGTGATAGGAGCCATTGCTTCAGATATATCCACAAACAAGATACAATAATGCCCTGAGGCTCAAGGCATTGCCATGTCCTTGCTATGGATATACCAAGAGCAATGCCTCCATCCAGGACTATCCAGTTTTGGTGCAGGTGGGGGCCACATGAGCTGCGCTGACCGTACACCCCCTCCTTCAATGCAAGGGAGGTGCCAGTAGCATGCAACTGCTCTTGCGCCTTGCTGGTGGTTTCTAGCCCCTCCTACCACACAGGCTGCAGAGACAGCATGTGTGGGCATTTGGGCCTTTCCCTGCCACACGGCAGCAGGAGAGACCGTCTCTGGAGCCCTCTGCATGTGGATTGCTCATGGACTACCAGGTGGACACCCCGTGTGCAATGCATTCACATAACCGAAGAAAGTTAATCAGACAACTGTCCTTCTGCAGTTTGTTTTGTGCTTCTGTCTTGAAATCAGTCATAGGGCTTAAATTCATCTGAGACTATAATGCTGCTTCTAGTATGGTTCTGAACTGTTTTCCTAGTGAATAGTACTCATTTAAAGTATGTGTGTGTTTGTAATATAGTATAAAGCAGTGGTTCTCAACCTTTTGTACCAGGACCCATTTGTAAACATTGATGGCCAGTCCCGACCCATCAGTGGTGAGCCCCTCACTCCCGACACACTGCCTTTCGTCCCCTGCAATGTGTGGACATGGGGGGCCCCAAACAGCCCCTTGCAGGCTGGAACTCTGCCAGCTTGCCAGGAAAAAGCCACGGTTTCCCACATTTTTCTCCTTTGAAAAACAATCCATTTTTAAATTTTGTTGATTCATTTTTTGAGTTTGTTCAGGACCCTTTTATATATTCTTGTGACCCACAGGTTGAGAAACACTGTTAAGAAGTGTCTATGTAAGAACCATGAACGTGTGTCCTCAGCGGCTGGGGGGGGGCACAGCGGTGGCAGGAGCGCGGTGGTGGTAGTGGGAGTGCACCAGCAATAAGTGCAGAGCTCCCACTGACTCCCCCAGCACTGCTGGCGGCCGGGAGTGGGGGATCAGGGAAGGGTGGCAAGCGCTGACCAGGGGTCGGCGACCACCCACAGATGCCACTGGCAGTGTTGGCAGCAGTCAGCAGGGATCACTGACTACATGCAGACACTGCTGGCAGTGTCAGCAGCAGCGGGGTGTGAGGGGTGTTGGCAAGTGGTGCCTTTTTGTAGGGGGTGCACTGCCACACTCGGGGGGTGCACCTGCACTCCCTACACATCGCCCCTGCTAAGAACAATACTGATTCATTAGATCTGGTTCTTGCATTTCTTGACTGTCATACACATTTGTTTAATCTCACAGAGCTAGTGCACTTCTGAATGACTGATCTGAATTATATCCTTTCTCAAGACGGTGGTCGGCTTTATTCTGATCACAAACATCTTTGCTCCAGGTGAGAGGGAAGAAGGCAGATGGGTCACAACTTGACTTTCAAATCTCAAGTCATCTTTGCGAGGCTAATGCTTGGTAAATAGGTGCATTTGTTGCGGTCACCTTGCTTCTCTTTTTCTCAACTGTTTGTCCATGTCTGGTGCAAACATGTCCATGATTTGGGTCACATTCTAACAGGCTGTATTCTCTCTTTCACAGTGCAGTTGCATAGCATCCTTGTGCCAGCCACGGTATCTGTTTATATGGAGATGCAAAAATAGGACCATTTTAAAGTTTGTATTTAGCTGCCTTTGACCGGATAAACAGCTAGAAATAAGAAGAATGATTCAGTACCATGTGATTTATGCAGTTTTTTGAATTAGGAGTAAACTCTCCATGGAGCAGGGCCATGAACCATTATTTGGGTGCATGTCTTTGTGGTCATGGTTTGTTCCTCATCTCACTGAAGTCAATGGTGAGACTTCCAGGGAGAGAAATAGACTCCGGCCCTAATTTATAATTTCAGTTTTGAGATTCTGAAACCTTATATCTCCTTAGGAGGTTGCAGGGGCTTCTGCAACATGGGGTGGTTTTGCAGCCTTAAGAGAGCTGAATTATTCTCAGATGTGGTGCAAATCTACCCAGCTGGTATAGGGGTCATCAGTTTTGTATTGCAATGGGCCAGAGCTTGTAACCTGGCCTGCTGCCACAGGCTGCAGATCTCCACATCCCAGAGCATCCAAGCCTCCTGCCCCTATTCTCGCTGCCAATCCCTGTTCTCTCTGCAGTGGGAGTAAGTGTAGGCCCAAGTGAGGAGCAGGGAGGGCTGTGGAGGGGTCAGGCAGCACAGCATAGCCCTTGGCTGGGTGGCACCTTTCCAGACCAGATCCAGCCTCTTGACAGGCCGGACCTGGCCCATGGAGTGGAGGTTGTCAACTGCGATATAGGAGATATAGTTTTTATTATTACAAGGCAAATACAAATAAATATTAATAATGCCCTCAGTACTTTTACCCCCAAAGCCCATTCCCACGAGTGTCTGTGTTCCTTACAATACTGCTGTGAAGTAACTGGGGCATCACAATTTTATTCTAATTGTCATTTTAAAAAAAGAGACAAAATCTGAAATGGCATAAAGTTAAAGCTCTGGACAATTGTACCTTTTAACTGCTTTCAAAGGGGAGAGGAAGCAAACAGGCATCGGCTGTTCTGGTGCCACCTAAGTGTTACTTGCTAGCTGCTGTGGGGATGCAAATAAGCTAAATCACTGTAACTTTAATCTCTAGTAAAACCAGGTTACAGTTGCAATGGTTTTGCTACACTTGTACCCCATACTAGCATGCAGATGTAACAGTTGCATTATAACAGCTTGTATTAGTATGAGTTAACATTGTTGCAATTGTTACATCTGTCTATATCCTTAAATATTTTACCAAGCAAACACATGCAGAGAAAAATGGCCTCCCCTCCCTATACGTGATATATAATTTCTGAAGTCATTATTTAGAATATTCTGAGTAGAGAACGGCTCAGGATTTCATATTTATTTTACATCTGGGTAAGCCTCACTTATCTCTTTGGCACACTCTGAATGCATCACTGTTAAGCCAACATTGTTGCTGATACATTCTGAATTAATTAGCACTTACTGCCATTCAAATATCATTTGATTAAGACCGCTCACTGCTGGAGCACCCAATAAAGAGCCAGATGCATGTCTCTCAGAAACAGGAACAAACAAGTCAAGGGGACATAAGTTCATTCCTGAACTGCTTTGTACTGCAGTGCCAGATGTTGCTTCCTGTGCACAAGGCAGTGTTGACTCCACCCTAATCCAAAGTGTATAGCAGCACAGCTATACTCATAGGCTGGGGAAGTATATGCTGCAGTACATCCTTATTTAACTCTCTCCCCAGATCAGGAAGAAGATTATGACTCCTTGGGGCCAAATCTTGTTTCACCTATGAGGCTCCTAACTGGCCTTAGGCACCTAAATGCAATCCTTTGTCATGCCATTTGAGTCCCTGAAAAATTTACCAGTATTTGCAACTTAGTCATAGGGATGAATTGAGGGCAAGTAGATGCATTCATTGATTTTTTTTCAGAGACTCGGACAGGATGGAACAGGATCACATGTAGGCATCTAAATGGTTGAATAGGATGTGGCTTCTTGATTCTCTACAGAATTGCTTCAGTCCCAGTTCAGCAGTGCCTTAGGCTGAATTGCAAATTATAGGGGGATAATACTCCAAATTGAGGACTGAATTGTGACCGCCTCCCATTACTCACATAGGTGAACTGTCTGGCTTCCAACATACCCTTGGGTATGGTGTGAATCATACTCTGCTGACTTGTGTAAGGGGTGCACAGTCTCGATCTTAGTGGACAGTTTTGCGCTATCATCTCTGTTCTTGAGATGGGAAATGAAAGCCAAGTGATTTGTCGAAACCTCAGGAGGACTTAACGATGACATCAGACTGGAATTGAAATTTGTTGCCTACAAGCCTACGCTCCAAATCAAGGGTTAGAAACCTACAGTTCATGGGCTGGATCTGACCTGTGGAGTTATTTTACCCAGCCTTTGGAAAAAGGAGGCTTCTGCAGAGTTTTGGAAAGGGGGACTTCTGTGTGGGGCTACACTCAATTGGTGGCCTGGCAGTGGGAAAAAGCAGTGGTAGTAGGGCTGTGGGGGAAGCAGTGACTGCAACTGTGGCTGGAGCTGGCTTGCCAACAGCCTACACTTGTAGACTAGTTTGAAAGTGGCCCATGTTTGGAGCTAAGCACCATTAAAACAATCCCCACTCTAAAATGTTGCTGACCCCAACTCTCAATTGTTCAAGGTCATGTGAGGCCAATTCCACCTGTTTCATAACGTTGTTTATAAAGATTGATAAAAGAAGGACTAGATTAAGTCCAATGAGAAAAATCTATTGATATCAGCTAAGGACTGACTGTGTTGTGATCATGTTTTGGTTAACAAAAGGAGTATGATATTGGAAATCAGTTGATGAAAATGGATATATTGAAAATTAGACTTAACTTATGGATGAAGTTATAACTATGGGCATGGACTATTCTATCCATTGTCCATTTTTTTTTATCCTTAATTGGACACTGGTGCTAGGAGAATAGGTTGGCTGAAAGGAGTGGGTTTTGTTTGCCCCTAAAAACAACTTTATTGACTAGATCCTCAGGAGTGACCTAATCAGATGGATCTAGAGAGATGCACCAAGTGGCATTTTATGTCCACTGGCTTCAGTTCTGAGCACCACTACGAATGTGAGATTTGTCTTGCTTCCCTTCCTTTCCTTCATATCTTCTTTTCCTTCAGCACCCTTATTCAGTCTCTTTCGTATCTCTGTTTACGTCCTGTTTAAAGAGAGTCTAGTTCAGTTGGCCAGGGCTGCCTTTATTGCAAAGCTGCGGGTGAGCCTGTGACCAAAAATGCAATGTCTTAAGTGACTTGACCCTGACAAAAGTTTGCCACGTCTGAGACTGGCTGTCAAGGCTTCATGTTGTGCCTCTCTTCCTCCAGCAATGTGGCTGCTAAGAGTTATCACTAGAAGCAGAAGGTGCATTTTCTGTCTCTTCTGGTGTGTGTGTGTGGGGGTGTGTGTGTGTGTGTGTGTGTGTGTGCTTTGTCTTCAAGGAGGCGGGATCAGATTCCACCAACAGGGGCAACAATAGCAGTTCCAGTCATTTTGAATTCACTCGTTCTCTTCCCTTGAAAGGACAGTTAGTAATATCCTTAGTACATTTAAAAAAAACATCAGGCAGGATGCATTCTTTATAAAAGATCTATCTACAGCTATAGGAAAAAGGAATAAGGGATGTTGTTAAAATAAAATCCTTATTCAATACTTCCAATTTTAAAGGATTTAAATGTTTTTTTCTTTTTATCCTGTGTCTTTTAGTTAGAAATTTAAAATATTTTTAATAATCATTATTTTAGTGAGACAACATGAGCTGAGACCTCTGTGCTCAAATCTCCAAACTTTTAACTATTTAGTATTGTACAATAACAGGGTTGCCAGCCCATTACATTTTTTTTTTTACTGACTGGCCGTCTGCAAACATTTTACTGATGACCAAACTTTTTGACTAGCAATGTTTTATAAAATGTAAATGGAACCTGTCTGCCAGGCCCTGGACAAGAACCAGGATCAAAATTCAGAGGTTTAACACCAAACATGGTTAAGAAAAACAGGTTATCAGTCAAATATATTTTCTTGAGTTGACACCCCTGCTTGACTTCAGCAGTGGTTTTACACTGTGCTGTCCCCACCCTACTCACCCTCGCACTGTGATGCCCCCGACTGTACGCCACATGGACCCCCTATGGGCAACATGGACTGCTGTTTGCCTCCCTGTGACTTAGCAGTGTTACAGGCGGGAGATGGGACGCAGCAGCAGTGCATGGCTGGGGGGGCATGGAGAGAGCTACAACGACTCCAATGAGCCACAAAACCCTGGCAGAATAGCTGTGTGTAGGATACTGCACTCCTGCTCAGACACCAGGCAGCACTGCTCTGCTCTGATTGTCCTTCAGCACTGCCTCCAGCTTATTTCCAACTATGAAGCTTCAGTCAAGGTCCTAAATGCTTTTTTTTTTTTTTTTACACACAGTCCCAATGATTTTCTGGATTTTAGAAATAGGCTTTTTAGCCTTGTTTTTAGCCTGGTAGTTGTCTACCCTGTACACTGACAGTATCATGTTAATATCTTTGACTTCCTAGGCTCATTTCTTCTATCAATGTTAGCATGGTAGAACTTGGGAGTTCCCAGTGCAGATCACTAGACCTATCCGGAAGGATTTTTTTTTTGCCAAAATCAGTCCAATAGACAGGCAGCAGAAAGGGGGGGAGGAGCCAATGGGGCTCAGCCCCCCCAAACGCCAGGGCAGTCAAGCTGCACGCTCCTGCAGCAGGGGGGAGGGGCACACCAGGATCGCAGCCAGCACAGCACAGCACAGCATGCCAGTAAGTTTCTTTTGACTGCCTGGGCTTGGGGGAGGCAGATTGAGACCCCCATGGTGCAGGAGGGAGCAGATTGTTCGCCCCTGCCCCACTCCCTGCTGCACTGTAGGGATTGCCCTATGACCTGGCCTGGCTGGACCCCCATTCACAGGGAATGGGGCCCCAGCTGGGCCAGGTTGTGGCGCAATGGGAGCCTGGCGGGTCATCGAGGGGCATGTTCCCCTCCCCCCAGCTCCCCCGTGCCGTGCCCCTGGATGAGCAGCTGGGCTCTGACTGCCCCGTGACCGGTCTAGTGACAGCCCCGTTCACGGTGAATGGGGCCCTGGCCAGGTCATGGGACAGTCGGAGCCCGGCGGCTCCTTGAGAGCCATGGCACAGGATAGCCAAGGTGGTGGGGAGGGAGGCCGGCTGTGGTTCCCAATCTTTGCATGGGGCAAGGGCAGGCTGCAGCTGTGCTCTGCCTGCTCCCTGCCTCTGCACCTTGCTGCAGCCTTTGAAAGCAGTGCCATGTGCCTCGCTGCCTGGCCTGCTCAGCAGCAGGATGCACATGGCACCGTGCCACTTTCAAAGGCTGCAGTGAGGTGCGGAGGCAGAGAGCAGGCAGAGTGCAGCTGCAGCCTGCCCTTGCCCTATGCAAAGATCAGTTCCTTGGCACCGCGGTTCTCGAGGAGCCACCAACTCATCCCAGGGTGTGGTGGGTACGGGTGTCCTGGGTGCTCTGTTCCCTCTGGCCTGACAGTGCAGCTGAGGCTGGCCTCGCTCAAAGTCCGCCTTACCGCGGGTTTGGGGCTGGGCTGGGGCTGGGGCTGGTGCAGAGAGGCAGCCTTGGAGGGTGTGGGTCTGGGGATGTGGTGGACGCCAATGCTGGGCAATGACCCCTGGCATGGGGGAAGGGGCGGCTGCGTGGGTGCAGCGGGCCTCGGCCCCAATCTCTGCACAGACCCAGTCCTAGCCTCACTCCCTCCCTCCCCCCACCCCTTCCCCCAAATGCGCATGCGTGCTCATCCCCCTCCAATTTTTTTCTCTCTTCCCCTATGCCAATAGGAATGATTTAAAATGAGACTTTACAGAAAGACTGCTACACCCTCAAAGTTAACCAGATTCCAGACTTACTGTGTTTCCTCCTCTTTTCTGTGCCAATGGAGATGTTGGTGCCTGTGAGTAATGAGCTGCTACAAAGGGCTCACAGTCCATAACTTGGACTGTACCCAAGGTCATGAATAACTGATTGCTTCTCTCCCTTTCTGTGGCTGGAGTGTGGTTTCAGGTTGAAATAACACACACAGATGCATTTTTTTTAAACAGCAATACAGCATACGTTACCAAGAAGCCACCAAGAAGTGAAGTTTATAAGCCTGATGCAAATTCTCATTGCTGTGAAGACTTATTGATTTCAATGTGTTTTGAATCCTGTTGGACGTGAATGGGGTATGATATGACATGCATCTAACTTCATCTTCTGAGTGACATGTAATGGCTGTGCTTTAGTATGAACAGATCAAAAATAGGCATAAAATATGAGCCTGTGGAATGGTGCAAAGAGAAAATACTTCTAAAAATAAAAGGGTTTTTATGGGAACATAGTTCACATGAGATTTATCTTGTGCATAAATCTGAAAGGCATAATGTGCTGGGTTGGTAAGGAGCAGTGAATCATGCCAGCTTTCTGTGAACAGAGATGTCCGAGCCCACCTGTCTGCTCACACTCGGAATAAAAACCTGATTTGACATCACAGCTGGGATTGGAGTTTTTTCCTCAGTTAAACGATTCTGACTGGCCAGTCTCTGGTTGCTGAGGGAACCTCTCTACTCTGGCTTTCCTTCGCCTTGTAGAAAAAAATGTAAATGTTTTTAGCACTCTAAAATTTTGCATGTACCACTTGAACATGGTGCTTGAATGTGCCCTTAAATTACTGTCTTGGGCAAGCAGGTCAATGCATCAGTTCTCATTATTTACTCTTTTCGATGCATCTCCTACCCTGTCGAAGCCCACATAGGTCCCTATTTAATGTGGTATGCAATAACCTCTCCCCAAATCACCTCCTCTCCTGTTTCCTATCTATTTGCATATTCTGAAACAGTGACACTAGAGTCTTGTTAACACTGTTAAAAGAACACGCTCTGACACTTCAGCCTGACAAAACCATTCTGCGTTTGTACACTTGACAGTCAGCCTTGATGCAAATTGCTGTTATTTTGGATGCACTCAGTGCATCTGCAGCAAAGGGAATTTTCAGGAAGAAGCTGTCACCATAAAGACAAATGGCAATGCACAGTGGCTCAGAGAGATGTTGCAGTGTGGATTGCCCAGCCCCCCTCCACCTACACACGCATGCACATATGCACACAAACTCTCCTCCTTTCCCTCCCCAACATAGATTATTGTTAGCTATGTGCTAACCAGGGAAACTGTAGGAGCACTTTGGGGATCTCAGAACGAGCCCCATTTACAAACTTAATGGGTTTAGGATTTTTTCATGGCTAGTAGAGAAGGTTTTCCACATATAGCAACAGCCAAAAAAGATCTCTGATCCAAGCTCCTGTGTAAGAAATTGATTTGCATTTACAGCTCATGAGCTTTAATTTTTATCTTTCCTGGTATCCCTCTGGATTCATTTCTGTCTTTCTGGATCCATTTCTGCTGCTGTTTATTTGGAAATTGCAAAACATAAGTGCTCCCCAGTACAACAACAACTCAGTCTAAATCCAGGTGTATTCCCAACTCACCTCTGTAAATAACAACAATAATTTGTTAAAACAGAAATAATTTTCAGACCTAACTAAGTTCCTACTATTTAAGTAATTATAATTTGTTTGTTAACTACAGTAAGGCTGAATTCAGACAGTCAAAAAATCTGAGGCTGAATTGATCCAGCCATTGCAAGGTAGTCTAAGCCACAGGGATCGGCCTGATAAGCAAATAAACACATTCACTTTTGATTCAGAAAATGCTTGCAGTGGCTCAGGACAGAAGCTGAGGGGCGCTAGAGCACATCTCCCAGCCTGCCAGCTGCTGCCAAGGGAGGGGGCTGAAGCTCCAAAACTTTTCTCCACTCCCCATTCAAGCAGAGGGGGTGTGGCCAGGCTCCAGGCCCTGCTCTACCTGGGCGGGGAGAGGGCAGGGGGACGGGTAAGTAGTGGCATTGAATTGATAAAAGTTTGAACAAGAATAGTTCTTTTTCTGAAAAACTATAAACTGAAATGCAGCCTGGGCTGTGTATTCACTTACTTCTCCTGCTGCCCCCAAAGTCTTTGGGATTTTCAGTCCACAATCAAAGCAGCAGGACTCTGCAGGGTTATTCATCACTCCCTCTTCATGCTTCCAGGTGCCTTTGAGATTTGTAGTCCACAGTTGCACCTGGCACTTAAGTTTTATCAGGGCAACTCTGTACTCAGGGGAAGGTGAGTTTAACCCCATCCCTGGCCCCAGACCCCAGCTGGGGTTTGCCTGGGGGGAGGGTGGGGGCAGTGAGCCAGCTAGTGAGGCCAGTGAACCAGCACTCACTGCTCCAGCTAGGGAGCAGAGAGACGGGGCCAGCCCCTCTCTCTGGAGCAGACAGCAGAGCCCATCCCAGGGCTGCAAAATGCTGGGATGCTGGAGGACTCTGATTCAACTAGAACCCGGAAGGGGTCTGGGACAGAAGTTTCATAAATCAGTTTGACTTAAATCAGTTAAGTCTGATGCTACATTCAACCAGGTTATCTTAAACCAAGTGTCAGCCATTTTGAAACTGGTTTATGTGCATTGAACTTCTGTTCTGTTACAGGTTTAAACCAGTTTTTATCACTTAAACCAGTATATGTGTAACTTCTGTCCCATGCCTAAAAGCTTGTCAGCTTGTTTCTGTGGGTCAGTGTCACCATGTTTCTCAGCAGTTTTGCCTCTCAATTCCTACGCAATAAGATAATTCTGCGTTGCTCGGGATTCTAGAAGTGCAGCAGGAGGGATCAGACTTTCAAAGGAGTCAATGACTCTGTATCCCTATGCTCAGGGGCCAGACTTTTAACAGGGCCGAACCCAAGCACCCCTTTTGGTCCTTACAGAATGAGTCTGCAGCACCGTGCACTGTCATGCACAAAAACCTGAGCTAGCTCTGAGTGAGCTAACTTCTGCACTGTAAGCAGCGTAGCACATTAGTGCAGTACTACAAGCAGCCTTATATACCTGATTTCTTAGCAGGGCTAGATTGCTTACAGTGGAAGAGTGCTTCAAGAATGAACTCCTCCAGCATGCTGTATAAGCAGTGCAATCAACTCAGCGGATGCACCCTATACAATCTGCATAGACTGGGACTGGTTCTGGGATATGCTTGCTATGGCCTTATCTCTTCCTCACCTTGCAAGATGCCAGAGAAAGCCTGGAATATAGGATTTAAAGGATCTGATGCTGTGTCTTTTTGAAAAAGGATTTTTTTTTAATCTAGTTTTATAAGATTTTTAATAAACATAGTAAGTGCCTTATTTAACAAGTCAACAGGGTTTTTTTTTTTTTTTTTAATACCCAAAACTGCAATTCCTAGCACATTTCAGTACACCAGGGAAATGCTTGAAAATCACAGCTAATAAAATATTTAAAAGCCTATTACCTAATCTTCTCTAGGGAATCTGATGGAGAGACAGACTCTAGCCCAGTGTCATATATTAGCTTGATTCTCTGGCTATGAGAAGCAGCTTTTCTCTTATGTCCTCTGCTTGTACAGGTATGTCCCACATGAACGCAGGGGGTATGTCTACGCATGCTGATTTAAGGTGCATGGAGGTACACATAGCCGAAAATCACCATTTTTAAGGTGCATTAAGGGTACGCATATGTAGATCTGTGCCCTTAATGCACCTTAAAAATGGTGATTTTTAGGCCATTCGCACCTAAATTTGATATCAAAAAAAGAAGAAAAAAAAAAAAAGGTATCAAATTTAGGTGCGAATAGCTGAAGTGCCTTAACACACGTGTAGACCTGCTAAGGTACATTAATGCTGAGTATGTTGACTGACTTGGACCTAACTTTAGGCCTAAGTCAGTCCACACTGCATTAATGTGTCTTAGCGCATGCACGTGTGGATCTGTCTAAGTCGCCTTAATGCGCATTAGGCAAATGTGCATTAAGTTGTTTAGGGGCAAATAAAAGAATGTGTAGACACGCCTAGTGTCTCTTGGAGGAGGATTTGAATGTTCTACAGACCTGTTGGAGATTTTTCCCCCAAGAGGAGGTTAGCTCATCCGTCCCTTCCATGGAGATGCCCTCTGAAGGGGAAATATCCCTATTCCTTGAGGTTTTGCTTTATTGTTCTGCTAATGAAGCATCATAGAAGGGGCAAGGCACCAGGCTTAAAAGCCTGCTCAGTTCAAGGATCCATAAAACAGAAACATAGAGAAGAACCTTGAACACCCCCCTTGAGAAAAGAGCACCTCCCAGTCCTTTTCCTCAACCACCTATTTTTTTTGAAAGCCTAAGGAAACTAGTGACCTGTTCTGCTTCAACCTCTTTTTTGATGATTAGCTCAAAAAGCTTTTAAGAGATTGGTAGTGTTGGAAGGGGCATATCTGCTTGTCTCCATCAAAACCATGTATAACTGATGTACTTTTAAATAACATTTAGTCCATTTTACTTCATACTGAATTAAGGCTCACTAATTTTACAGATTCCTAGTCCCCATACAGTGGCTGCCCATGAGTGTGAGGGGGCAGATCCTCAGCTGGTATAAGCACAGATAGTGCAATACCTTTGACTTTAGCAAGGCTTTTGATATCATTTCCTACAACATTCTCTCAAGCAAAATAAGAAAGTATGGATGAATGGACTGTAAGGTGGATAGAAAACTGTCTGGATTGTCAGCCTCAAAGGGTAGTAATCTATGGCCCTATGCCTGGTTGGTTCTGGGTCAGGTTTTGTTCAATATCTTCATCAATGACCTGGAAGATGGGATGGAGTGTATCTTCAGCAAGTTTGCAGATAACACCAAGCTGGGGGGAGTAGTAGATATGCTGGAGGGTAGGGCTAGGATTCAGAGAGACCTAGAGAAATTGGAGGACTGAAGCAAAAGAAATCTCTCCGGGGTCAATAAAAACAAGTCTAAAGTCCTGCACTTAGAATGGAGCAATCCCATGCATTGATACAGGCTGGGGACTGACTGGCTGGGCAGCAGCTTTGCAGAAAAGGACCTGGGGGTGACAGTGACTGAATATAAGCCAACAGTGGGCCCTTGTTTGGAAGAAGGCTAAAAGCATTCTGGGCTGCATTAGTAGGAGTGTTGGCAGCAGATCAAGGGAAGTGATTATTCCCCTCTATTTGCCACTAGTGAGGCTACATCTGGAGGACTGTGTTCAGTTTTGGTCCCTCCGCTACAGAAAGTAGGTGGGAAAATTGTCGTTCAGTGGAAGACAATGAAAATGGTTCAGGGCTGGGGCACATGACTTATGAGGAGGATCTGAGGGAACTGGGTTTATTTAGTCTGGAGAAGAAAAGACTGAGAGGGGATTTAACCTGAAGGGGGTTGCAAAGAGGATGGAGCTGGTTCTCAGTGGTTGCGGATGACAGGACAAGGAGCAATGGGCTCAAGTTGCAGCAAATGTAGTTTAGGTTAGATATTAAAAAAAAGCTTTCTCACTAGGAGGGTAGTAAAACACTGTAACAGGTTACCCAGAGAGGTTGTATAATCTCCTCCATCCTTGAAGGTTTTTAAAACCCTGCTAGACAAAGCCTTGACTGGGATGATCGAGTTATGGATGGTCCTGCTTTGAGGTCTTAGTTGACTTTCTGAGGTTCCTTCCAACCCTAATTTTCTATGATTCTGTACTAAATTGTCATGGATCTATTGATTTCAGTAGAATAATAGAAAGGCAGGGATTGAAGGGACCTTTAGAGGTCATGTGGTCCAACCCCCTACTCAATGCAGGACCATCACTGTCTAAACCATCCAAGACAAGGGTTTATCTAATCAGCTTTTAGATTTCCATCCTTACAGGTTTTTACAACCTCTCGCAGTAGTCTGTTACAATGCTTAACCACTCTCATAGTGAGAACATTCTTTCTAATACCCAATCTAAGCTTCCTCTTGTATTTTAAGATCATCACCCCTTGTCCTATTCCGTGCAGCACTGGACAATAGACTATGTCCATTCTCTTTATAACTGTGTTTCAGGTGTTTGAAAATTGTTATCAAATCCCCCTGCCTTCTCTTCTGCATCCTAAATAATCTCAGTTCTTTCATCCTTTCATCATAAATCACGATTTCTAGTCTTCTAAATTTTTGTTGCTCTTTCTTGAACTCTGTCTAATTTTCCCATGTCTTTATTGAAATGCAGTGCTCCAAATTAGACACAGATCTCCGAGGGAGGCTTCACCTATGCTGACAAGAAAGGAAATATCATTTCCCTTCATTTGTAAGGGATGTTCCTATTAATAGAGCCCAATATGCTTTTGACTTTTTTTACAGCAAGAGCACACTGTTGGTTGATTCGCTGTAAACGCCAGGTCATTTTCTGAAGCAGTGCAGCATGGCCAGTGTTCTCTATCCTGTATTTGTACATGTGGTTGTTCTGTCCTCAGCACAGGATTTTGCAGTTGCCCTTATTTTTTCAGTGAATTTTGGACCATTACTCTAGTTTGCCAAGGTTATTTTGAATCCTAATCCTACCATCCAGAATATCAACAACTCCACCGAGCTTGGTGTCATTTACATATTTGCTAAGTGTGCACTCAGACTCATCCTCCAAATCCTTTATGAGGGTATGAAACAGTCCCAAACCCAGGACAGACCTGTGGGGAATCTTACATTATACCTCCAGCCAGTGAAACATTGAGCCACTGATGACTACTCATTGAGCACAGTGATCCAGCCTGCTATGTATTAGCCTCCAGTCCTTTCATCTTGTCTGTATTTCGTTAGTTTAGTAATGCGAATGTTGTGAGGAGCCTGTCAAAAGCCTTGCTGAATTCAAGATATATCACACCCACTAATTCCTCCCCATCCACAGAGCCTGTCGCCTTGTCATAGAAGGAAATTGCATTGGCCAGGCATGACTTGCTCCTGATGAATCCACGCTGGCTCTACTCATCACTTCTTCTCCAATTGGTTATAAATAGATTCCTTGAAGACCTGCTTCATGATGTCTCTAAGTTTTGAGTTCAGGCTAACTGAAATGCGAGTCCCCTGAACTCTCCTCCCTCCCTTAAAGATAGGCACTTTATTTGCCCTTTTGCAGTCACCTGAGACTTCCCCAACATAGATGTCTCAAAGATGAGAGGTCTCAGATGAACTTTCTGACCCAGAGCCTGACCTTGTATTTGAGAGCACATCTTGTTCCTGTTCAATTTTGTGGAAGATTTGTCTAATCTTGGCAGCAGGATTGAAGGTCAGGCACTTGATTCCTAAATTCCTGGAGCTTTGGAGAAGTGTTTTTAGCATTTACAATCAGCGTGGCACAAAAAAGGAAGGAAAACCAAGGCACTGAATTGTTTTTAGGAAAGGAAATGACATCATTAAAAAAAAAAAAAGAGAAGTTGGCTTTGAGCTTGAGAAAGTTTAGCAGGAGATTGTGGGTCATTATGGTTGTTCCTGAGTGTTAATGGTTCTTTCATATTGTCAACTAGTAGGTCATTATTCCAGATCCTGATACATACGCCCAAGTGTATATTAATCACATCAAGAGAGGTACAAGGCTTGCCATACCTGACTGTTCTAATAAAAGCACAGGATTTGGCCTCAGATGTAAGAGGAGTATGTCAAACCCATGGGACAGATTGCAAAGCACTGTAGGATTCTGCAGCTAATGCCAAGCCTTTCCTAGGGGAACCAGTGAAAAACCCCAGTAGCACATGCACTTTTGGAGCCAGCTTTTTAAATAGTGATTTCCTTTTTATTTCAGTCAGCAGTAGGTCATTTAGATGGCTAAATAACTGACTGGCAGGAGGCCTACTTAAAGCAAGGCTGAAAAGCAGAACTTCACATGCCTGAAAATCTGCACAGTTATGTTTCTTGCCCTTGTGCTAATGAGATTAGTGGCTTTGTAATCAGAGCAGCTTGTAATGCACAGGGAGAGAATGGAAATTGATGGCCTGCGTGCCACAGATGCACGCGCACGCACACGTGCACGTGCACACTTCGGCTTGATCGTTTCATCTGAGGCATGACCGGCAGGAGAGGGAAAGAATGCAGTCTGCACTAAAATGAGAGCAGTGTTGCCACTTATCACTGTACACACGATGCAAAGTGGTGAAGCCCAGGGTGGGGAAAAAAAAAGACTTTGGGGTAAAAGCCTGTTCTGGAAGCCAAAGCTGCAGGTTTTAATCCCAGTTTTGCCCTGGACTTCTTGTGTGATCTTGAGCAGATCACTTTAGAGTATGCCAGTGCTGCTGCTGCTGCTGCAAAATAAGGTCTGTTCCTAACTCAACATAACTGACCTGGGTTAGTGAACTCTGATTAATAGAGCAGTGTACACAAGGTGGCAGAGGTTTTATCTCAGGTTTGCAGCCTGAGTTCAAGCCTACAGAACAGCTGAAGTAGAATGGCAAATCTCAGTTAAAAGTTGCTTTGTTCTCGCTGCTGTTTTAGCTGGAGTTAAGAAACCTCTCACAAAATAGATATACCTGTAGTCTGTACCCTGGTTACAAGGGGAGAATAACACTTCCCTGGCTCGCCGATGTGTCAGTGCTATGTTGTACCTTGCTGTCATTATGTATGTGTGTGCAATGTGTATCGTGGCCGTGCCGTAGGACTCCAGTGCATGCTCTGCTGCATTAGGTGCTATATAAACAGGACAAGATGCTGTTTACTTCCACTTTTCATCTCAGTTTTCAAGTGCTTAGGGCCTTTGCCTAGGGATGGGAGACTCGGATTCTAGGTTCTCCTCACCCAGAGGTAGAGGCAGGGTCAAATGCTCCTTTACCCCGAGTAGAACTGGCCCAACAGGGGAAGGTTTGGTGGGCCAGGTAGAGAGTGAGCTATAGCATGCATCCCTTTGGGGCAGCGAGGCAGCACTTCCAAAGAAGGGCGGGGGCTCTGGGTTCTGTCCCCACTGCTGTCTGTCCATGTCATCCAATGACTAGTACATGCAAAATACTCAAAACCTATTGGGGAACAAGTAGGGACCAGGACCCTCTCCCTGTGCTTGCAGCACTGTGATGAGAATAGGAAGATGTAGTTTCGAGCCATGCCCCACCCCTGAGGCTAGACCCTGGAGGGACATGTCGATTTAAAAGAAATGCAAAACTCTAGACCTCTTGATTCAGAGCTGATACATTTTATTAGACAAACTAAGGAATTGCAAAAAAAAAAAAAAAAAAAAATCTTGTTCTGCAAGCTTTTGGGCACATGTGACCTTTGTCAGGCACAGGGAAAATTAAACGTGGTGAAAAGTCCCCATTATAAATCAAATAAACTTCATTTTTGCACAGAGGAAGCTGAAGGTGGAAGTCTGTTTCTCTGGGTCCATGAGAGTGTCTCTGTGAGTTGCTCTTTGATATGCAGATAAGGCAGGATTCCTTCCCTGGGGGTGGCAGGGGGTAGAAAGGCAGAGAGGTGTAGAAATCTTTGGTTGTTCAGCAATGAAGCTTAAATCCAAAATTGGCTAAAATTCCTTATTTTCCATGTTTCAGGGATGTACCCGGTAGCCGTGTTGGTCTGAGACAAAAAGAAGTGCAAAACTCCAGAACTCTTGCTTCACAGATGATACCTGTAATTAAACCAACTAAGAAATCACCCCAAAATGATCTTTTTCCTGCTACCTCACTACCGGCAGTGAGCAAAGAGTCAGGCACTGCATCAAAAGCTCAGTGACTGTGGCAGGAAAAGATAATTGTTTGTGATTCCTTAGTTGGTTTAATAAAAGGTATCATCTCTGAACCAAGAGTTTCTACAGTTTTGCATTTTTTGGTCTCAGACCAATACGCTACCAACTACATCCCTGAAACATGTAGGTTTAAAAGGGGTTTAATGACCTGTGATGGGGTTGGGTAACCCTCACATTGGAGTAGAGGAGCCGGGACGTGAGTGAAGTGAGTATCATTTTATTTTTAGCTTTGGGCTGCTGGCGGTTTGCTCTCCTGGGGTCTATAAAGACCATAAGCTAAGGAGGGAAAATCAGTAGGTTTGAGAAGCTGGAGCAGCTCCATAGCCTCCTGGTGCCGTGCTGGACAGCGCCCCGTAGTAAACCTGCCAGGGATGGAGGTGCTTCTGTGATAAAGAAAGATCAGAGCCAAGGGAAGGCTGAGAGACATTTGACATTGGAGAGCCAAGGCAGGAGGGGCTCCAGTCATTTATGGCTGACATTTGAGTAAGGCTCACCGAGCCCACCTTCAGCCATGCAGGGCCCTATGCTGGGAATTGGTGGAGCAGGACAAGCCCCAGTCCTGCTACCTACCTGCAGTGAGCAAGGAGTCAGGGAGTGCGTCAAAAGCTATTAACCTATATATTTAGTTAATAAAAAATAACAAAGCACCTGACCCCACACTTTAAACATGCCAGCCCTGGGAAAGATTATGTTAAATTCCCTTGCATCTGTTGGCAAACACAACACAAGCCACTGTCCTCACAAATATGCTGCACTGCCCTGGCCTCTGCCTTACAAATATATTTGTGAAATTCAGGAATTAATGACTGAACTATTTTGGGCATGTTTGAAATTTGATTTGTTTCTTGGTTACTCCATCTAATCTAACCGTGAGCAATAGTGCTAGCTTTGCGCCAAAGGTCAACACAAACTGACCTCACACAAAAAAGCCGGAGTTTTTCAGAAGCGGTTTCACAACACTTCAGTTAAATACTGGGTGCTCTTTCTAGCCATTTATTTCCAGGTCCTTTTTATCCACTGCATATGATAAAGTAGACCATTGTAGGGCCTAAATCAGACCCCGTATAAACAGGTGTCGTTCCAGTAAAGCCAAGTTCAGGCATAAGGCTGAGGGCAGACTTAAGGTTAAGTACAGGAAAAGAAAGAGAGTAGGGATGCAGGGGTGAGCAGAGAATGAAGAGATGGAGACCATGCAGAGGACAGCCCTGAAGTCTGTAAAATATGTATCGTGCCATCTAGAGTGAACACAGTAATCCTCTTAGGCTAGGTCTTCTCTGTTCCCTGTGTCTGTGCTACTGGATTAATTTTATTTGATGCACTGGTTATTGGATTCAGAATATATGTAAATAAATATAATCTGACAGACAAGGCACAAAAGACCAAAGCACATAGAAAAGACAAAACAAAGAGTTCTACAGCAAGCAAGATGCGGGCAATTTGTTGCTGCATATACATAGTGGCTGCCTAGGATTTTGTAATGGGGACGCATGAACTGTATCTGTACCCAGGGGAGATGATAGTTGCCAGCAGTGACAAGGTAATGACCACTGACAACACTAGCAATGCAGTGAGTATACTATATAGAGTGCTGAGTACCAGCCAAATTAGCAACCTCAGAAGCAAAAAAAGTTGCTATTTTAGCTCACTTGAAGCTTGGAATTTAATTATTTCGGTACTGCTCATCACTTCAGCAGTTTCATAACAAGCTGTGTGCATGTATCTGCTTTTGATTCACTTTCTAATTAAACAATAAGATAGAGGGGCTGAAATGGTAGAATAATCAGTTTTATATATTTGAATCTGGCACAGTTAGATGAGTAATTTCCCCAGGCCATCCACAGGCTCTAAATGTAATTGTATTGATTTGGTAGTGCCTGAATGGCAAGGATGAAACCTCCAGTTCCTTCCTCACTATACCTACATTAGGTAATTAATAATCACCAGCTCAGGTCAGTAATGGGTCTCCTAGTGCTTGCATTGGTTTTGTTACATTCCAGTTAGATTTAACGTTGTTCTATGTACGAGTTTTTGCTTGCATCATGCTCAAGTTATTGCTAGCTCTGACGGCCCATAGGCAATCAAGTTTATCACCTACCTCAATATGGAGGATGGCCATGTTTTAAAATAACTCCTTCCTAGTGCTCCCACGTTCCTTGTTTGCTTACTATGTCATGCCTTTTCTTTGGAGTGACTATGCCTGCAACAAGAGATCTCTGCTGATGCTAGGCAGACCAGCTGGATTTCCAAGCACTTGGGTAGCCAAGGGAATCCAGCAAACATGCGTGGGCTACTGGCATGTAATATCCAGGAAATAGGACTTCAGGAAGTATACATATGTTTAGAGCTTGTCGCCAATGTTTAGAGAAGAGAAAAGAGCTTTATATCTAAAGGAAAGTTCTGCAAATGCAGAAAAAGAAAGTCTGTCCAGAAGGAAAAAGGGCTTGCAATCCAAGGTGTGATTTACTGGAATGTGCTAGGGCAGAACCAAGTAGCAAGTATTAAAGTTGTGCAATTTTAAACTGAGGTGCAGTTTTAAAGTAGACTCCAATGCCAGACACTCTTCGACAATGCGGAACTGTTTAAATGCCTGATGTGATTATCCTGTTGAAGCCAGAGAAATGGACTGTGTGGTGAAATCAGATCTATATTATTGGTGATAAGGAGCAAAACTAAAACAATTTCTGACCAGTCTCGTGGGCCTGATTCTCAGTGTGTTTACCAGACCACAGCTAGAGTCTCTTCATTAAAGTCAATGGAGCCATACTGGTGCTTAGTGAAACCGAGAAGAGAATTAGGTGGTGTATTTTCGGTACATTGATGGAAGGCCAAAGATTGAACGTGAGCTAAGTAAACATTGTGTACAGGGTATAGGCATTGCAGGAAAATGTTTTGTGTCCAGTAGTTATTTTAAGTACAGTACTGTGTTTTGTGTTGCCGTATGTATTCAACTCTTGGCACTCAGAGTGAATATGCAGAATGGCTTAATCGCATTGTTTAGTGTCTACGCACCAACCTGTCAAGCTAGAGATGGAGACAAGAATGATTTTTAACTACAACTTGAAGAAGAGATTGAGAAAGCTCACGGAAATCAGTCCCTTATAATACTTGGTGACTTCAATGCAAGAGCTGGATGTAGTTTTAAGAATTGGCCTGATATTTTGGGCAAACACAGAATTGATAATATGAATGAAAATGGCCTGTGAGTATTAGGACCTTGTGCAAGTCAAAATCTATGTGTTACCAGTGCCTACTTCATTAGGGAAATCACAAGAAAGACATTATGGAAATATCCAAGATCAGGGCAGTGGCACCAGTTAGATCAAGTATTAACCAGGCATAATCCCCTGAAAGAAATCCTGCTTATGAGGTCTTATCGCATTGCTGACTGTGACCCTGACTATGCCTTATTCGCTGCAAAGTCAGAATCGATGTAAAAAAGATCCACCCTGCCAAAACTACCAGTTGTCCGCAGATAGACATCAGCCAAACTAAAGACAGAAAAATACAGACAGCTCAAGGAACAAGTTGTGAAAGTAAGTTTACCTAACAACTCAGTCACTGAGGCTTGGAAAAGCATAAAAACGAACATGTACAATGCTGCTATAACAGCATTTTCAAAAAATGCAAGAAAAATGCAGGCCAGTGTGAAGATCACTCTGAAACTCCTCTATCACTGGTTGGGAACAAAAGGACAGAGCTAACAACTATAAGAAATCTCTCAACATCATAACCCTGGAAAATCTGAGACAGGCTCTAGGAGAAATGCAAAAGGGGGCTAAGAGGCATGCCAAGATTTTTGGCTGAAATTTTGTGATGATATTCAGAAAGCAGCTGGTGCAGGTGATGGCCTTGGAAGGTATGAAGACATCAAATGAGAAATTGGCTCAGTCAAGAAGAAAACAACTCCACTAAAAAACTTAGATGGAGATGTCATTACTGATAAACAAAAACAAGTTGAGCATTGGACTGAACAGTGTGGCATCCTGTACTCCAGTGATACTGAAATCAAACATGACGAGCTCGAAGGATTACCACAGTTTGAAGTTATGATGGATTTGGACAACAAGCCTACATTAGAATATTTCCAGAAAGCCATTAAATTGATTCCTGGGAATGAGGCATCTGGCAACAACTGTTTGCCTGCTGAAATCTACCCATGTGCCAATGGTGAATTACTTTGAAAGCTTCATGAAGTTATATTGCTCTGTTAGAAAGAGAAAGTGGTCTCACAAGATTTCAAAGATGCTTGGTTTGTACAATTATACAAACACAAAGGGGTTAGAAGTGACCGTGACAACTATAGAGGTATCTCCCTGTTGAACATCATCAGAAAAAATTGTCAAGAATCTATCCTGAAAGTCAGTGTGGTTTTAACTCGGGATGCTCCACCATTGATATGGTATTTTCGGTTAAGCCATTTCAATAGAAGTGTAGAGAAAAATGAATACCACTAAAATTGATCTGATGAAGACCATCAGTACAGTCAACAGACAGCCATTTTAGTGTTCTGAAGAGACTGGATTATCCCCCTCAAACTATTAAACTTAAGTCACTCATTAAATCAATGGTACAAAGACAACTGTAGTGTATAAAAACAAAGAATCAAACACCTTTGATATCAACAACAGAATAAAACAGGGGTGTGTCTTATCCCCCATGCTCTTTAACATCTTTTCATTCCTGCTTCTTTATTCATTCAAGGACAGCAGTGATGGCATTTATCTTCGAACCTGACTAGATGGAGGCTTCTTAAACATTGCATGGTTTAGAGTGAAAATCAAAGTGAAAGAACTGGTTCTGAGAGATTTCCAGTTTGCAAATGATGCAGCCTTAGTTAACCACAGAGAATCTTCCCTGCAAAATCTCTTGGGCAGGTTTTCTGACTCATGCAAGAGCGTTGGGATGCCAATTAGTCCCAAGAAGACTATGATCATGTACCAAGGGGTGGAAGAACCAATACCCAACATCACCCTGGAGGATAAATCTCTTGGTGTCATTGTCAGTTGTTGCTACTTAGTTTAGCAGGAATCTTGACCTTCAGACTGAATTGACTAGCAGAATTGGAAAAGCAACAAAGTATTTTGGGCTGTTGGAAAAATGTACATGGAATGACAGGAAACTATCAGCTAAGGTGAAGGTGCAAATCTATGAGACTTGTATGCTGTATTCTGACCACAGAGGGCAAGACACAAGGCAATGGGTTTGACCTTCTCCAGGGCAGATTTAGGTCAGATCTCAGGAAAATCTTCCTAAATGTAAGAACAGCAGGATTGTGGAACAACCTGCTTAGGGAAGTTGTAGAATCTCTTTCTTTGGGAAGGGTTCAAAAAGAGGCTGGTTGAGCATCTGTCTGGGATGGCTTAGGAATCGTGTATCCTGCCTCTGTGCCTGGGGTTGTACTAGAGGACTCCTGAGGTCCCTTCCAACCTTGTAACTTTATGATTCTATAAATTGCATTTTATACTCAAGAAAATTAAAAAATAAGGAGTCACACAGGAATTCTAAGCAAAGGCTAAAGTTCTGGATAATTTTACTTCCTGTTCTTATGTCTGTTGTTGAGCACTAAGGCTAAGTACAGATGGTCAAAAAGCCCAAGACTGAATCGATTCAGTCTTTGCAGGTTAGTCTAAGCTGCAGAGATTAAATTGAGAAACAACTGGACACACGTTCATTTCTGATTCAGAAACTGCAGCCACATCCCTGCAGTGGCTCAGGCCAGAAGCTAGGGGGCACTACGGCATGGCTCTCTGGCACGTAGCCACCATGAACTGTGTGCTTGCTTTCTTTTCCTACTGCCCCTGAGATCTCTGGAATTTGCAGTCCAGAATAACAGTACCAGGACTCTGCAGGGTTGCTTGTCACTTCCTCTTCCTGCTTCCAGGTGCATCTGGGATTTGTAGTCTACAGTCACAGGCAGCAGTAAGTTTTTAACAGAGCAGGGCAGCTCTGTACTTGGGGGAAGGGAACTTTAACCCTGCTCCCCACCCCTCCCTGGCCCCAGACCCCAGCTGGGTTTTGCCAGAGTGGGCAGTCCCTGTCTCCCCTCTCCCCCAACCCTTCTCTGCTGGAGCAAACAGCCCAGCGCAGCCCAGGGCTGGAAAGCATGCTGGGATGCTGGGGGACTGTGATTTAACTTGAACCAGGAAGGAGTCTGGGACAGAAGTTTCATGAACTGGTTTGACCCAAATCAGTTCAGTCTGATACTACGTTCAACCAGGTTTTATCTTAAACCAGCTTCGGCCATTTTGAAACTGGATTATGTACACTGAGCCTCTGCTCTGTTACAGGTTTAAACCAGTTTCTGCTGACTTAAACCAGTGTATGTGTAACTTCTTTCCCTAGCCCAAATGCCTCTATGAGGGATGCCTTCTAAAGTGACAATGACAAAGACAGTGCCATGCACTCAGAAATAAAAGGTGCTCTATCAGCCTGTTTCTGCATTGCCGGTGCCCCCAAATTCTCCTTTGCTTTGAGGGGAATGTCCCCGTGCTAGCAGCCCAATGGACAAGAATCGTCATTGGAAGTGCTGATGCGTTTAAAACATAATTAGAAACTCTGTGTTTGGATCAGGTGATTTTATTTCCCTACACATCAGTGGTTTACAGTGGTTTATTGGCTTCAGGGTGAGCTGCTGGGTATATTTCTGAAAGGGTCAGCAATATAGCAGGAGTGAATCACTTTTATAGCTAAATTGAAGCTGGCTGTGTCCCTGGAACAATGCTTTATGGTCTTAAGAAGAGGATGGGGAATACTAACTGTGCTGTCCTTTTAGGGATCAATCCTATACCTGTGGAAGATCCCCAGACAGCAGAACCAGTGCAGTTCAAGTAGACAAGCATGGGGCAGGCCACAGCCTGTATATTATATCCCTTCTGAACAGTAGTAGGAAGCTGGGGAATGCACTTGCCCTCTGGCCCTTGGTGGGGCTGAAGAAGTACTCAGTCAGTGGATAGGCTAAGAAAGCCCCTGCAAAATGGTCTCATAGCTATGCTCTGCCCTGAGGAAGGACTTTACTGCCACTGTCCTTCCACGTCTTCCCAGTGCGGATAGTTAGCAGGATGCTGGCATGTGGATTTGGTCTTTTGGTAAAAGGAAGTAACTGTCTTTCTAAAGCAAAATATCCTTTGTCCAGTGCCAACAAGCATTCTTTCCCATCCTGTTGTTCTTGCTGTGCATTGTTCAGGTCAGGTTTCTAAATAGTTTAGGGTTGAAAATGATCAATAAATGTCACAAGCATCAGTAGTGTGTGACATAGGTGGTTATCATTGCAGCAGGACAAGGTTGCTTATTTGCAACTTCTCAACCCGTTTGTTGGACAGTAAGACCAGGTCCCCCACCGGCAACTTGCTGAGCCCTCGATTACCTAGAGAAACAGGTCCTGCCCGCTCACTTCTGCTTAGTGTGCATCAAAACACAGAAATCAGGCAGTGTAGCTGGCACAGAGCAGCTCAGGACCCGTATCTCAGTGCAGCTTGCAGACTCCAGTATGCTGCTTAGCACATACTTGAGGCTGCTCTGAGGTTGTTGTTCATATCCAGGCTGGGGTATATGCTGAATGGGCCTTTGCTGGGGCCTTCCACAAGGCTTTCTTCTCATCAGTGGTCCTGGGTTTGTCATGCAGGTGGTATAGACCTGTGGCTGACTCACCATTTATTCAAATAACTTATTCATTTAACCTTTTATCAAGCATGACCTGCATTTGCTTCCTTTCCAACTTCAATAGAGCATCTGGGAGTTACCTACAGTGCATTCTCTGTTTCTGTAACTTAATAGCACTTATAAAATCTGCTAGGCATAGAAATTATCATAGATATTAATTAGAGTTATTGCCCTCTTTACCAGAAGAGCCCCCAATACATGTATCTGTTAATTGATCCATCTGTCCAGATGATGCCCCAGGTCCAGTTCATTTAGGGGAATACTATGTTCTTTTTTAGATGCTGTATCTTGAAATCCTGCAATATACCATTCAGTTAGTGTGTCTTGCCATCGTAAGAGATGGGTTCTACACTAGATGATACAGCAGACATATGACTTATATTGTTATACTCAATATCCCATCCTATCTTAACATAAGCTCCACTACAATCCAGACTTGCTTTGGTCATGATAGTGTTACTTACTATGTATTGGAGCAGAGATGCAAGTCCCCAGGCACTGTACATACTGAACAGACAGTCCCTTCCCCAAATCTGTCACTCATGTGAACAGACAAATACAGCAGCCAGAGAAAGGGCAGCACAAGGCAACACTGCGGTGGTTATGTTCAGTGTAATGAGCTGTCATCCCAGCACTTGTGTTAACTAGCCATTGTGGAGTTCTCCTCTTTTGTGTTTGTATGGCACCCATACTCACGAGATTCTAGTTTGGAAGGAGGGATCTATGCATTACTGTAATTTAATATATTAATCTGGGAACTGATACTATTAGTATCTTAGGTTGCAGCTAGGCACTTCTGAATTGTGGCTTGGGTTTCTAAAATGGATCACTGTATCTATGTACTGCTTCCTGTCGTGATGTGTTTTTTTTGATCTGAGTTAAATCTAAAAGCTTGTTTTGGCCTCCATTGAAATCAGCGGTCCAATCTCCATTAATTTAATTGGAAGCAGGATGAGACTTAACAAGGCCAGCATGAGTGATTTCGGGTATACTGCCTGAAATTGGGGTCTCATTAGTGCCAGATTGCAGGTATGTTGTCTCACTGTTGACTTCAGAGATACTGAGGATGAGCATTAGTAAACATAAAAGTACAATTTGGCTCCGTTATAAAGCACAAATAAGATCCCATGTCTTCTAAGATGTAGAAGCAATAGATAATGTGTTGTAAGCCTTCTGATACTTTAAATAAGGGAGTGCATTCTATCAATAATTGTTTTTCCAGTCCAGTAAAACACCTGGTGTCTTATTGGGTCATTAAAGCTTTCTCTTTTCCTGAGTTATTTCATTCTGGATGCATCTGAATCCTCAGAAAACCTGCGTGTTCATTACATCCAATATATATTGACCTGTTAATCATTTAACTTGCGGAATAACTCCTTAAATGTCTGTCCCAGCATCAGCAGCACTTGGGTCTCTGCTTTCAGCATTGAATGAGAGCACGTGAGGGAAAATAAATAATTCTGTGTAGAAAGGAAGGCATACATTTCCAAGATGAGTTAGTCCGTGGCTCCCAAAGCCCTACGCATTTTGAATAGTTTCCCTTCCAAATCCCATTAACACAAAGGAGAGAGAGACTCCAGCAGACTGAATCAAAAATGGGTCAGGGCCAAGATCAGTGACAGCCAAAAGTTATTGTAATCTAAAGACCTATGTAAAGCATGTGGGTCTGGTTTCTAAGGCTCAATTGTAAGATCTGTGCAGTTGCCAGCCTTGTTGATAAAAATAAGCCATAACCACAGATCTAGATTCAGTTTCCATATGTTCTCACCTGGGAGTTTGATTCAGTCCATTGTAGACATGGGGTAAACCAACCAATTTGTATTGGTATCACGTACCAGTTTTGGTCCATCACTATCTGTTGACTCCTTCAGCAAATAAGCCAAGGTTGAGTGAACCTACAGCTGGCATTTCTCTCCTTCTCCATTTGTACATAGAGCCCATATTTAAGAAAGGGAAAAAGGAGGATCCAGAGAACTACAAACCAGTCGGCGTCACCTCAGTCCCTGGAAAAATCATGGAGCAGATCCTCAAGGGATCCATTTCTAAGCACTTGGAGGAGACGATGATTAGGAACAGTCAGCATGGATTCACCAAGGGCAAGTCAGGCCTCACCAACCTGATTGCCTCTATGATGATTTGACAGGCTCTGTGGATGCAGGGATACCAGTGGATGTGATATACCTTGATATTAGCAAGGCTTTTGATACGGTCTCCCGCAACATTCCCGCAACCAAGCTAAGGAAGCATGGGCTGGATGCATGGACTGTAAGGTGGATTGAAAACTGGGTGGAACATCAGGCTCAGAGGGTTGTAATCAATGGCTCAATGTCTAGTAGGCAGCTGGTATCAAGTGGAGTGCCCCAGGGGCCAGTCCTGGAGCCAGTTTTATTCAATATCTTCATCAACGACCTGGAAGGTGGCATAGAGTGCACCCTCACCATGTTTGCAGATGACACCAAGCTGGGGGGAGTAGTAAATACACTGGACAATAGGGCTTAGGATTCAGAGTGACCTAGACAAATTGAAAGATTGGACCAAAAGAAATCTCATGAGGTTCAACAAGGACAAGTGCAAAGTCGTGTCCTTAGGACAGAACAATCCCATGTACCGGTACAGGCTGGGGCTGACTGGCTAAGCAGCAGCTCTGCAGAAAAGGACCTGGGGGTCACAGTGGACAATAAGCTGAATATGAGCCGGCAGTGTGCCCTTGTTGTCAAGAAGGCTAATGGCATCCTGGGCTGCATTGGTAGGTGTGTTGCTAGTAGGTCCAGGGAAGTGATTACTCCCCTCTATTCAGCACTGGGGAGGCCACATCTGGAGTGCAGTGTTCAGTTTTGGGCCCCCCGTTACAGAAAGGATATGGACAAATTGGAGAGAGTCCAGCAGAGGGCAACACAAATGGTTCATGGGCTGGGGCACATGGCTTCTGAGGAGAGGGTGAGGGAAGTGGGCTTATTTAGTATAAAGAAGAGAAGTCAGAGAGGACTTAATAACAGCTTTCAGATACCTGGAGGGGGTCCAAAGAGGATGGAGCTGGACTGTTCTCAGTGGGGGCAGATGACAGAACAAGGAGCAATGGGCTCAAGTTGCAGCAAGGGAAGTTAAGGTTGGATATTAGGTTAAATTTTCTCACTAGGAGGGTTGTAAAACACTGGAACAGGTTACCCATAGAGGTTGTGGACTCTATCCTTGGAGGTTTTTAAACCTCAGGTAGACAAATCCTTGGCTGGGATGATCTAGTTGGGGCTGGTACTGCTTTGAGCAGGGGGTTGGACTAGATGACTTCCTGACGTCCCTTCCAACCCTCAATTTCTGTGATTCTACTCGTGTTTTCTTAACAGCATTAATTCCACTGTGAGGGAGGTATTCTGCTGCCAAGCAGGGCCTCCCCGGGGTGTCACTCCAGCACATTTTCCTTAGCACAGAACTTCACCACAAGTCATTACAAAAATATAAAGTCATATAAAAGTCATAAGTTAGGCCAGTGATTCTCAACTTTTTTAGACTCAAAGTCCCCTGGTTAGACCCTTGGAAAATGCAAGCTCTTAGTTTTCACTCATTTTTTGACTATGGAAAAATATTAGAGAAATTCTTCCATTGCAAAGAACTCAGAAAGACCACAACAGGGCCGAATGGTTTTGACACTATGGGTTCCTGTTGGAATTTGCAGGTTTATCTTGCGAACCATGTGTAGGTGTTTGCACACCTACAATGCTAATGTTGCAGAGCACTCTGTCACGCCCTTAAAAGGATCCTGTGGCACCCCACAGCTACCCTGATTGAGTGTCACTGACTTCAGCGGCTCCCCTCCCCAGCTGTTGATACGTTTGTATCATAACCTTGTAATTTAAAAATAAGGGTGCAGGGGAACTGTAAGGAAATTGCTTCATTATCGTACATAATTTGGCCTTTTGGGATTTTTCATGAATAATTTGATTGGGCTGCTATGCACCTTTCAGTAAGTTGCATTAAAACATTAAAAACGTTATGAGTGTTTTTATACACCAGTGTTATACTGACTTGAAGCTACTGAAAGTTCCCTGTGTTCCCTTTGATAAGCGAAAATGTAACAGGCTTTGAACGAGCCATTAGCTTCTATCAGGTCAATGATCCATGGATTAAGAACTGGCACCAGAGATCATAAGAGCCCTAAAGGCACTGTAATCTATCTTGCTGGTAGTCAGAAAATATAGATTGAAGTAGGAGACTGGAGAACAGTATGTTGCACATCCCAGTCCTGCGCTGTTAGGATATCATGGTGTTCCAGAGCTGGAAGACAGCACCTCTTTAACCTTCCTATGTGCCACAGGCTTGACATGCAAAGACCATTTCTTGAGAGGGAAAAGTCTCCCTGTCATAGCAATGCTGTTACTTCTCCTTTTACTTTCAGCTACTACTGACCTGGACCAAACTGAAGTTAATGAGTTATATCCAAAGTGACTGGATCCTTAACTAGCCTCTGAGCTTTATGTTCACCACTTGAAGAGGCACTGGTAGTCCTTATTCCTTCTTTTGGATCTGTAGGTGTGGACTGATATTCAGACTGATTCCTGCTCCAGTCAGTGAGGCTTCCTTATGAGCGCAAGGGGCTACCCTCATGCATCCATTTGTAGGACTGGGGCTTTAATATGGAATAGGTCTGGGTAGGCCTGTTGAGACTCCCTTCCCCAGTCCTGTCTAGGAGCTGGAGGCCAGCAGCATGCTGTAGAGAGAGACTGAAGAGCTGGCCACTTCCGGTCCATTTGCTGCTGGAGCTATGTGAAGAATCAGCTAGGAGACATGGCCAGTTGAGGTAGACCAGTATGGAGTTTCATAGATCGTGAGGCTGGAAGGGACCTCAGGAAATCATCGGGTCCAGCCCCCTGCACCAAGCAGGAAAGACAACTGGGAGTCCCCAGTTCTGATCTACATCAAAGTCATTTCTGCAATTGCAACGTAGATTTCTCCAGCAAGGTAACCGTCCAGTTTGTGGATGGTTTTGTGGCTGCTGCTAGATAATTCCCCATGTAGAGCATGAGGCCAGGAAGGCAGCAGGACCGTAGAGTGGGGAGGAAGGACAGGGATACCATGGAGCCACGGGCCGCAGTCGTGAGCCCAGACTGCTGAGCAGTAAGGACTGAGACACGTGGAATTGAGAGGAGAAGGCTGTGAGACACTGAAGGGAAGAAGGTGGGAGCCAAGGGCAGCAGGGAACAGAGGTCCAGAGACACGAGTCTGCATAGTGCAGCCCACTTCTCAAAGGCCACACGGGATATATTTGTGCTGGGAGAAGCCATATGTAAGTGCAGGGAATCACACATATACTGGTCTGGATGGGACTGTGCAATCAGCCAGGGTCCTGGGTTGGAGCTTGTTGGAAATAATTGGTCCGGAGTCCCCTGTATCTTCACCTGTACTAGAATGCTAGGAGGAGCTGGTGACCCAGATGTGTGATAAGCCATAAAGAGAATGGTTGTATATGGAAAACTTGGTAAATGCCAAATAGCCAATGGCTGACCCATTGTATAAGACTGTTGAAGCATTATGGATGCACAGAGCCCTATATGGAACTGCTGAGACAGCGAGGGCCAAAGTTGAAGCAGGCCTTTCATGCTGCTGGAAGGGTCATGGGGTGCTCAGGCTGGTGCCGCTGTGGCATGGTGGGTAGTAGGGAGGATGGGATACCTTGCCTGAAAGAAGGCGAGAGTGGAGGTGCAGAGAGATGTACCATTCTCCCGTGACACTTAGTCACAACTGACTGGGAGACCTCTCCAAAGAAAGGAAACCTCAAGGTGTGGCAGGTAGCACTAGATGGGGGGGTGGGGGTGGGTTCTTGGCCTTGGCTGTAGGTCAGATACATCCAGACATCCTCCAGTGTTCACAAAATAGTGTGGTCTTTTAACACCCTGATCTCAGACCTTTCCTGCAGAGGAGATGCTTGGGCTTGTGTTCTGTGTCAGCAAATGTGATGCTTTGTTTGCTTTGCAGTTTGTATTTTAATAGTAGCTGAAATCTGATTCCTGTTTTGACCTGTTTTGAGCTATTTTTGACTTCCAGTCTTGTCTTTCCCCTTGTTCTATGTATTCTTTTGCAGCAAGCAGTCTGTAGGCAATTCTACCAACTAATTCCTGTATTTCTCTCCTGTTTGAAGCCATAGTTCTACTACTGCTCCAAAGTCTTTTCAGCTCTTCCAGTGTCTTTTGTACTAGTTACCATTTGCTTGCTTGTATTTTTTTAACCGGGTGTTTTTTCACCTTGTTTGCATGTCTGTAAGGAGAGAAGAGAAATGCCTACTAACATTTTGGGGCAGTTCCATTGTTCATCTTTGCGATCATATATTCATAGACATAGATTTGATGGCTGGAGAAGATCATCTAGTCTGATGCCCAGCATAATACTGTTGGTTGAATTTTCCCTACTACTTCTTGCATCAAATCTTTAACTAGTCAGGGAATGATTGGGGTTAGGGGCAATAGTGAGTTTATGCAGCAGCCTACATTACAAGAGCAGCAGCCAGGGACTTTTTTTTAAGTCCCTGAAGCAAGTAAAAATCCCTCCTCCCTTCTCCGCCATGCATAACGGGATGTCCCCTCTCATCCCCCTCCCTCTCCCCCCCCACCCACTGCTGGCACGGAGGGGAAGCTCCAGAGATGCTTCTGCCTGATCCAGCTTGGGCTGCATGTGGCACCAGGCTCAGGCAGGGACAGTGGCAGTAGTGGTAGATCCCTCCTCCTTGCCTGGTCCCCCCTGAGGTGTTCCCTGTCATCCTAGGAGTAAGAAATGTCTCTAGCCAAACCTGGCTCCACATGCAGCCTGGGTGGAGTGAGACAGGTGTGGCTCTAGAGCCTGCTTCTTTCCTCCCTGCCACCCTTTCCTCCAGCCCTGGGTCAGCTGGGGACAGTGGCAGTGGCATCCAGGGGAGGAGATGGGAGGAGCAGGGACATGCAACTGAGCACAGAAGCGAAGAGAGGTAGGAGGGATAATTTTTACCTCTTGAAAGATTTTTTAAAAATTCCCCCACCCTCTTTTATGAAATCCTGGATCCACCCTGTAATAAGTGCGTTCCCCTCTGCCTTCCCCTGCAGGAACACAGTCATCGCACAGTCATACTCCCTCTTGCCTTTCCAGTCCTATGATTCTTACATTTCTGGTGCCCAGCGCCCCAGGTTCAGTGTGGTGGGCAGAGTGCCCCATACACAGAAGGTTCAGCAGCCCAATGTCATGGCATTCGGCTGCAGGGTGGGCGTTGGTCATTTGAAATGCCTCAAGCTGAGTTGGACCTAGGACCCCCTTTCACCATTGGGCTGTTGTGCACAAAGTGGGCACCACCATTATTTGGGAGTGAAAATGACTTCATGGGCTGTACTTTATACCAAACTGAATTCATCTCTAAGGGTGAATTAGGCATCTCACCCCCCCTTCAGATATTCTGGATCCTGATATGATGGCAGTGCTTGCTGTGCAGCCCTGAATCAGGGCTCATAACACTGAGGAGGACAGGAATTCGGACACAGCCCTGAGTCGAGCATTTCCTGTGTAGTGCCTCTATGTGTCTCCTAGCTGAGCACACAGATGCTCTGTATCTACGCTTTGAAAGCGGCCAACTGTTTCCACTGACTATAGTGAGCGTTGGTGCTCAATCCATTACGTTTGGAGTTTCAATTTCCCGCAGGGGACAAAACACCTATATTTGGCATTATATGAAGTATAGATGCCTATGGGACAACTTGAATCTGCTTCTGAATGTGTTCTCCAAAATCACATGAGGACTTTGTGAAGATGCTGGACATTGAACCCAGTCTTGCGTGGCTGGGCCAATCTTCCCCCCTTTGAGATTTTCAAAGCTGCTTAAAGGATTTAGGTGATAGATACCGTTGGAGAGCTCAGCTGGTGTTAGAAGGGGAGAAAGGCTTAAACCAGTGGTACCCAGCTCATCCATCCCTGCAGGCTGGATGAGTGGCATGGGACCAGTCTGCGAGCTGGATACAGAGCACAGGGCTGCATCATCTGGTCTCTCAGGCTGGGATTTAGTAACGGCAGCATTAAAGGCTGCAGCTCCTGGAACCATGACAGCTGCCGTTCCTATCAATGCCGAATTTTTGGCCCTATGGGCAGCCCTGGGGACCAGATGATACAGTTTCGTATTCTGGATCTGGCCTGTGAGGGTTTTGAAACAAGCAACAATAGAGTTGATTACTGCAGCTCCAGGAGCCATGGCAATTAACCCTGCTACTGCTTGTCCCCCCACACAATTCCTCGACCTGTGGGGAACCCTGTGGGCTGCATGATATGGCTCTGCAGCCTGATTCAGCCCATGGGCCTTATCATAGTCACCTTTGGCTTAAACAGTTACTTCTATATCCTTGAATAAAAGATGGAAGTTGTACTGAGAATGAAAGAGAGGACCTGTAAGTCCTGATAAATAAGAGAAACTACAATGAGTTTGTAATTCAATGCAACCTCAAATTAAATTGAATAATGCATACTCTTCAACTTCATTTTGCTCTTATTAAGGCAGAAAATTGAACCAGGCAAGCACTCAAATAATTAAATAGAAATATTTAAAAATGCATGAACAGTATCTCATTTAAACGTGTGTTACTTTCATAGCAGCAGACATGAGTTAGAAGCAGAGCTCCTAAAAATGAAGTATTCCTCAGACGTGAAAAGGTTCTAAGAACTTGGCACAGGAGCCGAACTTCGAGATCTGTGCTCTTCACAAAGCTATAGACAGCGCTTCTAGAAACGATACTGGAGAGTAGTCATTTGGTTTTTTTCTCTTATAATCTGCAGAATGGGTCACATGACATGCAGGCGCACTGAGGATAAATCGACGTTGCAATTGCAGAAATGACTTCGGTGTAGATCAGAGCTAGACTGGTTAAACTGGAGAATGCATTCTGACTTGGAACCTTGATTAACATTTTTACAGATCTCGTCATGCCGCTCCTTCAGGTCTCTTTTTGTATGCTCTTTAAATTATGTTGATCCTAGGCTGTAGACAGAATAACAGTTAGCAATAGGATAAAAGCTAGGTAGGTTAGGCACTGGTACCCTACTACTTAATGGACTAAACTAATCCCTGGTGAGCTCTTGGCTTGTTTGATTAGACTGCAATAGCATCTGAGCTTGCTTAATTATCTACACTGCACTGCAGGGGAATGGCTGCATTTAGACAGAGCCTAAATCAAGTCATTTATGCCCAGAATTTGGGCTTTGAAAATGAAGATTTCCTCAAGCACATGTGTCAAATTCTATAGCTCACTCTTGAGACCCCATCCTACAGTCTGTCCATAAGAACTTGAAATGAAGCCAGTATATGTTTTTTCAGACAGTTTTCAGACCAACATATCCATACTTAACCTCCCTAAATTAATTCCATGGGGTTTTTCCAACTTGTTTTTAGATCTTGCATTTATCCCAATTACTCCTTCTCCCTTCAGATTGTATATACCTCATTCTGAGTGCTTGCCTTAGGATCATAGGTTTATAGGAAATTAGGGATGGAAGGGACCCCACAAGGTCATCTAGCCCTGCCACCTGCTCAAAGCAGGGTCATCCCTGACTAAACCATCCCAGCCAAGTGTCTGTCGAACACACTTTTGAAAGTTTCCAAGAACAGAGAGTCCACAGCTTCTCTAGGTAGCCTGTTCCAATGCCTGTCCACGCTCATAGTCAGAAAGTTCCTCCTCATCTCCAGCCTAAATTTCTCTTGCTGCAACTTGAGGCCATTGTTCCTAATCCTTTCTGCTATGGCCACAGAGAAAAGCCGATCTCCATCCTCTCTATATAATTGCCCTTCAGGTATTTTGAAGGCTGTTATCATATCATATCTCTCTCCAGGCTCAATAACCCTATCTCTTTCAGCCTTTTTGCATAAGCCATGTCTCCGAGGCCCCCCCACCTTTTTTTTGCCCTGCAATGTACTCTTTCCAAACCTTTCATACTCTTCTTGAAGTGTGGGGCTCAAAACTGGACACAGGACTTCAGTAAGCCTCACCAGTGCTGAATAGAGTGGCAGAATCATTTTCCTTGATTTGCAAGCGACACTCCTGTTAATGCAACCCAAGACACTGCTGGGGTTGCTCTTTTTTTTTTTTTTGCAAAAGACAAGTGCAGGACTTTGCACTTGTCTTTGTTGAATCTCATCTCATTGATTGCAGACCATTTCTCCAATCTGTCCAGGTCATTGTGGATCCATGTCCTGCTTCTGGAGTGTCCACAGTTCCACCCAACTTGGTGTCATTTGCAAATTTGCTGAGTGTGCACTTGATCCCATCATTGAAATTACTAATGAAGATGGAAATGTTGAACAATGCTGGACCCAGGACAGACCCCTGGGGAACCCTGCTTGATACCTACTTCCAAATAGATATTGAGCCACTGATGACTACTTGCTGAGTACAATGATCCAACCAGTATCCACATTACAGTGCTCTTGTTTAGTCTGTAATTCCTCAGTTTGTTAATGCAAATGTTGTGAGAGTGTCAAAAGCCTTGCTAAGTTAAGGTATACCATGTCTACTGTTCTCGCCTCATCTACAGATCCTGTTCCTTTATCATAGAAAGAAATCAAATTGGTCAGGCATGACTTGCTCTTGGTGAATCAGTCTGGCTGTTCCTGATCACCTTGTACTCCTGTAGGTACTTCACAAAGGATTTCTTGAGGACCTGTTCCATGATCTTTCTGGGCATAGAGGTCAGGCTGACTGGTCTGTAGTTCTCCAGATACTCCCTCTTCCCACTCTTAAAGATGGGTATTATATTTTCCTCTCATCTAGGACTTCACCCAATCTCCATAAGTTCTGAAAAAGGATAGGCAATGGCTCCAAAATTATCTCAGCAAAGTCCTTAAGTACCTGAAGGTGCTTCCCATCCAGCCCTGCCAACTTGAAAGCATCTAGCTTCTCTAAGTAACCTGTTCTACCATTACAATAGACAGTTTGTCTCCTTCCCTATCTCTGCTACCAACTGCACTCTTCATCTGGTAGCTGCCCCTATTTGTGAATACTGAAGTAAACAGGGTATTACAGACTTCTGCCTTTATTGCACTATCCATAACTAGACTGCCTTCCTTGCTAGCTGAATCTCAAATTGTCCCTTGGCCTTCCTAATTTTCTCCCTGCTTGCCTGTGCCATACTTTTATACTTTTTCTAGTACTATGGCCAAATTTCCACTTTTTGTGGGATTACTTTTTGAGTTTCAACTCATTGAAAAGACTGGTGTTTAGCCAGGCTGGTCTTCTGTTGTACTTCCCATTCTTCTGTCGCATTAAGATAGCTTGCTCCTGCATGCTTAAAAGGCCCCGCTTAAAGTACAGCCAACTTTCCTGGACTCCTTTTCCCTTCAGACTCGCCTCCCAAGCGATCTTGCCCACCAGGTCCCTGCATTTGTTAAAGTTTGCTTTTTTGAAGTCCAGTGGCCTTATTCTCATTCTTTTCATCCTTCTTTTTAAGATCTTAAACTCTCTTATTTTGTGGTCACTGTCACCCAAGTTACCTTCCACCTTCACATTCTCAATTCCTCCCTGTTTGTGAACAGTAAGTCAAGAAGAGCATCCTCCCTTTTTTGCCTCTCTGTCATCTGAATCAAAAACTTATCCCCTATACACTCCAGGAACTTGCCAGAATTTGCCATTTGTTACTGTTACTTCTGAAGGTACCCGGAGAACTGCACTGCACTGGTTCACATTTGGAAGACTTTCTTTGCAACCAGAAGGGATTTAAAAAAAAAATCTTATTTAAATACTAACAAAAATGCTGCAGAAGACTTGTAACACCAGAAATCAGCAGGGAGATCTTGTGTCTTTGAGATGCAAAGAAGTTCCACACACGTTGGATTCAGGTGTCCCTGCTGACTCCGGACTAAATAGGAGAAAGCTTGTCCAATTTCAGATTGGTGAATCTGAGACTGTCCTTAACCTAAGAGAAGTGAAGCTTTTAGCAAGGTCTCTTCAGTCCAGGAAAAAATGAAGTAGGAGACAGTTTAACTGGGACTTTTGATAAAGCACGGCACAAAGGAAAGATACACTGTGTAACAGTACCTAGACACAGCTAAATAAAGCATTGGCTTGGCTATAGAAACCAGAGGACTGAAAGATGTGAATCACTTGAGAGGAAGGAGGTGAAAGGTGGAGTGCCATGCTAACTGATTTTGGGTCTCATTTGTCTTGCGTTCCGTACCAAAGATGTGTTGCTAATGATATGGAGAAGGACAGGTTAGCCACAGCAAGAGACAGACTGGAGGTAAGCAGGCCAGTTGGGATTAACTAATAGTTTCTGAAACCTTAGGGGTAAAATATGGGTGAAGTTTATAGTCTTTCTTCCAACTTTTTCTATTGCATAGGATATGATTAGCTCTAGTGGTATTATGCCTTGTAAGAATATTAAACCTATAGGACTGTTTCTTATTGGGTTGAAGAAGGTCTGGTAACATGAAGGATTTGCTGTGACTTTATAGTTTCACAGTTTCTAGGGTCGGAAGGGACCTGAACAGAACATCAAGTCCGTTCCCCTGCCCTGGGCAGGAATGAGTGCTGGGATCATAATACCCCAGCCAGATATGTAGCCAACCTCCTCTTGAAGACCCCCAAGGTAGGGGAGAGCACCACCTCCCTTGGGAGCCCGTTCCAGAGCCTGGCAGCCCTAACCATAAAGTAATGTCTCCTGATATCAAACCTGAACCTTCTCTCAATCAATTTGTGGCCAAGGCAGGAGAGCCCAGGGGAGCAGAGCCTCACCTATTTTCTGCTGGTCCCCCCAGTGAGTTTATATATGGTCACCAGATCCCCTCTCAGTCTTCTCTTGTGGAGGCTGAATAGGTTCAGGCCCTTTAGCCTCTCCTCGTAGGGCCTGCCCCTTGACCATGCGAGTGGCCCTCCTCTGGACCCTCTCAATGCTAGCCACATCCCTCTTGAAGTGCGGTGCCCAGAACTGGATGCAGTACTCCACCTGTGGCCTGACCAGTGCTGCATACAGGGGAAGGATCACCTCCCTGGACCTGCTTGTGATGCATCTGTAGATGCACGACAAGGTGCGGTTAGCCTTACTGACTGCTTCCTTGTATTATGGTAGATACTAGCTAATTGCCCATCAAGAATGATGGCTATCAGGTAGTGTTTTTATGCCTCTCCCACTCACCCTTTGGTGCTGGCCATTTAAAGACTTCCTCCACCACCACCACTGCCTCCTCCTCCAGCCTCTGGCACAGGGGCTCCCTCCCTCCGCCCACCTCCACCTCGCACCAGGACTTCCCCCCCCACCTCTCCTCCCCTCCCCGCTCCCCTTCCCTCACTTGCCACCACCTCCTCCTCCCTGCCGGCTGTTGTCAGGGCCAGGGGCAGGGGGGGTGCTGCCACCGTGACCCCTCCTTCCCTCCCTGCCGCCCAGCCCCGACAACAGTCGCCATTGTGATCCCCCCACACACCTTCGCCTCCCAATTCCCCATGCCCCCCCAGGACCACGCAACCTCCCTCCCTCCCTCCCCACCGCCTCCCCTTCCCTGCCGGCTGTTTCTAATGTGTGGAAAAGGGGCAGAGGGAGCCGCCATGCCAGAGGTTCGAGGAGCAGGCAGCACCGGTGAAGCAGCTCCCATTTTTCCTCAGCTGGCCCCACCAATAATCCCAATTTATTTATTTCTAATGTGTGGAAAAAGGGGTGGAGGGAGCCACGCACTGGAGGAGGCAGCGGTGATGGTGGGGCTCCCGTTTTTCCTGAGCTGGACCCTCCCTTTGCCTCCCCGTGCCTGGTGCCCGCCCGGCCCGCACAACCAATTGCTGCCCGCCCTCTTGATGGCACATGCGCGCTTGCCCAAAAATGTCACAGACAGACAGACAGACTAAACCCTTTATTGTATTAGAATTAGTCTGATCTATAGGAACAGATACAAATTTGAAAGCAGATTATCATTATGCATAGCATTATTTAGATCCTAGAATATTTCTTAGGTACTAAGGTACTTACATTTTAAATGCTTTTTAGTCTGATTTCTCACTTGTTCTCTGACTGATAATGGCAGAAACCCAATGAGGAGCCGAGCACACATGCTAACAATCAAGAGATCGAAGATGTCAGACTCTGACAGTGCAATGCAAAGCAGAACAAATGGAACATGGGGAAATACCCGGAGACAGCCACAGCCGTAATGGCATCTCATTTGAATTTATTCGAGAAACAACACTCTAGCCCAAAAAACTAAAAGAATCTCACTTCATCAGGCCAGCTGTCTTTGGAGAAAGGATCAGAGTTTTTAAAATCCTCTTTGAAAAAAAATCTCGGTTTTCTTACCCCAGAGGCACAAATTATGGATGGAAACATGGTGTGCGGGGGTTTCTTTTTCTTCTCTTTTACAGGGTGTTTCATCAAAATGGAGTCTTCCTAAAAGGAAATATGCCACCTGTCCATTCAGATGTACCTATTTTGAATATATTAAATCATTTTCTTTTCAGAAGATAATCTCCATGCAGGCTTCTGTTTCCCTTTGGAGTCCTGGAAGTAGCCAGACTTAAAATTAGGACATTGGTCGATATGCTTTTCTCCATTAATTTGTGATAAGAATCAGAAAAAACATTGCGGGCTGAGCTGGAAAAGGCCTCATAGATAATTTATCCCTTGTGGGGCTGGTCACGGTGGTGATTTGTTCAGTCGGGTTTTAAATGTTCCAACTGCAGAGACTTCAGTAAGGAGATTATTGCAGAATCCAAGAACTGCACGCTCTCAGGAAGCTTTCCTGATGTTTCGCCCGTAATTCTTATTTTCATTTTGTTTGCTCCTAGTTTTGTCTCTTTGCCAGTTTAAAAGAATTCCTAACTTTCCTTGGTGTTCTCTTCATTTTCTTTCTTTGTTCAACAAGCCTGAGTATATAGGAACAGCTTATGGCTAAACTCACTTCCGGCTTAGGCTAGTTTCTGCCAATGTGAACGAGATGCCAGGCTCCTGGTGGCAAGGAGGCTACTGGGGAGGGGATACAGGAGTGCAGAGTTGCTGGGGCCTTCCCTCTGATGGGGAACCCATGCAAGAGGCAAGCACAGCTAGAAATGGGAGGAAAGGTCCAAGGCAGAGACACTGTAATTCAGCATACTTGAAGATCGTAGCCAATGCGAGCTATTATGGCTCCATTGACATACGTGGAGCGGTGACAACATGCATTAGTTGCCAGTCTATATTTGTCCGAATCTCCTCAGTGGAAACTATAGCTCCCCTTAGAGCAGGGGTGGGCAAAATGCGGCCCAGGGGCCAGATGTGGCCCACCAGGCCATTCAGTCTGCCCTGCAGGGACCCTAAAAAATTTAGAAAATTCATATTTACCTGCCCCTGGCTGCCTGTCATGCGGCCCTTGATGACTTACCAAAACTCAGTAATTAACCCTCTGCCCAAAGTAATTGCCTGCCCCTGCCTTAGAGGATGATGATGCCTTCTTTGTGTTCTTTGGTGCACCCTTGCTGGGCCATTATATCCCTTGCTCTGTTACCCTGGATAAATGTTGTTAAAGGCTCTGGTGGGTACTTTTCGATGGTTGGAGTCGGTACTGATAAACTGGGTGCCTTCCCATCTTCTGCAGTTAATGCTTGTTCAGGCTTCAGAACTTGTTCAGGCTTCAGGCTTAGTTGTCTGATTGAAAATGACTGAGACCCAGTTCTCCCAATGCATAAAACAAATTATGCCCGTCTGTTTCCTGTTTCCTGGTAATAAATAGTTCCACAGGTGGACATCTTATTTATTTTGCTCTTTTCATCTGCTTCGTTCATTTCTTTGGTTTAAAGTCCATTTCACACTGGGGAAACTCAGCATGATGAAGTGTCTGGTATCCTTAGACTGCGAGGCGGTTCACTTCATTCCTCTCTAATAACGGAAGAAAAATAGGAAACAACCTGTGCAGCTGTCAGAGTCCATAAACAGAGCTGAGAATTATTACCGGTCTGAATCTTCATCAGAAATTGAGTCCCCGTTAATGCTTTTGACTTGGAATATGGGACTCATTCTGCAGCTGCTCCACGTGTGACACTCCGCCTGATAACGGCAGACAGTTTTGTATCTACAAGATTTAATCCGCTGTTCACAAGTATAATGTTCCTACTGCAAAGAGCTTTATTTTTTTTAACTGAAGACCAGTGTCTTCTGAATATAGGAGTGTGAGTTTAGGACTCCCAAATTAGAGCCTCAGAAGGATCAATAACATTGGATTATTTTCAGAGTTTCACAACAGGCTTCCTGGGCACCACCTGGGATAACAAGGAATAATGGCCACAAATTGATTGAGAGTAGGTTCAGGCTTGATATCAGGAGACATTACTGTACGGTTAGGGCTGCGAGGCTCTCGAACGGGCTCCCAGGGGAGGTGGTGCTCTCCCCTACCTTGGGGGTCTTCAAGGGGAGGTTGGATAGATATCTGGCTGGGGTATTATGATCCCAGCACTCGTTCCTGCCCAGGGCAGGGGTTGGACTTGATGATCTGTTCAGGTCCCTTCCGACCCTAGAAACTATGAAACAGATGCAGGGAGACCTATGAGATATTTGGGACTTCTCAACCTGTGAGATATTTGGGACTTCTATCTTCCCGTAGGAGAGAGGACTCCCAACTAGATCACAGCTATTTTGATAAGGCAAAAGTGACAATGACGTTTAATATTTATATAGTAGTTGGAAGGTGCCAAGTACCACAAATGCAAACATTTTTTTATGGTTCTGAAAATCAGAACTGAAAATATTATAATAAACGTCGCCTGCCACTAAGTTGGAAGACAGCTTAGAAATGTTATGTCTGTATAAGAGGTGGTAGGTAATATTGCCACCTCTTTGACATATCTACTTAAAACATAATCTAGTTTAGACTAGGAAAAAATATTGAATGGGTCAATTCCAGTATTTGCTGGTATTATGAGAAATAGCTTGAGTTGTACACTATTGCAGCTGCCCATGCTGATGTGATCCAAACATTTTTTTAGATAAAATTCTGCTTCTCCATTATTTGGTTAGAAAACAGAAGAAAAGAGAAATATCTGCAAATAAAAATAAATACTGAAACCCAGCAGGAGGGAAGGCAGTTCCCATAATCTGAAAGCTCAGGTATCTACAAGTGATGGTGGCTGCGGATCAGGAAAACAGAGGTTCAGAGTATTGGGCTGATACTGGAAGCCCTTAGTACAGCTCCAAAGTGATTGACAATGATACTGGATTTCTCCAGTCTTGATTAAAAGGCAGTCGTTCCTTGTTCATTCTCAACAGTTCTCCTTCAGTGCTGCACACATAAGCAGCTCCTAAAGAGAGGAGACCTACACAAAAATGAAAGGGAAGTGCTGGTTTGTGATTTTAAACTTGCAGTTGTCTCATTCTTCTGGGAATATTGATAGCAAATAAACACGTAGGGGACAATTGTGCAGCAAGATTTTTAATAGCCAAGTCTTGTACCAGTGGTGAGCCCCACTGAAATGCAGGGCTTTCATGCAAGGGCTGAAGCCTACTGTATGGATTTGATGGCAAAGTCGTAGCTTCTCTTTAGCAACTAGATGGTGCGGTTTCTAACCGCACGTCAAAGGCTTTGTATGAAAGTCTGAGCTGTTGTTTTATTTTTTTTCTGTTTCTGCTTTTAGTCAGTCAAGGGACTAACTGTTAACCTGACAAATGTAAAGGGAAAAACTGCTAAATAAACAGTCTTTTTTATCAGCAATATCATTTCCTTTCTGGAAGGATTTAATGTGCAAAAAAGGAAGCACATTCCTATGCAGCTCAATGAAGATATCTCATTGTATTGATCCTCATGCAAAATGTTAAATCCAGAATTTAATTTGCTTATTTTTTCCAAGAATGATATTCCTGTGTTGCTTTAGCTAGTATATTGAGGAAAAGCTTATTTCTTAAGATAAAAGACTAGGAAAATACCAAAGAAATTTGTTTTATTTATAATTATATTCAAATATCCAGTATTTTTACAAATCATTACTACTGCTTGAAAAGAGCTCCTGTCATGGGAACCAAAATGTAACACGTTTCTTCCTCGTCTCAATTTTCTTCTGTTGTCGGCTGCTTTTCTTATAAAGGTCGCTTTGTCCCGAAGGAGCTCAGATAGCTTTGTAATCACAGGGCTGAAACAAGCTGTTTTTTTGTTAAAGCAGCTCTGCCTTTCAATGTAAATAGGTAACAGTTGCTGGAAGTGATTACTTAATTCATCTTGCCCGTCGTTTTGACTCATTTTGGCTGTGTTATTAGAGGGACTGAAGTTATCAGACTTGCATGACGTTCCATCTGTCAACACTAATGGACACTAATAAAGTCCTGAAATAGTGTCTCGGTTTTTGAAATGGGGTTGACAGACTCGTTACGTGTTACATGCTGCAGAATTAGAAATGGCAGCTGCTTTAAGTTTTGCTTTTAAAACCTTGAGAAGTTTGGGATGTTTCACAGTTCTGAAAGGATTAGCCTTTTTTTTTCCAGAAAGGATAATCTGAGATGTAATGAGAAATATGTATTAGAAATGAGAACTAGGAGCTTTCAAAGGAATTAAACCCCCTGAATGTTAGAGGCATATGCTGACCTCTAACTATTCCTGTCTACCTGGTAAGGCAGAAGGGTGAGAAAGCTGGAGGTCTGACATGATGCTTCAATGGCAAATAGTTACAGACTTGAACATGCATTCCCTTTTTGCATAAATGACAACACACGTGAAGCCAGGCCTCTCTTGGGATTGGGGTTGGGAGTGGGATGGAGGTAGCAAGGACGAGAGCCTAACTGAAGTGTATAGGCTGGTGTCCTATGCTACGTGTAGGGCAGCAGCCTACATTTTGTATTGCCAAAACTTGAACAAACTTCCAAGTTTTGGCAATACAAAAACTCAGAAAGAAACCCTGTGTTGTTGTTAGGCTGTGTACGACAGCTTCGGTTGCACACTGCCTCTTCCTCCCAAATAAGGCCCTTTTTTGATTTATGTGAAATACCAAGAATTACTCCAGGGCTGTCCAGCCTCTGAGTGGCTAGGCACTGCGTGCTGCTTGGGCCATACGCTCCCCAGTGCCATCCCCTCCACTGCACCGTGCTGGTGCCCCCACACCAGGCCATATTGCCCCCCCCTCCACCGCATGTGCACCATGTGGACCCCCAGTATCCAGAGCAGCATTGTAGGGACATGGCTGGGTGCCCAAAGTAGCTTTTTTTTCCTCTTTCCCATTACACCACTGGCCCAGAGACTTTTGTGGCAGCAGCAGGAGAGCAGTGGGAGCAATGCCTGGACTAGTTGCCGAGGGGGGGGGGGGGGGGTTATATATTAACCCCTCAGTGGCTGTACGTGGCCCACAGCTCTGCACTACTCAATGTAAGCATTACCATATATTAGATATAAACAAATTGGATCCTTACGGGAAAGATACCTGTGTTTTACCTACAGCTTCTCTCCATCTTCTAATCTTGTACCACTTCCCCCTAGGCCTGTGTCCATCACCATCTCTCCTGAAACAGTTCCTCTTCTCAGGTCTTGCTCAAGGACACATCTCAGTAGTTATCATAGATCCACCCAGGAAAAATGAAAAGCCCTGAATTTAATGTGCAAAACACAAGCACATTTTCCCCTAAGCAAAGCGTTTCTTTCTTACCTGCTTATCTTCCCAACTTCCCAAATCAGAAGTTTTAGGCTGTGAGGGAGGGCCATACACAGGGCAGCATGTGGTAGGTAGGATAAGCAGGGGTGACAGCACACAAGTCTCATCGATTCATATCTTCACCTTAGCTGATCATTTGCTATTATTCCATGCTATTATTCCATGCACGTTTCTCCAATAGCCCAAAATTCTTAGCTACTTTTCCGAATCCGTTAGTCAGTTCAGTCTGAAGGTCATGATTCCTGCTGATCATAAAACCCAAATAGCAAGGACTGTCAATGGCACCAAGAGTGTTATCCTCCGGAGTGATGTCAGGTATTGGTTCTTTCATCTCTTGGTACATGATCACAGTCTTCTTGGGACAAATTGCCATCCCAAAGCTCTGCACGATTCGAAAAGTCTGCCCAAGAGATTTTGCATGGAAGATTCAACCAAGGCCGTGTCATCCGCCAACAGGAAGTCTCTTAGAACCAGTTCTTTCACCTTGGTTTTCACTCTAAACCTTGGAGTGTTGAAAAAGCCTCCACCTAGTCTTGTTGAAAGATAAGAAAGTAAGAAGGACCTTTAAGGCATGCAGATGCTGTAGTGAAGAGAGCTGTATAGACTAATCAACTTCTCAACTTATTTTTCTTCATTGAAGGTCTGAATACTCTGTAGGACCAAATTTCTTCTCCAGGGCATGTACTTTGAGCAATCTTCATGTGATTTTCCTGGGAATTAATTTTTTGGTCTTTCCTACTATTCTACCTCCTAGTGGGGCTGACATTCTGTTGGCTATTTTATCATTACTTCTTCAGGCTCAAATATTCCAACAGGACTCTAATTCCTTTGGTTAAGTTACCAGAATCTCTGGTGGCAGTTGGCAAGCCATAATGTAGCTTAGATACTTTCTCTGAATCCATGTCCCAACCCTTTCAGCCTTGTCTTTCTCCATTATAGCAGTAGCTGAAGAAAAGTTACTTTACTTAGACTACTGCAGTGGTTCACAACCTTTTCAGACTCGAAAAACAAATAGACTCAAGGCACCCCTTGATAGACTCAAGGTACCACTCAGAAGATGTCAGCTCTCAATTTTCACCTGTTTTTTTTCTTTTAATGTAGAAAAATCCTAGAGCAATTCTTCTGTTACAAAGAACACACAAAGCCGACAACAGGTCAGAATGTCTATACTACTATGGATTCCTATTTGAAATCTCCGAGTTTGTCTTGTGAATCAAATCATGTTTGTACACCTAACAGTGCTAACATTGTGCAGCATGCTTGAAATGATCTTAAGACAGCCCCCAGTGCTGTGGCACCCTGTGTGAGAATCGCTGGAATGAAAAAGAAAGTGAAATGGATGTTACAAATTTAGAATAAGAGCTTCTGAGCCTCTTACTTCTAGATACTTTCTCTTTCAGTTCTAAAAGATGATTTAGTTAGTTAGAATAATAAAACATCTAAAACTACCTGCAAGGGCATTGCACAAAAATTGGTTGCCGCTACCACTCACTGTCATGTTAGAGTGAACGAAGCTGTGGCTGCCGCTTGATGCTGAGCCCAGTGTTCTTGGTTTGTGTTATGCATGCTCTAACCACACCTGCTCGGGTCTCCTCAGGGGTTTAGGCACAAGGCTGTTGAATTTGTGACTCCCCAGAGCCCTTAGGAGTGAGAGGTGTGCTGAGATGGTCAGCTCTGCCCCAGCGGTGGCATCTCGGCATGCTCAGTAGCAGAACGTGGGGTGCCCAGGGAACTTCGGCTTAGAGAGAGTTTCCGTGTGTACAGACCGCCGGGCGTTAAAGTGGTTAGGTGGGGTTAATGTGGATCACCTTCTAGGACTTGGGTGCCTAAGTTCTGCCAAAGTGTCACTTTAGGTACCTAAGTATTTTTTTGGATCAGGGCCTATCTCTCTGCTTGAACGGCACATTACAAATGAATAATAAATGCATCTTCTGAACAGCCCCGTGACAGCAAGAAGTATTTCTGACACCTTTCTACAGTTGGGTGACTTGGGTACAAGGGACATAAAGTTCTGCTTCAGCATAATGCTTAACCACATGCCTTAGTCCATCCCTATTCTGAAAAGCACTTAAACTCATGCTTACCTTTAAGCACACGCATAAAGTCAAGGAACTTAGGTATATAAAGTTAAGTGTGTGCTTCACAGGATGAGCGGTCAGGTAACTCGCCTTTAGACATACAGGAAGTCTGTATTAGAGCCAGAAAGTGCGGTGTTGCAGTCCTCTGCTATTGTCACAAGATCACCTCTTCTTAACCTACTAGGTTTTTGTGATCTCTTTTTTCTCAGATTCTGTGAGACGATGATTTTGTCCAGTTCCCTGATGATGCACAGTTGCCCTCTGCAGCATTATTGAGTGCACTGGGATAAGCTTGAAATATTTTTTGGAAATCTGTTTCTCTTTACTGAACCAGACTGTCTTGCATTTTTGTATGAGAATGGGACACATTCATTTTCCCAGGCTTTCAGAATGCAACTTTCAAGGCTCTGGAGGCCAGCATCACTTTTCTCCTCGTCCAAGTATCTGTGAGGCGTGTGGCTTAATCCAGTTCTTACAAGGCAGAATGCAAACTTAGTAGTGGAAGTCTCCAGAATTATTTCACATCATGATTGATTCCTGTATGCCTACTCTCTGACTTCTGCTAAAGTACCATGAGAATGGATTCAACCCCCTCCCATTTTATACATCTTAAGCTTTTCTATAGCAGCTCGCACTGTATTGTACAAGTACTGTATTATGAAACTCTCCTATAAAATTTACAATGTTTGTAGCCCAATAGATGTGGTAGTGAACAAAACGCTCAGTGGACATCCATGGGTGGACATCCAGATGAGTGCGCACGTGCACTTCCCTGGGGACAAACAGCAGCAGCACATAGTTGTGCCACTGCTACTTGTCCCCGGGGAACGCTTGTGCACATGTGCGTTGGCATGTAGCAAGTTGCCCCAGGTGGGGTAGGGGAGGCTGAGGCCAGCACCTGGGCTGGCCTCAGCAGCCTCACCTGGCATCCTGGGGGCTTCCTGGGGCTGATCCAGTGGTGCCACCTTGCTTTTTTCAGGCACAGGTTGTTTTGCCACTGGGATCTCCTGGTGTCAACCCTCCCTCCAGGCTGCAAATTAGCAGCGCAGTGAATGCCTGCACGTGCAGTGCATGCAGTTTGCAGCACCACAGATGGATCTGCAGCACATGCATAGCATGTGCACATGCTTGTCTGGACATACCCCATGGTTTCTAATCTTAACTATATTGTGGTTTGGCAGGTATATCCTTCATTTTGACCCAACTACAGCAGGTTGTCAATGAGCTCTTGCAAAAAAAGTGAGGCATGACTTGAATGGAAAACCTTTAACCTTTATCCAGAAAGTAATGTTTATAATTCGGTAGGAGGTGCTGTTCTTTTTGAGTCAGTGTCAGTATATTTGAGAGATGGTGATACTGCCCGTGCTATTTTTCCACTGAGATGTAAAACCGGTATCTTGGCATTAAAGATCCCAAGACATTTTTTCACAAGAAAGACTTGGAGTCATAGCCAGATTTAGATATCTTGATGAATGAGCATGATACAAATGTAGTGGGTAGTCCTAAAGTCTTTTTTATTTTCTTCCCTTTTGCAATTAGGTTGTCATTTATGGTGTCTATGACATTCCCAATAGCAGGAATGGGGAATACTATCATCTTGAAGCAGAAAGGAAAACAGCAATTTTTGGAAGGGTTTCCAACGTACACGCATAGTAACTAAGATTAGGCGATCTCCGTTCCCCCACTAGTGTCAACTGGATATGTTTCTGTTCACTTCCTGCTTTGACATCACCGTGCTGCGTTGCTATGCAGAACTGTCATTTTCCTCTGAAGTGGTAAATATAGCAATTACCATATAGACGGATAAACAGAAAAGCACTTCGGGATGGGCGGCATTTTAGGGATATGAAGTGTCTGTTTTATGCATACAGCTCTTCATAACAGCCTTAGGATACACAGAACTAAAGCACAATATAGACCGTTCCTAAGGACTATATTCACAAACTGAAACTAGTCGCCTTTACCCTGGCCATTAGTGCACATTTATGCAATAAGTGGTTCCACTTCTTGGAGGAAAAGGGTGTGGTTGTTACTTGGGTTCTCTTTTTGCTTGTGTGCATGCCATTGTTTCGTGCAGCAGAAATAACCGAGCCTCAATGAAGGCGTCACTTGTGTTCGCTAGTTTGCAACACTCTGCTAGCGTTAACCAAGCAAAGAACAAAGTAGAGGTCCTTGATTAACACTGACTGATCCAACCTCGGTCTACCCTCAGCAGCTTCCCAAGCCAGAAGTAGCAATATATAACTTGGGATTGGGATCTATTTCTACTGGGTGCTATTGAAAAATCATTCCTTTTTTGTGTCAGGGACCCCTTGTAGTGTCACAATAAAGTCCACAGCACAACAGGGTCTCTGACACCAAAAAAGGCATGAATTTTTAATGCAAAAGATTTAAAACCTAAGCTCTTTCCCCAAATGTGTTCCCATGCTGACTGAAAATAGGCAGCCCTTTAGAGAAGAAAAATAAGCTAGTACTGCTACAATTGCTTTGATAGGCATCTCTAGCATAAATGAATGCTCACTAGAAATAGATCCAAATTGCCTGGAGAACTGGAAGTTCTTATAACTGCTTTTCAGTGCAGGCAGAGTGGGGTGAGTAAGAGGTCTCTTTATTGTCTTTCATCCTGGTACCCATTTTTTACTCGAGCAGCTATCAGTTTGAGGGATCCTGTAGCTTGTTCGGGTTCAGAGAGATGTTGAGTACTGTACTGCACTTCTTTGCAATTCTGCATGTTGAGAAAGAACGTACAAAGTCCTATTTTCCTAGGCAAGGTAGGGATTGAACAGGAGGTGGCCTCCTTGTTCCCATTTCCAAGCTGCTCTCTTGTGCAGCAGCGCTCTTTTTCTTAAGTTTATCTCGGGGTCTTGCTGCCAGTGCTGTTCTGGTTTTTCCACTAGCTTTCTGCTGTGTCTCGAGTCTTTCCACTGCCTCTCCCATAAACATGCACCCACCCTGCCACCAAGTACAAGCCAGTCAAATGCCTTTACCCACGCAGCTGCAGACACAGTTTCTTGACCCCTGGTATCCTAGATAAACTTCTGTGGCACATAGAAGGGCGATGGGTTTTACAGCCATGGGCCAGCATGAGAAAGGAACTTGTCAGCTCAATGGATTTCCTTGCGTGAACCACATAACCCAGTGAAATTGTGTCCAGACTTCTCTGTGTGTCATTTTCTTCTTTCTCCCTTTCTCTCAGGGTTGTTCTAACCGCAATGCCTCCATCCTTGAAAAGAAAAAAATGTGTAAGTCACAAAACCTAATGCAAATTGAAATTCTTCCCACTTTACACATCAGCGAAGATTACTGTTAGTGATTGGAGAACAAGGAATAGCCCAGATGGTAATGCTAACTCCTACACCGGGGGTCAGTAACAGACACCTTGCAGGCTGAGCGTGCCCCGCAGAGCCACTAGATCCAGCCTGTAAAGCTGGAGGCCCTTGCTTATGCCACTTCTCCCTGTTCTCCCAGCTTTGGTCCAAAGCAGGCCAGGTGGATTTGGTGGTGCATCAGCATCAGGGGACTTTGTTAACATATGTGCTAGAGCCAGGCAACTGGGAGCTGTGTCTGTGCTGCCACTTCTTCCCCTAGCCCTCTGCTCCCTGCTGCAGCATGGGTGCAGCTTCCAGCAGGTGGAGAGCTGCACTGGGCCTGGGCACCATGGGGAAAGGGGGAGGGGGAGCAGGGTAAGCAGCAATGTGGATGCAGCTTGCAGATACCTGGTGCCAGCGCAGCTCCCCACTGGCTGGAAGCTGGGCTTGCACCATAGCGAGGGAGCCAAGAGGCTGGGAAAACTGGTGCAGGAGCAGTTCCCAGCTGCCTGGCCCTGGTACAGGCAGGAGGAAAGCTCCCCTGCTGCTGATGCGCAGAGGAAGCCAGTGGCCCGCGTGGGACCAGAGCCTGGATTATTCTGGCCCATGGCTTGTGAAAGGTCGCTGGCCCCTGCCCTGCACTACAGGTGAACCAGAAAACAAGATGTAGGCAAACAGAGTAGACTGAATTCAGTGTCTAACATTGGGCTTAATGCTAAAGTAAACCATGCAAATGGTGTAGCATTCTTTCAGGGTTAAGCGTTATGGCTAGGGACAGACATTACACATAAACCGGTTTAAGTGATGAGAAAGTGGTTTAAACCTGTAACAGAAAAGCTATTCAGTGCACATAAACCAGTTTCAAAATGGCTGAAACCGGTTTGAGATAAGTCTGATTCTACATTCAACCAGGTTTAACTGATTTGGCTCCAACTGGTTTATGCAATGTCTGTCCCAGACCCCTTGCTCCCCAGCCTGAGGAGGGACAGGCAGGTTCGGGGGTCTGGCCAGAGAGGGGTTTAATCCCCCGCCCTGTGCCACCAGCAGGGACCTGAGCGGGGTCCTCCTTATGCAGCACCGGGCACCTCTCCGGGCAGGGAGTGAGTGCTGTGGCGGCAGCAGGCAGACCCGGCTGCCAGTGGGGGTGGAGGGGAAACTAATTCTCCTCTCTGCCCCCTTCTGCTTCAGGGGCCATGATGCCCAGTGTTGTAGAAGGACGGGGAGCAACTGGCAGACCCCACTCAAGGAGTGGGGAATTAAACCCCTCTTTGGCCAGTTCAGCCCGGGTTGGCTACCCCACTCCTCCCTCACCCCCCAGCACAGCTTCTTTGCAGCCGAGAGCCCCCCAGTGCCTGGCCTGGCATGCGCCTGCTTTGCCTTAGTCCAGAGCAAATGTTTGTCCTGTTACAAACTGGTTTAGCCTAGGCAGGTTAGACTGACCTGCAAAGGTTGAATCAGTTCAGGCTCCAGCTTTTGAATGCTCGTCCTTAGCTTATAGGTGTAATACTGGTTAAGGATGGTGCTTTATGCAAATATAAGCCTTATGAGACTATTGTTCCTTTATATTGTAACTTATACTCTCCCATTGTTGTGCATGTGCATTTTCCCTTGTGTCTTTGAACAGCACAATAAGCACCCCAAAAATAGGGAAACGATGGATTATTTGCCTAGGAATATAGAAGGTGTTTTCATACTGAGCCCAAACAGAAGGGGGCATACAAAGATCATTGTGGGTGGATGGGCTGATTATGAAAATGGTAGAAAATCAGCAAACTTGTTCGGTTGGGAGTTGTAGACACCATTCTGTATCTGTGGGAACTCACTGCGTCTCGTTGCAGGGGGTTTGCATCACCAAGCTTGTTGAGAAGTTAACTAGACAGAAACCTTAGCATGGGTTGTTTGTGTCTTTGTATTGATTGCAGCTGCCTTACAGTCAAAGGTGATCTTGTTATCTTTGAAAGGCCTATACAAACTGCCCTCTACCAATTGCCAGTTATAAAAACTATTCCTGTCCCCATACCAAACTGTAATGTCATTTGGGAAGTACCATCTGCAGGGGACTCAGGTTTCTTCGAGCAGACACCTGATCTGTATACTTCTGAAAATCAGGTGACATGCAGCTGGCTTTCTGGATGTGTAACTCCAACCTTGGTCTCAGTGAAAGGGCCAAATAATCCTTTGGAAAAGTCGGTGGCAAACTTTCGGTCCTATTGGTCAGTTTGCAGTAGTTAAATTTCCAGGACTTTCTTCACAAGAAAAAGATCTAGGTTATAAAACAAGTGAAAAAAGGAAGGCTGAGAGTCTCCTTTGTTTTTGTAGGAACATAGTTGGAAGGAAGAGAGGCTTTGTGCCAGCACTACCCTTAGCTTGAATCCCATTATCCCTCTCTGCCTCCAGGGCCAGTTTTATATCTTTCACAGTGACCATGAATTGCAGATCAACACCATTAAACTGCAGGGTTTGGAATACAGCATTCACGGGGGAATGCCAGCTGCTGATCTGATCCAAGCTTGTAGGCTTCACTCATTTCTTTCTGTTCCAGAGGGATTAATCTCACTACACATATATACTTTGGTTTGTTCTCGTATTAACATAGTGCGCTGCCTTCCTGCTAGGTGTGCCACAAATTAGCCGTGCACTATCCCGAAGTGCCACTGCAGACCGCTTTCCCAACCCAGTCTGCTGCTCTGCATTCTGCTCCCTGCTCTGCCTGCCACTGCTGTCTGCCTCCCTGATCTGTCGTGTGTCACACACGCAGGCTGCCCGTGCCGCTTACGGCAGGATGTGCCGCAGGTTGGCCATCCCTGGTGTACTTTATAGCATCATAAGCTAAGGGATACTAGGTCCCTGGAATATGGCATGTAGAGCCTGTTGGGCTCTTGTGAAACTTATTGCGCTGCATTTGAGCAAGCACTTTGTGTATCGTTCAGCATGAATCCCTACAGTTGGTGAACATGGTTGACCTCAGTGGTTCTCAACCATTTTTGTACCCAGACCCATTTATAAACATCGATGGCCAGTCCCAACCCAGTAAGTAGTTCAAGTAAAAAACAACCCCCTCCACTGCCCCCCATCCCCAGACCCCAGTCCTCCAGTGCGTGGGGCAGGGGGGTGGGGGTGTGGGACATGCCAGCCTGCATGGAAAAACCCACAGTTTCCCATGTTTTTCTCCTTTAAAGGAAAATCCATTTTTACAGTTTATTCGCGACCCTTTCATATATTCTTGTGACCCAATTTTGGAGTCGAGAAATGCTGGTTTACCTGACAGTAATGGGTCTCTTCTGGTCCGAGTGTTCTCCTTAGAAGTCAGGAGTCAGGTCCCCAACAATCCCAAGATTGACCTAAAAACTCATAGAATGATTTAAGGGGCTCTCAGCAAAGCTGATGCTTTTCTGTACTCCCAGAATCCTTCCCAGATGCATGCAGCACCTTTTATCTTGCTTTCCAGCATAGATTCCCAGAGACCAGTCCAGCTCCCTGATGCAATGCCAAGATTGCTCTACTATCAAGTGACCTATTTTACAAACTTGTGGCTAGGGACAGAAGTTATACATAAACCGATTTAAGTAATCAGAAATTGGTTTAAACCTGTAACAGGACAGAAGTTCAGTGCACATAAACCAGTTTCAAAATGGCTGAAACTGGTTGAAGATTAACTTGGTTGAATGTAGTACCAGACTTAACTGATTTTGGTCAAAACAGTTTATGAAACTTCTGTCCCTGACCCCTTCCTAGTTGAAGTTAAATCACAGTCCCCCAGCATCTCAGCATACTTTCGAGCCCTGCGCTGGGCTGGGCTTGGCTGTCTGCTCCAGCAGAGAAGGGGTGCGGGGGGAGGCAAGGACTGCCAAATCCCAGCTGGGGGCTGGGGCCAGGGAGGGGAGTTAAACTTCCCTCGCCCTGAGTACAGAGCTGCCCTGCCTTACACTGTTAAAAACATTCTGTGGACTACAAATCCCAGAGGGACCTGGAAGCAGGAAGAAGTGACAAACAATGCTTCAGAGTCCTGCTGCTGTAATTATGGACTGCAAATCCCAAAGACCTTGGGAGCAGCAGAAACAGGAAGGAAACACACAGCCCATACTGGCTATGTTCCAGAGAGCCATGCTTTAGCACCCCCCAACTTCTGGTGTGAGCCACTGCAGGTATGTGGCTGAAGTTCCTGAATCAAGAGTGAATGTCTGTCCAGTAGTTTCTCAGTTTAATCTCAGCAGTTTAGACTAACCTGCAAAAACTGAATTGATTCAGCTTTGGGCTTTTCGACTTTCTGTATGTAGCCTCGAAATTGATGTAGTTCACCACCAAGGCCCTTTATCCTTTTCAGGCTTTAGGACTTAACAAAGTACAATCTCTGATAGTTATAGACAGGGTGTGGATCTAGATCGTGGCAGCAGTTGGCAATTGAAATGAGTAATGCCATAAGACAAGCCGCTTAGCTTTCATTTTCCTCTGTTTCTGTTTGCAGTGATAATCTCTTTCTGATGCATATCACAAAGCTGTTGTGACTTTTGAATTATTTCAGGTCCTGAACAAGAAATTGCTGTTTTTACATTAGAATTGATAAAATCAGGATGAAGTTTGACCCCTTGGCTTCACGTCTTGGAATCTAGATATTCATCAGTGGAAAAATTTGCAAAGCATGCTAGCATTGTGTCACATGGAACATTAACTGAGCTTTGTGAACGCGCTGAATTTGCAGCAAAGAAAAGATTGTACAGCTTTATTTTTATGCTTCTGATCTAAAAACAGTCATTCAAGGCTGTCATTAGGGCTAAGTACAGGCAGTCAAAAAGCCTGAGGCTGAATCAATTCAGTCTTTGCAGGTTAGTCTGAGCTTCAGAGATTAAACTGAGAAACAACTGGACAGACATTCACTTTTTATTCAGAAATTGCAACCACATGCCTGTAGTGGCTCAGGCCAGAAGCCAAGGGGTACTACAGCATGTCTCTCTGGCATGTAGCCAGCATGGGCTGTGTGTTTGCTTCCTCTTCCTGCTGCCCTCAAGGTCTCTGGGATTTGCAGTTCATAATCACAGTAGCAGGACACTGCAGGGTTGCTCATCACTTCCTCTTCCTGCTTCCAGATGCTTCTGGGATTTTGGGTCCACAGTTGCAGCCAGGGCAGGGCAGGGCAGGGCATCTGTGTAGTCAGGGGGAAGGGAAGTTTAACCCCCTCCCTGGCCCCAGCCAGGGCTTGCCTAGGGATGGGGAGTCCCTGCCTCCCTTCTCTCCGTCTGCCCCCCACCCCACCCCACCCCACCCCACCCCACCCCAAACCTTCTCTGCTGGAGCCCAGCCCATTGCTGGAAAGCATGCTGGGATGTTGGGGGACTGTGATTTAACTTGAACTAGGAAGGGGGCTGGGACAGAAGTTTCATAAACTGATTTGACCCAAATCAGATCCTACGTTCAACCAGGTTTATCTTAAACCAGTTTCAGCCATTTTGAAACTGGTTTAAGTGCACTGAATATCTGTTCTGTTACAGGTTTAAACCAGTTTTTAATTACTTAAAAAGGTTTGTGTGTAATTTCTGTCCCTAGCCCTTAGGGTTAATGGAAGTTTTGTGCTGAGGAAGCCTCTCTGAAAGACAGACAAGCTGCTTTACCTTACCCTGTGATAACATTCATTATTTTCTAGTTCCTGCTGTGATTGTCACTACTCAGACTTGAACAAATGGAGCTGAAACCACATTTGCATCACAACGATAAATATGAGGGAGCTTGTGGTGCTACATGCAACGGAGAGCTTAAGACATGACATAATTAAACTCTTCTTTAGAGGAAAAAGGGAATTTTTTGTTAAAAAATAGAACTTAAGAAAGCTTAAAAGGATACTAAAGGCTGGGACTCTACAACCAAAAATTATAGGTCATATAGAACAAATGCTAGAAGATAAGAATATTGCTGAGTAAGTGACAAAACCCCCCTTCATTAACACCAAGTTAACTTTTCTATGGGGTGTTTGTGCACTGGATTCTTCAAAATTCTAATATTGGACAATATGGAAATAAAGAATTAAGGTATTTCATACTCTTAATGTCTGAAAATCAAGAAAACCAGTTTATCTGTTCATGCAACCTTTACTCTGCCCCTGATAGGTGGCTGTAGTGGATGGGAATTAGCTGAGTGCACTCCAGCTACACTCACTTGTGTTGCACATAGCTGTGTTGAATGGTGGAGGGATTAGTTGGAGTATCTTGGCAGACCTGATTGTGATTAGTGGTGATTTGAAGGGCGAGGGTCCTCTGTCAGGTGCAGCTCCTTCTGCCTGACCCTTTCTGGTGTGAGCAAAAGAAGGTTTTGGTTGAGACCATGAGAGACCATGGGCACCTCGTATCAATACTGAATGATGTAGGTTGTGTCAGGACATGGGTGCTTTTTTGCCATGGGAGATGGATGTGGAAAGTAAGTGTTAGGTGGCATCATGCATTAAAATAAAACAATTCTAAAGTATAGCAGATGTTTCAAAAGGCTCCAAGCTCCAAGCAAGCAATCTTTACTGTGTTTAAAGAAGTGTGCACATTTGCATTCTTTGTTATTAAACTTGCTAGGGTTTTTGAAAGGGAGAATGATTTTTCTTGTAAGAGTTAGTGACCATTTCTGAAGTCATAGTTATTATTTAGGTCGGCATCTGAGACACACCTGTGGCTAGATAAAATAAAAGATGTCTTATAATTCCTATGTGCTCCTCTCTCTAAACTTTCTTAGAGTAAAATGGGGATTATCGGCATGTGTTTAAAAGGTTTGGAGTATGTAGCTGCTAAGAGAAATCACAGATATCTTCTATGTCTCAATCTCAGTGGTTTTATTACATGTTGGTTATAATAACCATGAGAGATGACTGGTATGTGTTTCTGTTTCTGTATCCATTGCCTCATCTGCCTCTACCGTATCATGTTTATCCTCTTCTTTCTACCTCGCTGAGCCATTAGCATGCTGAAAGCCATTACAATATTTAAAAAGTAGCTCCTTGCTGTCTGGCATCCTCTTTACCTGTGTACATCTGCAAAGGTAGCAGCTTAGTGAAGGCTCGCATGCTTCCTTTGTTAGGTAGTCCAAGTGATAGATGTTACTAGTCCTTACACTAGCAAGACTCCCCCCAACCTCACTTTTGTCGGACCTTCTAGCTATATCTAAAGACTTGGAAAACAAGGCCTGCTTCAGACTAGCCCCCAGGAAGCCCCCTCCCCCCCAACAAACATTTGAGAGTGTTATATGCCTTAACTTTGCATTGGCTTTTCAAAGGTTTGAATTATGTTACCTAAAAAGGCATCTCCCAAGATAGTGATTCACATGGGAAGCTGATGGGATTGGAGTCCACTAGAGGGGCAGGGTCCTAGGAACCTTGGGGGGGAAAAAGCCCTGGAGAAACAGGGCCACTCCAGATCGTAATAAGGAGCGGGAATCAGATACTTCTAGAGGAACAGGGCCCTGAGAGAGAGAGAGAGAGATCAGATTGCGGGGCTGACAGTCACCCCTGTTCTTAATCCTCTTTACTTATCCTGCCACCCTCCATGTTCCACCTAATCTACTCTTTGCCCCTTATCCAAGCTCCTTTTCTATTATGTATATGGCACAGTTTCATTTATACCTTTCCCCTTCCCTTCACCACCTTCCTTAAACCCCTTCCCCCATTTCTTCCCACCACTCAGTTCCTTAAGTCTTTTCTGGGCCAGTGAAATATTAGCACCTGTAACTTATTGTCCTTTTCAAAACAGTTTGAACATCTTCTGACCCATTCCTGTCCTCTAGTCACAGTGCCTTAAATCAGGGCTGTCATGCTGGTGGCTTGCAAGGGACCAGTATGTGGCCCATGGGCCAAAGTGGGCCAAGAGCGGTTAACATGTGGCCTGTGGGTCCCAGTGGCTGCTCTTCCACTGCTGTACAGTAGAGGAACACCAGGGGAGCCACGCAAGTGGGAGATAAGGGGTCCGTATACCACCAGCACAGCCCATGCTGGTGGGGAGGGAATCCCCAAGAGGGCTGCCCCTACAGTGTGAGGCCAGTCCAGTGTGCAGCCCATGCTGAAGTTAGACAGCCCTACCCATAATTTTAAAAAGAAGTTCCTTTTGAGAGAGGCAGATTATGGTAAAGCCCTGTTTTTTTAGTTTTGCCAGCAATTGGATTCAGATTAGTGGGACTAGACCAATTTGAATGCCTACTGTATATCCCCTTGAGCTGCCCCGCTCCCACAAAAACAAGAAAGCTTTCTGAATTCTTCATCTGTGCTGGCAGTGTAATCCATCTGGCTTGTGAGCATTAACTTAGTTCCCAACCTGAGAGCCCAACTTTTTCCAATAGCATTTTTGGGTTTTCTTCCCCAAAGAGGTGGAAAAGAAGGGGGTGGGTGGAGGCACTAGGTCAGGTAACCATTTTCAATTGCTAAAAGTAGTCAGGGCTGTGGTTGGGTAGAAAAGAAACACAAAGAAATAGCAGCAGAATCTGTCAACCCTGAGTTGCTTTGGAGAGTTTGCCAAGCCCTTGCTCCTGGTCTGCAGCATGGAACATTTCCCTTTCTCTGCACCATCACGAGGCAGCCAAAACTTCACGGGCAAATCGGAGAAAGCATGTCAATTTTCCAACATTTAGAGGTGTTGACCTTATAACAGAAAGGGATTCCCAGTCCTAACTAGAGGAGATGTGGCACCCTGCTATTACGGACTGGGAGCAACACAAGATGATTGGGTTTCCGGTGTGAGCGAAAGAGCATATTTTGCTTTTCTCTCCTATTGTAAGAACAGGAGCTGAAGTCCTTCTCCTGGAAATGCTGGTCATGCACTGCAGTGCAACATATGTTCTTTTCGTCCATTTAATTGTGATGGGAGATTTGCTTTCATAACCTTTCAGATCAGACGGTACCATTCTGGTCTGTTAGTCTGCCCTGTCCCATAACTTCAGGCTGAGCCAGAGCATGTCCTGTATAAAGACTTCCCAATTTTAATTTTTAAAACACTTGAAGTGACAGGGAATTCATTCTGCCCATAAATAAGTTGTGAGAGGCAAGGATTTTTGGGGAAGCTTTCATTGGCTCAACTGCATGGTTGAAGTAAGGTTAAGCAAGCTTTCAAATATAAAACATTCTTCGTCAGGTAAAGTCTTTCATCACCTGAGGGAAAATGTCTTGCGTTTAAAATCTTGTCAAACCTTATTCCAACCATACAGTTGGTCCAATAAAAGACATCATCCCGCCGCCTGCCAAGAACCCTTGCCCTTTGTGTAATTCCTCGACCACCATCGCTGCAGCATCACTCTGCCACCACCTAAATAAGTTGTCTTATGACTAAATACAGTTCTTGAAAGAGAAGGGAGAAGTCTTCCATTATTTCCAGTCTGGTTACGGTTGCTCAACAGCTGAGAAAAGAAAAACACTCATTTAAGTGTCTAACTTTAACATCTGAATTTGAAAATGTTGGCCTCTGCAATTTGCCAATGGAAACCCAGTGCCCAGTGAATAGTTGACAGAAATGGGAACAAAATCCCCAAGTCCTGGCTCTCAGCCCAATGCTAAATCCATGAGATCACAAATGTCGCCTCAGGGGACATGAATATTAAAATTAAGCTCTCACATGCGCTACAGGCTCCGGTCCTGTGGCTCTCTTGGCCATTGGATTGTTACTGATGAGCTGTTCCTGATTGGGATGGAGACAAAATGAAAATGCTGTTGCCTCACACATCCCAAAATACCTGCCAGCTGTGAGGTGCTGAAGGCAAATTCCCTTACCAAATATTGGTGTTGGCCAGGACCCCCAGGTTCTGCTCCCTTGCAGATAAATCCTGAGTTCCTCATTTAAGTGTGACTTAACCATTTTGTGGGCAAAGGGCTAAGTCTACCAAGGCTGTTTGTGCTCAGCATTGCCATTGCTGCCTCTTGGGCAGCTCCTGCCTAGTGGGATTCATAGCGGTGCCTGGGCTCAGATGCGTGCACACTGCATTGAGAGCCTGCCTCCAGGAATGGGTCTGTAGTTGTGAATCCTGAATGGAGAAGGGTCTACCAGGGTACGGGGCAGGGCCTCCCGTCAGCCAGAAGTTAAGCACCTAGGTCTCGCCGAGCAATGGTGCTTAGATTGCACCTCTCCCTCTTCACCTTTTCTTAGTGGCTAGTCATCTTGTATCAGGAGAGTGACGTGCCTGCAAGTCTGATCTGCAAAAGCCAGCACGCTGAAGGGCAAGCCACCAAAATTAGCCAACAAGAGGAACCTGGGGAGGTCTAAATTCCACTAGTCTTCAGGCCGTAGGCCCATCATTCCTGGCAAGAGGAAGATATCCTCCACTCACAGTTCACAACTGTGAATGCCTTTCCTCCAGACGGGCACTGAGGACAAATCAGCCTCTGCAAAATGCAGAAGGGAGAAATTGTCCCCCTTGTTGCTGGGAAGTCCAGCGGCCAGAGTACATATCTGGGACCTGAGGGAGCCTGTTTAAATACTTCTGTGTTGTTCTGCTACAACGTTGATGCTATATGAAACAGGACTGTGTCAGAGTCTCTGGGCATGCCTGTACCAGGTCAGATCATGCTAGACAATAGCGCTATGAAAATACACCCCACCCACTTGCTCCCCTTCTGTGTGATCCAAATGTTGAAAACATGTAATGTAGCCATGTCCTGGTCCTGCTCTGGGTGCTCCCAGTGCTAGTCTCAGTCTCAAGAATGCTTATCTGAGCAGCACTGTATGTACCCAGCAATGCTGTAATGGCAGCAACAGTCATTTTTCCAGCATTTGGTGCACACGGAGTGGGAGGGAGTGGGCCGAGTGTTTTTGTTCATGGCAGTGCTTCCTAGCATAGTCGAAGGCTGTATAGATGTGCCCTTTGGCTCCAAGTGTTGCTTCTGGAACAGTGCTTGGTACCAAGGGTAAATTATACTAAAAACAATGCTTAAAAGTGGACAAAAGGAATGTTAAAATCTCTCCAGAGTTGAAACCCTCTGGGAATGTGGAGGGCAAAGACAATGGTTTAATCAGTGCCCCGTTCTGTATCTTCAAGCAATAGGGATCGTCACACAGATCTTTTTCTGAGGGGGGGGGTGTTACAGTCCTTTAACTCAGGCAGAAGATATGGCTAATGGGCGGATCCAGAGGGGATGCAACACCAATTTTCTACCTTGGGTCCATGGGCCATGGGCCTAATCCAACACGTGGTGCTGATCTGGGGTACAGGGTGGTTGGGACCCAAACCAGTGAATGGGGCCAGCCTAGCCAGGGCCTGATCCAGCAGGTGCGTAGGAGTAGCCCAGTGCATGGTCCTGGCACCACGCATCACACTGGGCACTGGCTCTGGCCTCATGCTCCAGATCAGACCTATAGTTCCAACCCCATGACCCAGATCACATTATCTGGCCCCCAGCGCTGCTTGGATAAATGGTAGTAATGGGAGCATTATTTGCCACCACTCCCCTGCTGCCAAATTTCTAGATCTGTGGGGACACATGCAGGCTGGATGACCTGGCTCCGTGGGCCAGCTCTGGCCCACAGGCTGGAGGATAATCACACCTGAATAAACGCTTGCTGGAAATATTCAACTAGTGCTTTTTGGATTTGAAAGGTCATGAACAAGCCCGGGTTATTTTTTTGCATGTGACCTAGAAAGTGCTCCGGAGGACACACCGTTAAAACTGATCAACTTGTAAGAGAACACGCAGAACAAGGCCATGAACTAAGTCTGGTTCAGTTTTATGACGAACATGTGTGTGTTGTGCACCCCTGCCCGTTGGTGGCAATATTCCCCTTTGTGTTTATCTTCTGTTGCTCTCTCCAATTATAATAGAAAAGCCTTCAGTTAGGCATTTTGTTAGTACAGTTAAGGTGACTGCTCCATTCCCTGATCTCACCTCAATGGGACTAACCCCTGCAGTACCCAAAACAATTCTTCCCTGAAACCTACCCTGCAATATGTAAACATGGATGATACATGGCTTCTCGATGCGGAAATGTGTATATGTGAGAGCCTTCTCTACAGCGACTATAAACAAGGCTAAGTTAAGATCTAGGCTGGCAGATGATCATCTTCATGTGGTTCTCCATATTGCTATGTCAAGCATCGAACCAAGATCGCAGCACACGGTATCTGAGAAAAATCAGAGGCACAAATCTCACTCAATAAAAATTGAGGTATGAGACTTTTGCACTTTTTGCCAACATAATGTATTTTAATGTCATTTCTATCATTTTTTATGTGATATCATTTTTTAAGACTTGGCAAGCTAATTACAGTTGTTGAACTTAAGGCTTCATTTGTTATTATTTGATAAATCTAGAAATCCAGGCAATAGTAAAAGAAAAAATAAAGTTAAAACATTTATTTTATTCTGTGTTTTCTGTTTTTACCTTAATTAAAGCGTAATGTTTTTTTAAATAGTGCCAGAATGTGGCCACCCCCCAGGACTGCCCCTTTGAAATGGTCCTTTAAGAGCAAAACTTTGGAAACCCCTGTTACAGGGAAAATTAATAGAGTTGGTATCTCTGTTTTGAAGGAGACTTTCTGAATTGCCCAATGAATGATACAGGAGACTGTGGGAGAGAACAGAAGACAGAATGATCTGTAGACAGAAGGAAGAACAGATGGGGGAAAACCTGAGTTTCACACCAACGCTAGGAAGAGGCAGATCTGTATGAATGGAGACTTCTTGCTTAGAAGAACTAATAGGCCTGTCACCAGGGCCGAGCTACAGAACAGAAGGGTTTGTTGTCTGTCAGGAGCAAAGATTGGCGATTTGGACTGAGACTGAAAATAATTCAGATAGAAGCAGGTTAAAATCTACTGACTGTTGTTCATGTCAGGCCAGATTTCCACTGTGATAGGTGGAGAATGACTATGCAGAGCTGGGGAAGATGCTCAGAGAAGCAGACATTTAGGTGATCTTCTGTGCAGTAAGTCCGATTTCTAAAGAAGGATGGTAAAGTTAGGAACAATAAAAATTCTACATCAGCAAATGACTCAAGGATTGCAACCATTGGGAGAGTTTTTGTGATTTTGACCACTGTGAGACAATCCCGAAAGAAGGATTCTTGTTGGTGGATAATTACATGGGCACCAATCTTTTGGGATCAAGGCTGATAATTGTGAATAAAGAGAGTTTAAAACTAAGTGATGTTTTAATACATCAAAAGGGCGAAATCAGGTGATTGAGGATTAGTAGGGACAGTGGAATGCCAGAGGGTAGGCTTGTGAATATTATGAGAAAGGCAGTCGTCATATTGGTGGGAACAGCAGTGGGGAGACGATGCAGTTAACAAAAGGCCTACACCCAATAGAGCTAACACTTTCTGTGAGACCACATTTGGGTGGGGGTCACACATTCCACTTAACACTTACTAAGTACAGTTAAACATAAGCAGATGTATGTTCAAGTAGTGATACCACCCGAGCACCTACTAACTTTAATAGATCACAGTATTCCAATGATTTCCAACTGTTGCAAGTGAACATATGACAAGGTCCTTTTCTAAATTAACTCAAGGAGACTGAGCAACAAAATGGTGGAAGTAGGACTACTGGTGCAGGATATAAAACCATCAAGTACAGCAGTAACAGAGATATGGTGAAATAGCAATCGTGATGTAATAGAGACAGCGAAAAGCATATGCTAGTCGGAAAAAGTAAAAATAAAGGTAACAGTGGATGGTAAGGTAACAGCAGGATAATGCTATAGGCTAAAAAGTAATAGGAAGTGATCAGATGGATACAACGGAATTGCTGAATCAAAACCTCTTTGGGGAGGCATTGTAGAAGACGTTGTCTTTGGTGAGGTGGGGCGAGGAGAAAGGATGTTAGAGGTTGGCTCTAGAGTCAAGGTGAGATTCAGATATGGATAAAGATTTCTGTAATGTAAGAGTGGTAAATACTGCCATAAATTGTGGAATTACAGAAAATTTTAGCTTCCTAAATATAGACTAGAGAACAAATAGGTTCTGCTAGTATCATCACTAAGTCGTCCTGGCTGTGATAGCTGGGAAATTTCCTTGCCAGCAAAAGGTGATGCTATTTCAGACTGAAGGCCAGATCCTATTTCACCTCTGATTCTATTCCCACCCAGTCAGGTAACTGAAAAACAGTTAATGTAAAAGATGGGTCCTTCTCCTACCTGTTGCTTTTTCGACTTTTTTTGATCAGCAAAAAAAAAAGCTACATCTTAGAGTTCAGAAAATTCAGGGGTTAAGCGGGAATTGCCAGAGATCAACTTGTGTTAGACTGCAAAGGAGATTTAAACATGGTAAGAGTTTCCTTCAGCCACAGAGACAAAGAGAATAAAAAAGTGGGGACTACAGAGTGAAGATGGAGTCAAAGTGAGGTTCCCAGAAATGTTGACAGGACCTGGTGGGTATTTGCAGGACTGCTGTAAATGGGTTCTGCTCTTCCCTACCCGGTAGGTCCCACAGGGCAATGATGAGTGATTGCTCATTCTCAGGATCTTTCCTGTGGGGTCCCCCAGGACTGCATTTTGCCTCCCTTCCTACTCAATGTATATACGAAGCCTCCTCTTGTCAGCAGAGCTTGACTTTCATAGGTGCCAACAATCTGCAACTCCCAGTTGCTATGTCTAGATTAGGGAAATGGTGCTTAGCAAAACACGGCCTGTTGGCTCACAGTTTAAGTAAGGTGATCTGGACCTCGGGTAGACTAGTTAAGCTGTGCCTAAAGGTTGCTCCGCGATGTGGGGACTGCGTGGCCAGGCTGCATGGTGAACCTCAGATAGGAGTCTGTTGAAAAAGGGGACTGTTTCTTCATGGGGCTTCAGGGCAGACCAGTTGTGCCCTCTCCTAGAGAAGGAGCCTATGGTGACACATGGGAGGGCAACAAAGGATCCCTTGTAGTCCTGTCGTATACCAGCATTGGGTTATTCTCTCCTGGCACCTTTAATGTCCCTTCAGGGATGGGAGGGACAACATCTTTCTTGTAGACGAAATATTTGTGTTGGAGCATCATAAAATAACAGAGATGTGGGGGTACTGTCATCTTTAATAAGCTTTCAGAAGCCTGTTGGAACCAGTTGTTTTGTGCAAAGTTAAGCAGTACTGGGCAGGTGGTATTCAGACACCAAATGAGGCTGAACTTCCCGGCACCGCCGCTCTAAATGAGTTCTGAGCAACGCAAGAGGCAGGTAGGTGACAAAAATGGCCAGCCACCGTGTTTCATAGGAAGTGGAAAATGAAGAAGTGGTGTTGGCACTTAAAGAAGCCTGGCCATGGAGGAAATGGCATAGGACAAGGGTTTTCAAACTTTTTAAATAAGTGTACCCCCAGTGGCTGGACGTGGAGTGGAGGGGGGCAGCCAGACACAGAATGGGGGGTAAGGGGGGGCATGGCCAGACACGGAGCAGCGGCAGCAAATGCCGTGTGCAAGCATCCCCCCACCCTGCGTCTGGCCGGAGGTGCACTGCTGCTCTGGCCCCCTGGCCCTGCTCCCAAGAGGCGGCAGCACGGGGTGGTGGGTGGCGGCGCTCTGTCTCCGTCCACCCGCACGTACCCCCTAGGGCCTTCCCAAGTACCCCCAGTTGACAACCCCTGGCATAGGGCCTAGATACTTAAGGGACTGCCTTCTCCCTTATGCCCACTGCAGTCCCAAACCGACCTCCTGCATGTACCATCAATCAGTATGTCAAATCCTTTTGGTAAAGATGTGTGGGCGGGTTGTTCTAGGCCAGTGGTGTTCAACCTGTTCCCCCAGCGGCCCAGATAGGCAGTGCCTGGTCCGGCCGTGGGTCACATGGTAGTTCCAGTCCAGCACCCAGGGTCGGCGCAGCAGGCACCATCTGGCCAAGCAAGACCAGTGAGGGGCAGCTTGGGCCAAACCCCACACTGCACTGGGGGAAGGGGGCTTTGCTCGGCCCTGCGGGTGGGGAGAAGGGACATAACCTGGCCCCTTGCCCTCCCTGTCCAGGGAAAAGGGAGCATGGCCCAGGTTGGCGCGGGGGGGGCATGGCACAGTCTCACAAAGGGGGAAGGGGAGAAGGTGTGGCACAGCCCTAATCCGGCCCCATGCACCCGCTAAGGGAAAGGGGACAGTGGCTGTGGCTTATGAGGGAAAAGGAAGTGTTGCCCAGTGCCACGGGAAAAAGGCTGTGCATCTGGTCATGTTGGGGAAAGGGGGTGTCTTGCAGCCTCACAGCGGGGTGGGAGTGAGTCACGGCCAGACAAGGTTATAGTTTTAGTAAAGGGTGCGGACAGAGGAAATGTTTGAGGTGCTACTGAGTGAAACATGCTTGGGTATGTTTATCAAGGAATAAATTCAGCTGGGGGGGGGGGGGGAACATAAGTACAGCCTTTGTGGCATTTGCCTTCTGGAACATATCAAAACACTGCAGCCTCCTTTAGTGCTGGCCAAGCGGGGCTACAGGAGCCTGCAGCAACCTACAGGTCTGCTTCCCTCTCCCTGCACAAGGAGGGGAGGTAGAGAGCGGAGCCAGAGAGGTAAGCAGGAGTGGAAGATGGGGTGATGGGGCTGCCAGGATCCTGATTTTCCAGCCCCAGATCCCCCAAATCTCTTATCTTCCCCTTGGTCTGATACCATGGGGAGCAGTGGGGAGGGCTCTGCAAGTCAGCAGAGGTCTGGCAGGGAGGCATGGGGTATGTGGGGGTGAGCTTCAGCTTAGCTATGTCCCTTGTCCCCCTGCACATGTAACACAAATTGAAATGCTCCAAAACAGAGCCTTGTTTGTATGCTTGGCCCTTTGCAGTGTTTCAAAGGTTGTTGTAATGTTTCAGTTTTTCCTTCTGTCCGCACCATAACTCAGCTCTGGGAGGGTGAACAGGATTTTTCCCCCAGGTGAACAGGCTGTCAACACACTCACTACCTGAGTGAAGGTACAGAGGTCCTTTCTCTAAAACATTCCTTATTTATACAGCTCCATCGAGTCCCCTCTTTAACTGATTCTTGTTTTTTTCACACCTTCCTAAAATAGCGCAGTGTGCTCTTTATGGTTTTGCCCACCCTTGAGCACGGAGTAGGCATCTGAGCTGTGTGCAGTACTATCTAGGTCCTTATCTGGAGTTAATTTACAGTTAATTTTAAAACCCATCCGTGAATATTAATAGTCTAAATTGTGCTATTAAATATGCATTGCATTGGCAAATGGAATTCAGTGCAACCTGTCACCCAATGGTGCTGATGTATAATATCGTCCCAAAGTGGTACGTAATCTGCTGCAAGGCTGATTAATTTAAAGAAGGGTGTCTGAAAGGGAGGAGGTGGATTAGCTTGATAGATGTTGCATCTAATGTAGTGCACCAAATAGGCAGAAGCCAGAATCTTAGCAGGGTCTCCTAAATGCTAGCCAGTTTCTGGATACCCCGTCTCTAGAAATGTGCTTGTATCCAAAAAGTAAGGGATTGATTGCTTCCCCAGTGCTGATTTGTCTCTGGCTTGACCCTACAGTGAGGTCCCAGCTCTGTGCTTTGCAATAACTCAGCCTATTGCCATGTACATGACTGGCATTGTCATAGATTTAGCTGGTGACTTAACTGGGCGGTCAGACAGCAGAGGGAAATGGGCAGTGAAGGAGAATGGCCTTGATTAACTACAAATCACTAGAGCAATTAGAGAACATGAGTAGACTGTGAAGGGTGCAGGCAGCCAGGTTTCAGTTTGATAGATCTGCTGGTTTCTATTCTTGATTCAAAAGGCATATTTTCGATGCCTGTTCTTTTTTTTTTTTGTCATTACTTATGGGAAGTCTGGCTAAAGATATCTTAAGGCACATAAAACGTGTGTGATTAATTTATCCTAGTAGGTCAGAGACCTGGTAGCTATGACTTGAGTTGGATGAGCTTCAGTGACTCATGCTAAAGAAAGCAGATACATAATTCTCAAAGGGTCTGATCCAATGTCCGTTGAAGACAGACGAAATCTTTCGGTTGAGTCCAGGGGGGAAATGGAGTTAAATAAGAGGGAGCAGGAAGTTCCCTCTCTGCTCTCAGCCTTGTTGAAGTAGCGCTTTCTCACACCTCCACCTATTCATAGACTGATGTGTAGGGAGAGAGCTCCCTGTCCTGTTCTCCCAGATCATGCCCTTATTGAATGGTGGACATACTCCAGACATATCCCCCACCATCTAATGCTGACCACAAACTGGATGCCATCTTTTTTAATACTGAATTATGTCAGTATCTGGCTCAGGTTGTGGCATTTGGTTTTGGACAGATCTGATATCTGCCTAAGGTCAGTAGGTTATGGAGGGGAAAAGCTTAAAAAAAAAGAGAGAGGAATAGTACCATTTCAGATCATATTTCAGATCATAGCAATGAAATGACTGCTGATGTTGAGAGCCATTGCCAAGAGCTTGTTTTATGAAATGCCTAACCAGACCTAAGCACGATCCACATACTATAAAATAAACCCATGGGGAAGGGGTGGTACTCTCAGGAAAGTAGCAAAATAAGGACAGTAGTAAACCAGTATAAAAACTCTGTTTGCAGAAAGAGGTGCATGCCTGCATTTCTCACTTTTGGGGGTGTTATCACTTTTTTTCATGAATATTAATCATACTCTATAGCGCCTTTCATCCAAGGATCTCAAAGCAGTTGACACACATTAATTAACCCAAGGCTAAGAATACCCGGGTGAGGTAGGTAAGCATTGCATCTCTTTAACACGCAGGCAAGTTACAGTACAAGCAGGTTAAGTGGCTCGTCTAGGGTCATGTAGCGAGTCAGGGAAGGAACTGCAGGATGGAATGTGGAGTCCTGACTCCCGCTTCCCTCCTCAATATGCTCACTCTAGATAATCAGCGATTTGACACTGAGACCTCCCATCCAGGCAGTTAGGAAAGGCATGACAATATAAGGGCAGAAAGGGAATCTCTTGAATAAAATTATGCTACAGCTGGTGATGATTCTTGTCCCCTATTATCTTGGCATGCAGCACTCAGAACCTGCATGGTCAAACCAAAGACACATGCACAGCCCATCCGCTTAAGTAGCAGTAGTATCCCTGAATGTTTCCAGCTCTGCAGTGATTGAGGTTGCTGTAGCCAAGGATTCCTTATCACTGTTAACACTTGTTTAAGTAAGTGGTCTGATTAGAAATGAGAATCCTCTTAAAAGCAGTGTATGTTGGTTGTGAGAGTGGGCAAAGACTTTTTTTTCATAGTAAACAGCAGTAAAATGCATTAGCTCAGGTTCCCCAGCAATTTTTGTTCTTGGCTGCCATTTCCTGCAACCAGACATGGCTTCCTGTATCTGTATTAACAAAAACATTATGTTTAGTAACTGATACTTAGCCTAAAGGGATTTAATTTTCAGATGTTAAATTATAAACATTAATTTGGATTAAGTGAGAACCTGTGACATGCAGGTAACTATAATTGCACGCATTTTACAGATGGGTAAACTGAGGCTAAGAGAAAAATAGTGACTTGTTTGTCCTTCAGGTATCCGTGACGCATCAGAGATAGAATCCACTCATCCTATCTCCCTGGTCCATGCACTAATACTAGATGACACTTCCAGGCAATATCTGTAGGAAAGGCCTAATATTTTATACTAAAAATTGAATTCTTCCCCACTGAACCTGGCAGCTCATAGTACCCACTGCGCTTTTATAGGATAAAATTACTACGGGCCAAAGCATACCAATAATGTAGTTGTAGTTCACAAGGGCATTGCTCTGGAAAATGGCACAGATCCATTGTCTATGATGTACCAGCATGAACAATATCAACGTAGACCAAGTCTGGTCTAGCTGAGTCTGAAATCTTTGGTCAAATCTTAGGTATGAAATCACCATGACTATGGTCCTAGTTTCTATTACAGTAAAAAATTCTGAGTCTGATCATTATGTTTTAAGGGAAAAGTGGATCATTATTATGACTGTGCAAGGAGTGCTTCAGTCCATGGCCACCCACCAGGCCGCAGACTGAATTCCCCATGCTACAGCATGACAAAGGATGACACCTCTTCCAGTGCAGTGTGCTGCCCCCAGAGGCATTCTCACCAAATCCCCAATGGTTTGTACTGCTGTGTAGCTCCCTAGGTGCAGGCTAGGGCAGCGGTTCCCAAACTCTGACAGATTGCATACCACCAATTTAAAATGATACAACCTTAAATACCAACAGCAAATTTTTCAGTTCAACCTTAAGCACCACCAGCACATTTTTGTCATATGAAGTAATTATAATAAAACTGGTAATGCATACCACTGACAGGTTGTCTAAGTACCACTGGCGAGATTGAGAACCACTGGTCTAGTGCATAAATCCACAATCCAGTCAGTAAGCCCCCCAAAAGTGTTGTGGTGGTTTACAAAGAAATTAAAATGCTGCTAACTTAGGTGAAATTGCTGACACCACGTATATTGTTGTCAGTATTGAAACTGCATTTGTTCTGATTTTTTCTTACTCTGTTTCAACATGAGTTAATGGAGGGACAGGCAATTATTTGGGCCTGCGGGCCACATAGGCAGTTCTGGGGAACTGTTGCAGGCTGATCAGCACCCTCCCCACCCCTCAGCCCCCCCTCAACAGCCTGGAGCCCTGTGCACCCTGCGGCTCCTCCCCACCACTGCCACCAGCACCCAGCAACAGCTGAGCACACAGCCACCCCACATCCGTTCCAGACTTGCCTCAGCTGGAGCAGACCAGGTCCCAGATCAGCTGGGACCCATACGCACGGCCCCATGTCTGCTCTGGACCTCCTGCCCATGATGAGCAGCAGCAGCAGTGGTGGTGGCTGGGCAGAAGCTGCTGCTGGGCACAGGGGAAAAGCATCTGCCTCCCCCTCGCTGCTACTGGGCTCTTCTTGCTGTGGCCACCCAGAGCCCACGCTCCGGCTGTCCTGCGGCTCCTCTCCACTGCTACCACTGTCCCGTTGGGCAGCCTGGAGACAGCACTGGTGGTGTGGTGACATTGGCAGAGAGGAGCTGAAGGGTGGCCTGCATTGGTGATGTGTAGGGTGCGCACGTGGGTGCATGTGCACCCCGAGATTGGTTGTGCACCCCCTGGAAACGCCATCCATGAAACTGGAAGTGCTGGTGGAAGTGCACTTCTGGTTTCACCCCTGGCTCGGTGATTGACTGCTGGGGAACACCCATCGGTGATCTGGTGCCCCCCCCAGACTCGGGAGGCACCAGTCGCCCGTGGCAGCCTAGGTGCAGATTCTGGGTGGCCACAACAAGAAGGGCCCAGCAGCACTGAGGGGGGAGGTGGCCGCTTTCCCCCCACGCTGAGCAGCAGCTTCTGCCTGACTGCTACCGGGTGGCGGGGGCATGGGTCCTGGCTGGTCTGGATCAGGTCTGCTCCAGTAGGAGTGATCTGGAAGGGGCGTGAGGCCAGGGCTGTGTATGTGGGTCCATGCCAGTAACATGGGGCTGGCAGCACTGGCAGCCAGAAGGAGCCATCGCTGCCTGGGCTGCCTAGAAATACAGCCCAGCCATGGAGCCACCCCAGCCCTGCTGCGTGCCTGGGGGCGGCAGGACGCGTGGTGGGATGCATCATGGGCTTCCTGGCACCTGGGCCACGCAGGACCGAGCGACCTGCCACGAGCTGGACAAAGTCCCTCCGTGGGCCGGATCCGGCCTGCGGGCTGTGTTTTGCCCAGCCCTGGGCCAAATGCCACAACTTTGAAAGAGACTTTTTAAAAAAGTATAAAAGTAAATAGAAATCTAAGTGTCCAAAAGAAAGTGATGAGGTGACCTTTTGAGAGTTGCCTTTTAGCATTAATAACAGCTGAGGACATTGGAGGCAAGAAGAAGTCACCATCAGAACAATACTAAATGTTTTTCAAACCCTGGGCAACTTTTGGAGAATCAAATTAATTCTCCAAACGGTGGTCATTTTATATCTAATCAAATGTTAATCACTGAAGAAGAATAGAGATGACCTTCTTTGAAACTGATGCTCCACTGTTGGTTGCTTTTCCTGTTTCTGGGCTAACCACAGGGAATATTTCTGGCATTTGTATCAAGAGCTGTAAACCATCAAAATCAATGGAATTATATCAAGGCCCCAAAATCATTGTTGGAGGTTATGTTGCCTGAAGACCAAGGCAGGGCATCAGGAATGATTGCATTTGGACTTTTATCACTCTCTCACTCTTTGGCCTTCAATAAATCACATAACAGCTCTGTTTGTTGCTTTACACATTTAAAATGAGTACAAAATACCATAAATATTTCTACCTCTCAGACTGAAATCAGAGCAATTGCAATAGAAAAGCCCTAGTGACCAGAATATCTCTGAAGTGATTTTATTCTTTGAACCTTTCTGTCTCTGAATGTGCATTTTGGTTTGAATTTGATAAAACAGCTCATAGAATAAGTTTGTGACATCGAAGCAGGGTTGAATTGGATACTTTTTTTCTTTATAAACCTGATTATTTAAAACAAGCCATTCTTGCCATTGCAGCGTGATGGTTCATATAGCCAGAATAGTACAGAGGAAGGTATATATTGAATTCTGTATTCTGTATCTGTTGTATTTGTCCATACAGCAGACAAAACTGTATAGCCAGTTCAAACAGCTCTGAAGAACTTTGCCTTGTAGACAAGGCAACAACCAGTTACAGACACAAATAGTGAAGTTGGACATGGATAAATGAAATCCCAGGGTTCGGGAAAGTAAAAACACCCATATACAGCTACATTGGACTGGTAGAATGCAATTAATTTTGTGCATGCTTTAGGTTGGAGGGAAATCCATCTATTTGTGGGTTTTTAAAAAAAATTTAAGCTCATCATTTTGCTTATAGTATAGTTTGCTCTGTCAAAAGAAAGATCAGATCCTGCTGTATCATCTCTTCACCATACCAACCTCTGCATAACAGATTTGAAACATTTCAACTTGGCTTCTGAAGTCTTACTGCTCAAACATTGCCCTGCCTCTTCCCAGGATGATATGGCATTGTGAAGGCTTTCTAAGCAACCTGTCCTAGTCCTAATAGTGAATTAGAAAAATAATGACATTTCATCATTAGACAATGAGAGTCATTTCTTTGAAGCCATGATATGCCCTTGGTCATTGCCTCTCAAAGGCTGAGAAGCTCACGATGTATTCTCTGTTGGCAACAGCAGTAACCTTGCAAGCACTTACGGAAGGTGTTGAATTTCTATATTCCATTGCATGGCTATTACTTATTAATGCCTTAGACCTCAATTGATGATGTATCATCGGATTTAACCTGAAATCAGATATGTGGACATGCAGTGCATCCCTCTTGCTCCTGAGTGTCAATAAAATACTGTAACCTGAAGATGAAAATGGGTTCACGTTACCTGGCCTGAATTTCAGTCCACCAGGATTTTTGGAATATGGATTTCTCCACAAGGATCTGAACAATTGTGACCCACGTGAGAGCTGTAGGTGATGGCAGAGGGATCTTGACAGATGTTTCATACTGAAGTGCTACCTGGGCCTGGTTTAAGAGTGAAGAATAAACGGAATATCCTTTTAAAGGAGGTCAGGATACCCTTAGTTTGATGCTTTTTAAGCGTTTATGTCAGGTTTGCTAACTAACATGAAGAAAGAGCCATCAATAGGACCCTTTTATTTTTGCCAGTGGTGAGTTTCAGAAAAGACAAATTCTGCGCCTTTGAATTAATACTCCTATCGTATAGTGGCAGCGAGGTCGGCAGAAGCAGCAAGATGAAAACAAAATGATGGGTAATTCCCAGAGAAAGGTCTAACCAGTTTAGCCTTGGCACAACTGAAAGGCAAAACTACTAAATAATATTTTGCCTGTTTCCCAAGAGTGCATTTTTATTTGGTTTCTTAAATCTGACTACTTGCCGATGTATTAAAATTCGTTAGGCCTGTAGCTTAAAGATAACTTAAAGTGAATCCTAAATACAGTTACAGGTTTCCTGCCTGAGATGGTATTAAGAGCTGTCATCATTTTCTTGGTTATGACTGTGACTAGTATGTAATGTTTTATACACAGCAGCCTCCAGACAAAGCCCTCAGCTAAAAGGATTTAAAGCTGACTGATAAACTGATACTGCAGGGAAATAGCCTTCCTTAGGAGGAATGAGGGCAGACAGATCTGCTGGGGTTAAATGCCCCTGCCAGTACATCTAAGAGGTCTGGCCTGATGCTGGATCCTGTTGGAGGGTAAAACTTGCACGTTCATCTGGTCACAATATCAACCTGCCTCTCTCCCTTCAATGGGTAGAGTTTGGTCAACCGTGGATGAGGGTCCATGTGTGTGGATGGCCCTTAACAGGAATTATTTGCAACACGAGTTCTAGGTACTGGAGAGAACGTGGGCTTTCCTTATGTTGAGATCATCTGTGATGCCTTCACATTTATACTCACGTGGGCGCTTTGGATCCATGCTGGACTTAGCTTTGGACCCGTGCTGTTGAATTGGAGCTTTGCCTGAGTAAGGACCACGTGATTGTGCACATTTCCAGGCCCTCTGAAAGGCAGGCCTGAGGCAATAGGATGTTTGGGGAGGCAGAAAAGACCCAATCTCGTTGGATGCTGTCTAGATATTAAAGCAATACTTAGAAGGTATGGTAATAAGAAAGGGTTGGTTAGTTAAACCATGCAACCCTCCCATGAGAAATGAATGTAGTAAGTCACAGTGCGATTACAGCTGAGATTTTCAACCATGTTTGTGAGATTTAGGTGCTTAAATCCTTTTTGTGCCTTTGAAAATCTCAACCTAACGGGCTTTCTTAAGTTCAGGGAGAGGGAGTGAAACTCAGGTATGATGAATTCTGGCTGTAACCCAAGAAGCACTATGTCATGTGCCACTAAAATTGATCCTTTTCTTGCTGGCTACTTGAGTCTGGTATTTCATTTGTGGTAAATGTGTTGCTACCAGCTCAGTCTATAAAACCTTCTCAGTTGTTGGCTGTCAGTTAACATTCATTTTTGCCTCAACTCTTCATTTTGCCTGTCATGTATTGGCTGAATTCAGGCATTGAGTTGACAAGCTCTGGACAAGCCAGCAGACATTTTCAACTGAGTCTGTGTAAATTGACTGGTCATTCTGTAAAGAAGTCGCTTTGTATTGATGGGACTGGCTAAAGGGAACGTGGATGGAGTTCCCCCCTAGTATGCTTTGTTGGGGGACTTGCCAAACCGTTGCATGTTAAAAAAAACCAACCAAGAAAAACCTCCCATAAAAATAGTTTGGATTTCTGAAATGGAGTTTTTTTTCCCTGTATTCCCAGCCAAATTGGCCAAATACATTTCAAATCTGTGAGTCAGTCCAGAACCATAAGTGGTCCTTCTACCGCCAAGCATCCTCCACCCCCATCTGGGGCTTTAGATAATCCCAAAACCTTTGGCAGGCATCCTACTTGCAGGCCCAAGCCCAGAGGGTTGGGTTTTGGATGCCCCCAAGTTTTGCTTGCCCTTAGCCATAAGGCCGAAAGAGCAAGCTCAGGAGAAGTCTCCCATTTCCATAAAGTGGGCATAAAGCCAAGGTTAACCATGCATCACCTATGCGGGTCCTATCCCATGTCAGCAGAGCGGTCTTCCCTGGGTGTGACTAGGAAGCCACTGTGGTGATCGTGGTATTTCCTTTAGGTTAAGCATAGGACCACACTTGATATGAGCCTTCAGCTACTCTACATTTACATTTATATTGAAGTCAGAACAGAACTTGGCCATATTCTTGTTGTTTGGCTTGCAGTATACCAGAGCATTTTCAAAAAGGGACTAGATAGGCATCTGGCTTGGATGGTTTAGGACTAGTGCACCCAGCACTTGTGCACAGGGCTGGACTAGCTGACAGCTGAATTCCCTGGTAAGTCCCTATGAGTCTACGAACACATCAAATTCAATACCCTGTTTTTAGTATTAAACCAATTCCAGTAGAAACCTCCAGTTGGAAATGTTAGAGTTTAGAGCAGTAGAAGCTTTGTTCTTGCCTGCTGCTGTGCATCCTGATTCAGAGCGGCATTTAAACACCCGCTTATGTACTTTTGCTGAAGCAGAACCATGGGGATAAAGGATGGAGCTACAGTAATGACTCTGTCATGCAACTTGAGAGATGTGGTTCCCGTCCACGTGCTGGGCAGCCTTGCATAAATCTGTCCTTAGTTGCCCATTAACAATTGAGAAATACCAAGGTGTTAACAGTTCTAGAAAGTAATTTATAAGGCTGTGAGGTCACTTTAAAAGCCTGGTTAGAGTCCAATAGACTCTAATAAAAATCCTGAGTTATATGATCCAGGATTTCAAGTTCATTCAATAAGAGAATATAGAGACTGTTGCTTTAAGGTGTTTGGGCAAATATTCATGCAGCTTCTAGCTCCTATATGTCTCTCAGACCAGCATTTAAATTCTCCTATCCTATTGTGATCCCACTACTCCTGGAATGACTAGTCTCACTGATTTCTGCCGCTGATGTGTTTTCTGATTTGGGGAAGACACCCTGACTATGTCAGAGTTACCCCATCTGTACAAAGCAGCATAAGAATATCTACTAGAGGGGGTTTCATGAGGCTTTATTAAGAGTCATGTTTTAAGGGGTTTGAGGAGTGCTGATTAAAGGCTCAGCATGCTGTAGTTTTGACCTTAGACTTGAGGGCATATAGGAAAATATGGACTCTTCCTGAAATTAGAAAGCCATCCTTAACATACAATGCTCCTTTGTGGTAGCTCCATTCTACAGGTTGCTCTACCTCTCTTCTTTCAGTAAGAGCAAGGTTGTGGAGTCATTGTAGGTAATACCTTCCACCACTGAACAGGAGCCCCACTGACGGCAGTGCAACTTCTTGTGCCATAGGGCACACAGATGTTGTATAAAGACGCCTGCCATACTGGCTTTAAATAATTCCCATTATCATTCATCAGCAACACGTCCCAAAATATTTTTACAAAGTGGTAACAATCCCATATTTGGACTTGTATAATCATTTTAGGGCTTATGCCCTCATTGATTCATATCCAACTGCTCCTGGTTGCAATTTGGATCTAGATACTTCTCTTTAATATTAGGAAAGTAAAGCTTAAAGGGTTTCTCAGGCCACCAAATCTGTGTTCATAGACAATCATGTATTCTAAATCTCCTAAGAGTGGTCCACTGCAGCCCTTCAGATATCCAGAGTCACAAGATACCTTGTGAAAATGCAAGCAGAAACACCTGGGGCAAAAGAAGGGGTTGCCAGTGTTCACTGTGGATGAAGGGAAGAGTTTGTCTTTGGAATATATTTTTATTCTCAAAGCGGCAGAGTTAGGAATACGCCTGTTGTTCTAAAATCAGCCCTGTTTTTGGTGGGAAAATAGACTTCCATTAGGTCTGCTGCCCAGTGCTTTCCTGCAAACCCGAGTGGCAACCCCCAACACTTAGGTATAGAATTACATCACTCTAAATTCAACCCCTTTCCAGTGTTAATTGTCTGCTTGTCCTCTGAAGCTATTTCACCAACTCATTCTTGAGAGAGGTGCTGGAGCTTCATTTGTGCAACCTTCCAAACTTTGCCCAGCCAAAAATATTGACATACCGTTCATCTTTTCAATCATCTTTCATGCTCCAGTTTGAAGTAATGCATTTGCAAAGGTCTGTAATTGATGATTGCATCTTGTATGACTAGCTTGAAATTCCGTGAGTGCTTTTAAAGACACGGGTAATGATGCTAGTGAGGAGAACTGAGAAATACAACATCATATTTTTCTTTTAAAAGATAATGAAGATTTGGGGTGTTTTTTACCCAATTTGTAAAAATGACACATTTTTAAAACCTGCTTCAGTAATGGTTGAACTATGCAAAAAACCCTGTAGTTTAACAGGGTTCCTAACTACAATTTTCAGCACAGTCCACAAAACACAATGTAGTCCTCTCTTCCTTAACGGGCACTGGTGAGACTGCAATCCATCACATCCTGGTGAAAACAGAAGAAAATTCAGTCTGATTAATTTTTTAATCCCCCCAAGGGTGACATCACAACAAGGTCTACAGCCTGGAGCAGCTCAGATGAGTAATGGATGTGAATCATACGCTTTAAATTTTTCAAAACCTGCTGCAAAACCAGGATGAGAAAACAATGCTACTATTTTTAGAGCTGGATCATAAAGGTGAAATATCAAGGACTTGCTGCACAGTAAAGTTTTTGTAGGGTCAGAATCCTTGCAAATCGCTATCACCACGACAAAATACCCTTTACTACAGCCCTAACCAATCCTACCTGCATCCAAGTGCTTTATTGCAATAGTAGTTTTCTCCTATCTTCTACAGTTCTGTCTGTTGGAAGATGGCGATGAAGGGGCATTAATTAAGGGGCAACATTACTGGCCTTCTGCATTCCAAGCCATTACAACTTAGGGGTTTTCCTTAAAGTTGTAACATCTTTCCTTAAATTGCTTTGTCAGAGGCGTTTCTCCCTGTCTTGTTCATTGGAGCCATGGGCATGTGGAACTGATGAAAGGGAAATCCTTGAGTTGATAGCTGAAACGTGGAAAAAAAAGAGTAGAAAAACGCACAGCAGGTTGTCCTGAGCTCAGTGCCTCATGCTGCTCTATTTAAGACCACCCTTCCCAAAGGTGAACAGGCATTAGATGTATGTTGGTCATTGAAGGACTTGGTGTAGAGCAAAATGGTATCACAGCAGCCAAATTTTCCTGCCCATTCTCCACCTTCCTGTTTCCGTTCTGATCCACCTGCCTGCTCCTTTGGGCCCTGCTCAAGCACCATGCGTTGGGAGATTTGCCATTGACTTTGGGTATGGGATCAAGCTCTTAATTAATTCTTTTACTTAATTTCCCCAATATTTTTTCAGCGTGAAATTCCCTGATTCACCGATATTCTCCTTTTCTTAGAGAGAGAGAAAGGTTGGGGGGGAGAATAACAAGAACTACTTCAGGAAACCCATGGATAATCTGATATGTCAGATTTTTTTCAAGCATTCTGGAAAATCCTCTTTCTGATACAGCTGATGAACAAGAAAGCTCAGATATACCAGCTGTATCAGAAATAACAAGCTATTGCCTGTAGGATGTTTAGATGCCAAGAAATATATTTAGATGCATGCACATATATACACACATGAATACACCTCAATGTAAATTATCTACCTGTGTATTTCTTCAAATTGATATCCAGTTTCACGTTAACTAAACTCTGTGCATGCCTCATATTATTAAAAGTGCTAAATATAAAATTTCTTAATAAAACCATCCAGGCTATATAACAATGAGGCAAAAAGCAGCTAGGATGCATATTTTTTGAGTGCCATCTACTGGCACCTTATTTATTAACAACCTACTAATACTTAATAGATGCAGATAGAGCACTCCTTTAATGGTACCCATTTTAAGCAATCGCTTTCATTTATTATGGGGTTAACATTTATCATGAGGTTAACTAAAGTCATTGCTCTGAGCCAGTATTTAGCTTAGGTTGTATCTGTGTCTTTCCTAGACCTGAGTTAAGGTCATTTTCTCTCCTAACTACAATATTGGTCCCAATAAAAAAGATGACCTCACCTTGCAACACCTGCTTCTTGGATTCACTTTCCACTTTTAATATGCTTTTCATGTGCCACTTTAATTTTCTTTAATATTTTCAGTTGCAGAAAGAGAAGTTCTCTTTATTCATCATAGTATAGTTTAATTCAGCAAGGAAACGCCCATGACCGCTTCCATTAACTTGACTCTCTGAATCCACAGCTCTGGGAAACTGGAAAAACAAGGTAGGGAATAGGAAGTATGGCCTCAGTGGGTATTAGAAGCAATATCTAGATATTTCTAACTGAGGAAACTGTAGGTCCTTTGGCTGCTGTAAATTGCCATTGTTCCTGTTAAGTATGGACTTTCCCTCGAGAAAGATGTCCATGTTCTTTGCTCAGGAAACCAATGTCAGCACCATGCTACCAATTTGAGTAACTGTTAGCTATATTGCATCTTCAATTTCTGTTGAATATTATAGAGGTGGCCATGGGGAGATTACACTGTTGAGTAGCCTACAACTTCGCTTGCAAGTTAGGATACTAACCTGAACAGAAAATTCAGTGGTGGTATTAATAGATATTCTTTTTCTTGGTGATGGGTGAAGATTGGTGTCCATGCCGGTACTACTAGATCTGTCAGATGCCTTCTGTACCCTTGGCCACAAAGCTGTTTTCACCTCTGTACAGATTGCAATGACTCCATTTTTATCTAGCTGAGGCTAGAAGAGGTACCACCACTCAGCAGGCAGCCAGATGCTCAGATAGTAATATCCATATAACCTTCTCTTTAATCTCAACCCGATCTGTGGAACAGTTGGTTTTGCTCCATTAGTATGCTGCCAATTCGAGTTCCACAGGCTTCTATCTTGTTTCCTATTCAGTAATTGTAAAGAGTGATTAGGAGGTGTGGGATTTGCAATAGATTAATGCAGGAGTAATTGAGAACAGCATTTGGCCCATCTACTTGCAAGATACAGTGGAGCCAGGCTTGTAAGTTTATAGTATTGTACAGAGCCCTTGAAAAGGTATCTATATTTAGTCTGAGCTGGGACTCGGGAGTAGATGACAGAAAATGTACGACCCGGTATACTTGTAATTTTATCTTAACAATTAGCAACATTAGACAAAGCAAACTCTCAGTGTAAGCTCAAGCTTTTTAGCTCGCTGCCCTGTGTAAGCAACTGAAGAGAAGCTAATATCCCCTGAATTTAATTTGCCTTCAGCTGATGCCGCTTGTCTCTTCTGTTAATGTCTGACCCAGAAGCTTGGGCTCTGTGGGACATCAACTAGCTGGTAGGATTGCTACTAAATGGACTTTTGAATCCAGGACTTGCTGGACCTGAGGTATTGGAACAGCTAGTATTGAAAAGGTCAAAACTGCAATAAGGAACCAATGGGTGGATTTGTAATGGTCAGTTTGGTCTGTGATTTCTGATCTATGGAACTAATAAAAGCTGAGCTGAATGACCAAACAATAATTTCAGGAGTTGAGAAAACAGATTATTTTTTGTTTGCAATATTAGCTTGTGAAGCCCTGAAACTCCAGTATATTTTTAAAACTGTCAAAGATTATGTTAAAAAGAGAGTGGAAGAGAAGTGAGATGGATGGAGTCAAGTCTTGGGGTGAAGTGAAAATAAACAGTTGAATGTGTAAATTGGCCGTTATGTTTTTCAGCTCCAGTGATTGAGTCTCTTTTGGCGAGGCCACAAGTGCTTTTTGACTTGGTACAGTACAAGACAGAGGAAGGGCTGTCTTATCCAGACGGACCATGTTGCAGATTCACTGTGGAAGCATTTGGTTTTCAAGGGCTTTATGGGTGTATCTGTGACCTTTCCTCAAGGAGACAACATAGTATTACCAACTGCAAAGGGAGAGCACAAGTACTTTCAAGAGTCTAGTGCATGATAGATTTCCCAGTTAGCTCCATAACTCAAATACAGACTTAATTATGTGCTTTCTATTAGGGGCATGTTGAATCATTTGGTATTAGATAAACAACATCCGACTCCTCATTGCAGTTGTTTCGTTTGCACTTAATGTTGGGACCTCAAGATGTGTTTAATAACCTTAAAAGCAAACTCATTCTTAATGGGCTTATTTTTATAATGTTATAGTTATGGAGATAGCTCAAGTAATTTCAAGTGCTGTAGCCTCCATTAAGATCTTTAAAATGTTATCCTTGCAAATAATTAATTTACCCTGGTTTTACCACAACCAAGGGTGCATTGGCAGAACAATTTAGTCTTACCATGGATCCAGAGGCACGATGCTGAGCTTGGTCTGGACTCATGCTGATGACTGACAGCAGTTGACCTAGCTGTAAATAGGTACATGGTTCATGGTGGTGAATCAAAGGTGGGAAGATGTGATGCTAGATACTGTCTTTTTGTATAGTGGTTGCTGTAGAAATTGGAGTGCCATAACTGTGTTTGTGAAATGAGTCCCTAGGCTCAGAACAGACTGTTGACTTTGATTTACCGCAAACGCCGGGATAAGTCTAATTAACTACTGATCTGGTGCTGTTGATACCCCTCATTTTATTGCATGGTTGTTTGTTTTTTAATCTTCAGCCCCCAGTTCTTACAGGCATGGGATCACATGAGACTCTTCATTTTTATTAAGCCATGCAAGTACTTTACTTCACTGGTTGTGAAGAAAAGCTGGCAGACATGAGCTCCAGTGACTCAAAAATAAGTGGGCTAAAAGTCTGGCATCATAGCCGAGGTTCAGACATCCATATCAGACAGGTGCCATTTACTTTTGTGACATGTTTATTCATCCCTCCAAAGAAGAGGGGATATTAGGGATTAAGCTCATGGTGTCTTTTCAGCAAAATACCATGTCAGATAACCTGACCCTTGGTCTCATATGCTTTTGGCCTAATTTTTGTTGAACAGAGAACAATTGAACACATTCATGAAAAACACTAAGGCCCTCATTCAATAGAAATATTCCTCTTGATTTAAGTGGGCTTGGTTTCAGATTCTAGACGATTACCTGCACCTTAAAAATGGAAGGTCAGTAGCACAAAAAGGGACTGTTAACAGAGGTGTAAAGTCAAGTTTACTTGGTTGTGTTGATTCATGTTTACCTTCGCACAACCGCAACAGAAAACAGGAGGCGGACGGTGGAATAAGGGCAACCTGTGTGGATTGTTCTACTTGCAACCAAGGTTTCGTGTCAAACTCAAGCATTCCTCAGGACCGAACCTCTGAGGGTTTAGATGTTGTCCATCACTAGTTCTCATCCACCAGATTCAACATTAACCTTCAGCTGGTTCTTGAAGAGACAGACCACAGCAGATCTAGGTCAGAAGTACTAAGGAGGAAGTGTACATTGTACCATCTCGGCAATAGTTTGTGCCTTTATTTTAAAGATGCAACCAGCATTAAAAGCCATGTCTGTGTAATAACAAACCCAAAGTCAGCTTCCATATGACATTAGAAATTCAAGAAACTGAAGGGATCAGCTGAGTCATCCAATCCACCTCTCTCTCAGGAGAAAATTATTCCCCATTGCCCATTTGCGAATGTTTTGTCCAGTGTTATGTTAAATTTATCACAACTTCCCTTAAGAGATTACTGTTAAGGAATGGGGAAGGGAAAAGATTGGCGTCCTATGCTCTATAATGACCTCTTAGAAAAAGAACGTAGTACAAAGTTGAGGCGGTATTATGTCTGTATATGGGAACAGTGGGCTTAATTCTGCAGCTTGGTCAGGCCACTTACACTCCTGTACCAGCCACTTCTACATCCTTGCCATAACAGTATGATAAGAAAGGGCCTAGATGCAATTAATGTACAGGAAAGGTATGGCAGGGCTCAGCTTCACTATCCCTGATCTTCCATGACTTCAAGGGACTTTATTTCAGCCGTGGCAACTCTCAACATTAGAGCAGGCCTTTTATGCTCTAACACTGGAGTCAAGAGGTTGTGAACCATTCAGCCATGACTGACTTCTTATGACCATCCGCTATGTCTGACTGCAAGGCAGTGGAGAATTGTTCCCAGATGTACGTCATATGGGTGAACAGATAAGTTGGGGACATGACGTTGCAAATTTGAAAGATGCAAACATCGAAGAGGGAGAGGAATTGTTCATGATGCAGAAGGAGAGACGGTAAAACTTCCTCGCATTCCACTTGAATAACTTCCTAGAGTAACTTCCTATAGTGTAGTTCATAGTGAAATAGTTCAAGCTCCAGTGGTTTTGCTTGGGGGTTTATGGTGGATCACAAACTGAATGTAAACCAAGTATGTGATGCCACTGCACATCGTGTTCTGATATAACTATAGGAGTGTTGGATGTAAGATACACAAGGTGATTATCACATTTACTAGGCTTTGATGTGAATTCATATGGAATAATGTCCCCAGTTTTGGGTACCAAACTTGAAGAAAGATGCAAACAAACTGGAGGGAATTCAGAGACAGGAATAAGAATCATAAGGGGTAAGTTTAGAAAACCTGTCCATGTGGAACAGTTGAAGTAATTGCATATGGGTAGTCTAGAAAACAAGGTTGAGGGGAATTGTGTAAGTCTTGCATGGACAGCTAGAAAACAGAGATCAATTGTTCTTCATTGCTGGCCAGTAGTGGAAGAAAAAAAGTAATCAACTTAATGTGTGCCAAAGAAGATTTCAGTTGGATATTAGGAAAAAATGCAAACTATTACAGTGGTAGCCAGTGCCAGAGCTTCATTATACGTATTGTAAGATTTCCTCCTTGGTGGTTTTCTTAAGAAAAAGTTTAGAAAATGCCTATTAATGGTCTAGTAAAACTTGATCTCGCCTCAGTGCAGGGGAGCAGACTAGACGATCTCTTGAGATCCCTTCCAGCCCTACATTCCTATGATGCTATGGGCTAGGTGACCTAATAGGCTTATTGCTAGTTTAATGGAATCAATTCAGATCTTCCAGGCAAAATTTTGTTTCCAACAGTGGCATACATAATGACTGGCAAAGTTATAGGATTAAATGCTGGTTAGTGCTGTGCATTGTTGCTAAGATGAATGACAGCTACATAATATACGCCAAGAGATATGAATCAGTTCTATGGATGTGAGAAGTATGCCACTGCCAAATGCATGATGGTTGTTTAAGGACCCAATACAAATACTTAACAGGAAAGAAAAGCATGGAAAGCATTAATGATGATGAGAAAAAGCCAAGACGAGGGTTGGCAGCAAATCACATGTGGCTTGCCATGCCATTGGCAGCAAAAATAGTCAATGCAATTTTTGCCTTTATACACCAAGGCATCATATCATGAAGCAGGAGATAAGAGCAACTCAATCAAGAGGTGATGAGGGACCGGAAAGGTCACCTAATCTGACTCCCAACATCAGTGATTAAATTGCACCCAAAAGAGCCACTGCAGTACCAAGGAAGTATCAACGAAGGGGTGGAAAGCACGCTGTCCAAGTTTGCTGATGACACTTAAGATGTGGGGCGAGGTGGACACACTTGAAGGGAGAGAGAGGCTGCAAATAGATTTAGACAGACTACAAAAGTGGGCAGATGAGAATAGGATGGGGTTCAACGTAGACAAATGCAGGGTGCTGCACCTTGGAAGAAGGAATCCACAGCACACATACAGGCTGGGGAGTTCCCATCTTGAAAGCACAGAGGCGGAAAGGGATCTCGGAGTCATTATTGCCTCCAAGATGAACATGAGCTGCCAATGCCAGACCGCAGCCAGCAAGGCCAGCCATACCTTGTCATGCATCCAAAGGTGCATCTCAAGCCGGTCCAGAGACGTGATACTCCCCGTGAGTGTCACGTATGTAGACGTGATGAGGAACAATGGTCATAAGCTAATGGAGAATAGGTTTAGTTTAGAGATCAGAAGGCAATATTTTTCAGTTAGGGTGGCCAAAATGTGGAACCAACTTCCCAGGGAAGTGGTCCTCGCCCCTATCTTGGGCATATTCAAGAGAAGGTTGGATGATCACCTGTCTGGGGTCTTGTGAACCCAGCATTCATTCCTGCCTGTGGCAGGGGGTCAGGCTAGATGATCTGTTCAGGACCCTCCTGACCCTAGCTACTATGAAACAAGCACAGAGGAAACTCTGGGAACAACAACCATAACAACAATGGTTATAAGTCTTGGGGGTGGACTATTGAGGACAAATGTAAAAGAACAAAGGGCTAGAAATTATATCATAGAAAACAAGCCTGTACTGATGGGCTGATGGTCTAGAGCAGGGGCGCACAATCCCTGGCTTGTGGGCCAGATCCGGCCCATGGCATCATGTCATTCAGCCCATGGGGCTCCCACCAGGTCCAGAAATGGTGAGACCACTACCCCACTGCCAAATTTCCAGACCCATGGGGAGCCCTGGGCCCTGTGCACTGGATCAAGTGACGGATCCCAGTGCACAGGGGTGGTGCTGGGCCCCAGGACCGAATCCCAGCATGGGGGGCAGTGCTGGATCCCAGGGCCTAATCCTGTTGCAGGATGTCATGAGCAAGGGCACTGGGTCCCCAGGGCCCAATCACAGTGTGTGGTGGTGGGAGGGGGTGGTGCCAGGCTCCCAGGGCCAAATCCCAGCGTGCAGGTGTAGGAAGGGGTTGGTGCTGGGCTCCAGGACATGATTCTGGCATGTGTGGCCCAACCCAACCCACAGACCAGCTCCACACCATCATCTGGCCCATGGTGCCAAAAGGTTGAGCACCACTGGTCTAGAAGACCTCATATTAGTACAAGATGTCAATGATTTGAATACTAAAACTCATCAAAACACTCAGTGATGAGGCTCTGGCTTAAGTTTTGAGCCTGAGAATCTCAGTGGTGAGGTACATACTGAAATGCTTTGCTAGACTGGGTTCTAGCTACACAACTGCTCATTTTCATGTTGTAAGTATATATAATGATTCCACGTTCTCCATTGTTTAGGACAGCAGGATTGACTTAATGCAGCTCTTGCCTTTAAAAAACAAAAGAACGAGCACAAAAAAAATTAAGAAAATGCCATGTTGTAACATTGTTTTCTGCTGGAAGTTTGATAGAATTGTCTTCATTTGAAACTGTCATGTTAAACAGGGATAATACAATCTGAGATATTAGCGTGTCTGTTGAGCAAATGGAGCCATCGTCTATTATGTCAAACAGCGTTGTTACAGATGCTGCTAAAATGTTTCAGGAATAAAATCAGGCTGCTCTGGTGAAGGCTGATAATCTCCTCTAAGAACTTCAGCTGCAGACTTCAAATAAAATATTGCCTGCTTACAGATCATCCTGACTTTTCAAATGCTGATTAATTGCTTATGGTAATGCGGAACAGAAGAAATACTTTAAATTCAAGTCAGATTTCCATAGGTACAATACCGCGTGTTATTTGCTTGGATGAATGAATCAAAGTTCAGAATATATGAAGACCCCAGAATTGCTTATCTAAGGTTCACCTTCAAAGAGGATATGATTCATCTGCCATTTTAACACCGCTCGTAATTCACTATCAAATGTGCATGGAAAGTGAAAAGGGAACATATCTGCATGTCATCAAAACTATGTTCTTCAGCAATCCCTGAGCTGGTCTCTACCTACAGGAGGTCAAGGGTGGGATGAGGAAGGGGATTTGCAAGGGAGCAGCTCTTCTCAATCCAATTGAATGGGATGATTCCTGAATTCACAGAATTTTATGGTCCATTTGGATCATGTTTGAGTGAGCGGTTACAAGTGATTCCAAGGTGGCATTGGAAGCACAAGAAAAAACCTTGTCATGTTGTCCGTCTCTGTAAAGGTCTTTGCCAAGGAATGTTGCCTCCAGCTAATGCTTTGCTGCATGGTGCATGGACGGTTAAGAGTTGTGAATTTGTTTTCTGGCTAACAGTTCCAAGCTGTAGACCATTTCTTATCTGTGGAGTGTACTGAAGTGACAGTCTGAGATCAAAAATGGTTGGAAAAAACAGTGTCAGGTTAAATTGACCTCAAAGTCTAGTTTACTTTTGATTCTAGCTTGACACATTTTATCTGCATTGGTTTGTTAGCAAGATGGTGTTATGGGCCAGATCCTCAGCTGGTATAAATGTTTAGCTCTTTTATGCTTTTCATGGTAGACCCAATGGAGTGAAAAAACTAGTTAAATCATCTCCTTTGTTTCACCTTCTCCTTCCCTTCATGCAAGGTCATGGTAGCACATCTGCTGGAGAGAATCTCAAAAGTCTGTTGGTATTCTGTGAGAGAGGTGCTTTTTTTCCCTGCCAAGTGACATAGGTTTGTATTACAGTGCCACTGTGTCTCTGAGCAGTTACTAGCTATGGATTGAGGTTGACTGGGCAGAATTAATGTGCAGTGCTGCCGGAAAAACAAGGAGGGATAAATGACCATCATGTTAAGTCATGTTGAGTGACTCCATCTAAGAGAAATGGCTGTGGTTAAAAGACAGTTAGGTATGTTTGGGAGTGGGGGGAGTGTGTTCCTCCAATATGGAACTGCCTATTGTAGCTGAGTCACCAGGACTGTGTCTGTTGTAGCAGGCCCTGGAAACTAGGCTGGTGGGCAAGGTCAGCCATAGAAACATTCACGCATCCTTAGGCCTCATTGACATTTTTCACAGCCCCATGAGACATGAAAATTAGGCCCAAATCTTCTTCTCCTGTTGAAGGTCCTTCCCTCTGCAGAACGGTCTTTATGGAGCACAGGGAAGGGGGAAGAAACCGGAGACCTGGCTAATCTCTCTTTTCAGCATCCCAGGCTCTAGATCAGGGGCCAGCAGTTATTTCAGCTGGAGGTCCACTTAGAGTTTTGGTGAGCTGTCGAGGGCTGCAAGGGTGGCCCCGCCCCCTGGTTGCCATCTTGGGGCTGGAAGTCCTGCCCCTAACCTCTGATGTTTGCCACTGGAAATCCCTCCTCTTGCCCTTGGAAGTACTCCTTTTGGGAAGGGGGTTTGCATTTGGAACTGGAAAAGAAAAAAAACAAATTATGTATTAAAAATCAAACATCCATAATAATATATTTTAATTTTATTTTAAAAAAAAATGTTGTCCTGATATGTTTGTTTTTGCTGTATATATAGAAGTGATTGCATAATAGCTCAACATGAAGTCTTACTCTTGTATCTTATGGGGTTGGTGAGGGGTATGGGTGGGCACTATGGGGTTTGTTGGGGGGCTGTGGGTGTGTGCGTATGTGGGGTCTGGGGGAAGGTATGGGAGTATGTGTGGATGTGTACGGTGGCTATGCAGGGGTTGTGAGGATGTGTGAGTGAGTGTGTGCGTGGGTGGGTATGGGGTTTGTGGGGGGCTGTGGGGTGTGTGGAGGGGAGGGTGGCTGGGGGTATGTGTGGTTGCATGTGTGCTGTGTGCATGTAGCAGTGAGTGGGGATCCCCCAGAGGTGTGCAGGTATGAGTGGGGGGGAAGGTGTGGGTGGGTACGGTGTTTGCGGGCTGTGTGATTGTGTGTGGGGGAGGGTGTGGTAGTGGGTTCTGCAGGGGGAGGGTTTGAGGGTATGTGGGGTGTGCATGGGAGCCCCTGCATTCACACCCCTGGGTTGGTCAGCCATCACCCCTGCCCTGCAACAGCCCAGAGCCCACGCACCCTGCGGCGCCTCCCCCATCCTACCTGTACCTGCTCTGCACCGCCCAGCCATTGTACATCTTGTCACCCCTGGGCATGAAGCAGGGCTAGGGCAGCTCCTTCCAGCTGCCACCACTGGTGTCCCCAGCCCCATGGTAGTGGTGGGGACCAGCACGCACAGCCCCAAACCTGCGCGCCTCATGCCAGCTCCAGGCTCACCTGTCTGGGCTGAGCAGCAGCAGCTGCGCAGAAACTGTTGTTCAGCATGGGGGGAAAGCTCAGAGGCAGCAGTGATGGAGCTGTAGGACAGCCTGGTGCAGTGCAGGCTCCAGGCAGCTGCACCAAAAACTACCCAGCAGTGGTGAGGGGGAGAGGGCTGCTTTCCCCCTATGCCAAGCAACAGTTTCTGCCTTGTGCCACCACTGCTGCTGCTGCTCAACCCAGATAGGCGAGCCTGGAGCAGGCGCTGGGACCCAGGCTCAGCAGCAGCAGCACGGGAGAGAAACTGCTGCTCATCACGAGGTAAAAGCACCCATCTCCCTGCCCCCACAACCACTTCCTGGTACAGCCACCCAGAGCCCACGCAGAGCTGCCTTGCATCTCCTCTGCGCTGCCACTGCTGCCCTACTGGGCAGCCCAGAGGTGATGGCAATGTTGCTACACGTGCAAGCGCTGGCAGTGGCAAGGGGGAGGAGCCACTATTGCCCCGCACTGAGCAGCAGTTGCCACTGCCACTGCTCAGCCCAGATGGGCAAGCCAATTGCTGGTATGGGGCATGCGGGGTCAGGGCTGTGTGCTGGTCCCCACCATGGACCTGGGGGCGGCAGTAGTGGCAGTCCAGCTGCAGAGCTGCCCCAGCCCTGCTGCATGCCCAGGGGGCGGCAGGATGCTCCTCGGCCAGGCAGAACCAAGGGACCCGCCACGGGCTGGACAAAGCCATATTTTGCCCACCCCTGCTCTAGAAGCATATTGGGATTTCACTGTTTAAAAACACACTTAGAATTTACTCAGTGAATAGTGGATTATGATATCTTTTTCAACATGTGGCCTTGGTGCAAAGGAACAGTCAGATAAGGCATTTCCTGAGCCACCGTTTACTTTCCTTTCTTGGCACTCCCTTTAAACTTTAATGGTTTGGCCAACATAAATCTGCCTCTTAAGTGTGAATTTCCTTCATTATGTGGATTTGTGTTTGGAAAGCTTGGCCTTTGCATATACAACCATTTTTCCTGCACAGTCTATGAAGTCCCATTGCTTTTGACTTCCCCTGTAGCTGTTCCTCCTTGGGTTTCAGGGTGGCTTCACACCGGTGTGTGAATCCACTGACTGTGGGATGAGGGTCATAGTTTTTTCCCCTTGTTTGTTTGGAGATCCTCTGCGTCAGGGCAGAGAGGGGTAGTGGTGAGAACAGAAATGTGTAATTCTGAAGCACAAAATGCATCCAGGCAGGGAAAATACCTGAAGTGACTTTCTACTTGCTCTTTGAAATCGGCTCCTTTAATATCATCAGGAAGCCTTTCATTATTGCCTACAGAGAACGGTCCTGGACTATGTCAGACCCTCACTTTCATTGTCATCGTTAGATATTCATATACTGTTTTTCCCAGCTTCTGCTCACTGTGACAGTAAGGACTCAGGCCTAGCATGCCTATCAGCTAATTTCTGTGATAAAAGAGAATTTTTTTCAAGTGGAACAAAGATTTTGCTCTTCAACCCATCTGCTTTCAGGTGATCTTGAGAGAGAGAGGGTAGGAAATAACAGAATTGTAGCAGCCTTGACGTTCAGGTAAAGGCAGCTGACCAGATGAAACAGATGATGTTTCCTCTGTTGATCTTATCTAGAACATGAGAATACCTTCTTCTCCCTCTCACCTACCAACCTCATGGTGAGGGGGGAGCAATGGGGAAGGTCTACAGAGGAATGGCCAGGAAGAAGTAATAGGCTTGTTAGGATTTCACTAGGTTCGTGGTCAGACCCTGGGGCCTTTTCAGTCTCTTGGCAGAACAGTGTGTGATGTGAAGAAACCTTCAGGAAGATGTTCCCTCTCATGGGTTTTAATCTGGGCAGGACTGAGTCACGTGTTGATGCCAGGCGCTGTTACATAACCAAAACTTAGATTAAATTTCCTGAAGAGTGGGGAGACCCAACACTGTTTGGAGGAATAGAGATCCAGTTTCATTTGACCTCCCATGTTTTTGTCTTCACACAAAAGTATTACAGCTTGTTCGAAACCACACTAACCAGGGGAAATTCAACCTCAAACCAAGTCAGATTTGGAGACTGCTGAATTTCATGACTAACAACCCCATTTAGAAATCCATTTCCCTTCATGCTGCTGTGGACAGAGCTGCAAGTCAATACTTCCCTGAATACACTTTGTTTTCATTTGTACCACCCCCTCTTGTTCATCCAGGCTAAGTACAGACAGTCAAAAAGCGTGACGCTGAATTAGACATTTACCTTTGATTCAGGAAATGCAGCCACATGCCTGCAGTGGCTCAGGCCAGAAGCCGGGGGGCGCTAGAGCATGGCTTTCTGGCATGTACCCAGCACCGGCTGTAAGTTTGCTTCCTCTTTCTGCTGCACCCAAGGTCTCTGGGATTTGCAGTCCAAAATCACAGCAACAGGATTCTGTAAGGATGCTAATCAGTTCCTCTTCCTGCTTCCAGGTGCCTCTGGGATTCATAGTCCACAGGCACAGCCACCAGTAAGTTTGAGCGGTGGCCTTCCCTGGCCCCAGAACCCAGCTAGGGTTTGCCGGGAGGGTATGGGGGGGGGGTCAATCCCCCCCCCCCAGTAGACTGGGCTGCATTCCCAGCTGAGCAGACAGCACAGTAAAGTCCAGGGCTGGAAAGCATGCTGGGATGCTAGGGGACTGTGATTTAACTTGAACCAGGGAGGAGTCTGGGATAGAAGTTTCATAATCAGTTGAGTCTGATATTGATACTACGTTCAACAAGGTTTATCTTCCAGCCATTCTACAAGGTTTACGTGCGCTGAGCTTCTGTTCTGGTACAGGTTTAAACCAGTTTCTAATTACTTAAACTGGTTTATGTGTAATGTCTGTCCCTAGCCCAAGTCAGTTGCAGGCCTCCAAAGGAAACATATACCTTGGAGCAGATAGGAGGCAAAGTCCAGCTGCAAGCTAGAGGCCATTTTTTTACATAAATAAAATTCAGACTTCAAGAAGAAAGCAACTCCGAGGACTTTCAGGCTATCAGCAGAGTGGGAGGGAAGGGGACACAATCATCCCCACCAGTTTCCCCTTGGATTCTGTACGGACACTGCAGAATGCCTCTGTATACTAGTATGGTAGTCTAGGCTTCTTGCAATCTTTTCCCATGAGGATTTTAAGCCTAACCCTCGGGACACAAGTCAGGAGACTGGTAGTGCCTAAAGCACTTCTTATTTTCAAAGTTGAAAAAAACAGCTCTTTTGCACTTGGATCCCAGAGAACCAGACAGATAAGTCAGGCCACTCTTTGGAAAGGTCCCCTGGCACTGACAGTCCAGAAGGATGGTGTTTGAGCAGCCTGATAGTGCCAACCTGACACATTTTGAACCAGCTTATCAGACTCTTAAGGGAAATCTGCAGTGGTGTTGCTGTGGGCATTGATGCAAAAAGCTTTTAAGAACGTGTCTGAAGGAGAGGGAGGAGGAGGAGGAGGTGTCACTAGTCAGTAAGCTGCCTCTTGGCTTGTATGTGAGGGAACATAGGAAACCTCTAACTTCAAAGCTGCTCCTACAAGATTGACTTTAAAGAGCACAGATTTCTTCTACCAGTCTTGTCATCTCCCAAACAGGGAAGCTTATACATTTTCTTAAAGCTGTTCAGCCTAGGAAAACAGAGAGAAATCCAATTTTGATAAACTCCAGGCAGGGCAGAGACTAGAGCAGAAAAACACAAAATCCACACTGACCCTCTGCCATTTTGCAAAGCAGGACATTACAGACAAGGAGCTGGGCCTCCACAGAGGATAACTTCCTTATTAAAGCTCAATAGATCCGTGGTAATGATACCTCTGGTTGGATTATCTGTGGAGCTGGAACCTACTAATGGTTGATCAGGCCCTTTGGCTTTGAGCCATCAATAACCTCATTAACCATTAAGGACACATCAACCCCATTGCTGCAGTCTGTTGCAGCTGGAAAAGTTTGCAACGTCCTCATCTATCACTCCAACTTGCATGCTGCAACCACAGAAAAGTGCAAGAAGGCCTCTCCGGGGCTGTCCCCAGCAGCTGCTCTCAAACATAGCAGAGACGGAGCTCTTGGCAGTGGCTGCAGAAGGACATACCAGAGCAGCCTCGCTGGCACATCTTCAGTTCTGGAGCACAGAAGCAAGAGCAGATGCGTGGGTGTGCTCAGTGCCATGCTGGCCAGAACTTATTGCTGTCCTGGTGTAGACATGCCCTGAATGCAGTCTAGCTACTAGGGGTTGGTGCCCACCATGGCTTAGCCTGAGTTGCGTTTGTGCTCTGTCCTTTGCTGAATGACCAGTAGGGTTGATAAGGGAAAATGGAGTCTCACATCTAGGTTTGAATCTAAGGGGCGGTGGTTAAAGAACCAAAACCGACTGGGTGATGTATCAGGGCCTGCAAGGACACAGTGGCGCTGAGTCTCAGGTCCCATTCTTGACTAAGACTATCTCATAAGTGGCTGGAGGAAATCTCTTGTAAACTCAGTTTCCCCTTTGGACAGAGATAATGGCCCTGGCCTGCTTCAACAAATAAGCTGGCGTTCTGGGTGTTTTCTGCCACCCAGAAGCATAATGAGACACCTGGGGCACCAGCCCTGGCATCACTTAGAGATGGCAGTCACTACCACTGCTAGCCCAGGTGCCACTATTGCAACAGCTGGCCTGACCTCTGCCACTGCTGCCACCCAGGGCTCAGACCCTGGTGCCTTTTGGGCACGTTCAGGCATGAGAAGTAGCCTAAGGATGGCAGGTGGGACACAAGCCCTGGCTGCTGCCTAGCGGAGGGGATGCCAGAATGGAAAGGTGGGGGGCACCTCACCTTTCCATCTCTCCCTCCCCACTGTGCTTCCTCTTGCACTTTCTGTCTCCAACCTCTGCAGCAAGTAGCTGCAACAGCACAGGAGCATGTCAGTAAGTGAAGGGCATTCTGGGAAATGTAGTTCTGTAGAGCCACTGCAGAGCTCACTGCTGCTTGAGAAAAATGCTGGCTGTTATTTTTGCTGCTGAAATCAGAAGGGTTTTTTTTGTCCACTTGATGTGGGCGTCTGCAGCAAAAAAATGAGCTGACGTCTCCTCTCAGCAGCAGCAAACTTGAGCCACTGCTTCTGCATGGTCCCCACTGCATGAGACTCTGGAGCCAGGGGTACAGGGGGAAGAAGGACTGCCCCAGGTGCATTCCTGGCCAGTTGTGCCTCTGGATGCAAGGCCAAGGATCACCTAAGCATGAGGTCAGGTCTCTTATTATCCCTTCCTCGAGGGGCCATGTGTGGTGAACACACCGATGAAGCATACACCGTTGCTTCTTACGTATATTAAGAATCCACTGTTGTACCTGGGTTTTCAATCTGGCATTTCTGCCCCATCCTCATTCTATGGGGACATTCAGTAGTGAATCCTCCAGAGAGCGGTGAGTGTGAGTACTAGCACAGGTGACTGCGGTGCCCAACACCTGAATCTCTCTGGTGCATGAGAGACCCTTTCCCACCTTTAGCTACAGCATGCCAGGTTGTCCATTTTCCAGCTTCTCCAGGACCTACTGCTGAGATCCTGGCTACATTTCTCTCCATTTCTCTTTCTGTTCACTCTTCCCTTCCTTGGCACTGTCTCAGCCTTCTTCTGAAATAAATCATGAGCTTTGCTGATTTCTAGGACAGCCACGTCCAGAAACAGGAACTCCCAGAAAACCTCGGGTCACTTGGCATCTCCACTTGCAATTACTGACTGTACAAGCTTATGTCAAAAGTGGAAGGGAAGAGGAAGGATTGGTCATTACATTACATTCAGAGATAAAAATCCCTAAGGAGGTGCGAAAGCAAAAAGACCGTAAAACTTTCTGGTTCCCTTGACTTGCATATCTATGGTGGTCATCTACACTTAAAAAATTAAAGCTGCCTTCAAAAGCAGGTCAGATCTCTAGCACTCATTTCTCTGGTGCAAAGAGCCGATAAGCGTTACTCGAGGAGAGCTAAACACAGGAGACTGATAAAGCAGGCAGATTCAGTCCCAGAAGGGCTGCCCTTCTCTGCTTGTATTACCTTCCGAAAAGGACTTCTAGGAGTCAGTCTGCCCTCTACTTGTGTCTTCCTGTGTGCTTGGTGCACTGCTGTGGCAAGAAAATACAAGTGGAGAAGGGCAACTCATGTAGTTTAGGCTAGAAGCAGAGAATCATAACGTGGAAGGACCTCAAGGTCCCTCCCTACATGAATGTAAGAATGCAACTCCTCAGTCATCCCCGACCAATGATTATCCAGACTCGTCTTGCAAATCTCTAGTGAAGGAGTGTCCACAACTGCCCGGGGCAGTCTGTTTCCCTGCCTCAATAGTCTAATGGTAAGGCAGTTTTTCCAGATACCTAACCAAAATACACTTCCTTTCCATATAAAACTATTGCTTTGCATTCTTCCCTCTGTGGCAAGGAAGACGAGTTCATGGGATCATAGAATAGACTGGCTGTGTGGATGTGGGGAGAGCAGTAGACGTGATTATCTTGACTTTAGCAAGGCTTTGGATACAGTCTCGTACAACAGTCTTGCAGGCAAGCTAAGGAAGTATGGGTTGGATGAATGGACTGTAATGTGGATAGAAAACTGGCTGAAGCATTGGTGACTACTTAGAGTGTAGTAATCAATAGCTTGATGTCTAGTTGGCAGCCAGTATCAAGTGGAGTGCCCCAGGGGTCATTCCTGGGGACGGTTTTGTTCAGTATCTTCATTGATGTAGAAGGTGGGATGGAGGGCACCATTAACATGTTTGCAGATGACACCAAGTTGGTGGAAGTAGTAGATACACTGGAGGGTAGGGCTAGGATTCAGAGAGACCTAGAGAAATTGCAGGATTGGACCAAAAGAAATCTCATGGGGTCCAATAATGACAAGTGCAAAGTCCTGCAATTAAGACGGAAGAATCCCATGCACCAGTGCAGGCTGGGGGCCAATTGGCTAAACAGCAGCTCTGCAGAAAAGGACCTGGGGGTTACAGAGGACAGAAAGCTGAATATGCTCCAGCAGTGTGCCCTTGCTTGGAAGAAGGCTAACGGCATACTGGGCTGCATTGGTAGGAGTGTTCCAGCAGATCAAGGGAAGTGATTATTCCCATCTGTTTGGCACTGATGGGGTCACATATGGAGTCCTTTGTCTAGTTTTGGGCCCCCCACTATAGAAAGGGTGTGGACAAATTGGAGAGAGTCCAGCAGAGGGCAGCACACATTGGGCGGGGGGGGGGGGGCTGGGGGACATGATTTCTGAGGAGAGGCTGAGGGAAGTGGACTTATTTAGTCTATAGAAGAGAAGACTGAGGGGATTTAATAGCAGCCTTTAACTCCCTGAAGGGTCTTCCGAAGAGGATGGAGCTGGACTGCTCTCAGTGGGGACAGATGACAGAACAAGGAGCAATGGGCTCAAGTTGCAGCAAGGGAAGTTTAGGTTGGATATTAGAAAAAACTTTCTCATGAGAAGGGTAGCAAACACTGGAACAGGTTACCCAGAGAGGTGGTGGACTCTCCATCCTTGGAGGTTTTTAAGACCCAGCTAGACAAAGCCTTGGCTGGGATAATCTAGTTGGGGCTGGTCCTGCTTTGAGCAGGGGGCTGGACTAGATGACTTCCTGAGGTCCCTTCCAACCCTAACTTTCTGTGATTCTGTGGTTGTATGACAGTGACCAACAGGACTGTCCATAAGTCCTGGAGAAGGAAGCTTGACCAGGAACTTCTCTTTAACTGTGAGGCTTTTGCCCTTTCCCTGGGCAACATCCAGTGACTTCTTGGAGCTGTGTGTATGGTCCATGGTTCTTGCCTCAGTGTCCAACTGTCTGTCACTCATATTGACCATGTCAGCTAGTTTCATTCCCATCTCTTTTCTTATTCATTTATTTCATTCCCCACAACCAGCTGATTGATTTCTAGGTTTGGTAGCTTTTGTTGCTTTGATGGTTCTGCTATGATTCCCAGTTGTCAAGTGGATCGTGTCTCTAGTTGACTGATCAGTACAGTGGAGAAAATATTTCGGAGAGCTGGATCCCTTCCCTCTGTGGAGGTTCAGCACCCTCCAGTGCTTAAAATAAAGGTAGCACTTGAGAGGAAATGCAATGAAAAACATTATTTTGGTTGATCTTCAATATAGGCCTGGTACTCCTTGGTCTTTCAGGGTCAAATCTTAGTGAAATCTTTCTGCAACAGTGATTTCCCCTGAATATTTCATCAACTGTTTAATTAACTCTTCCGTAGATTTAATCCTTTCTTCCTGATCTCCTCCACTCTGTCTCTCTTCCTGTTCTGTCTTCCCCAGCTCTGCTGCTCAGTCCACTCCCAGTCTCCTTGCCTTCCCAACCCAAGACCCCTCCACCAAGCTCTTCATTTCCATCTCTAAGTCCTAATTTCCTGGACCAAACATTTCCATTTCTCTACCTACCTCTTTGCTCCTTCCCTGATCTACCTGTTCTCTTCTTCATTCTGTCCTTGTCATGATTCTCTGTCTTTGCTGTCTCCCAATCTCAACCTCCCTCCTCAGACACTGTTTTATCTTAGTATTTTTTGCTTTGGATCCAGGCTCTTTGTCCAGTCAATCTCAGTTCTTCCTGTAGTTTTCCATGAGATAGAAAGCAAAGTCTTCCAAAGTCTTCTAACCCCGTCAAAAGGTATACACCTTCCCAGGGTCTAACCTTGCTCCTTAGCATGGAGAGAGAGATTTTATTGCTTCAAAAGGCAAAAGTTGCCAGAATAATTTAATGCAGGTAAAGCAACATACCTTTCTCTGATCTCGTTCTCAGCAACAGCTGAACTGTCTAAAATGGGTTTTTCCAGCTTGAGGCAATTTTCCTGACATGGAAAACATCAGCCCAAACAGTTTTTAAATTGGGTAAAGTTATCAGCAACAGCCCAAGGAAGTGGCAAGCAACTTTAATAATAAGCAGCGTTACCTGCTGCATCTATAATAATATTGATTGAAATGAAATCAGTAAATCAGATCAGTACCGTGCCAGGGTAAGAAGACTGTTTCATTGTTTGGAATCCATAAAGAAATTCATTAAAAAAAACCTCAGGGAGCTGTGTAGCACCTTCTGTCACAAAAATCATATTGGGGAAAAGAGAGAAAGAGAGAGCTCAGGGAAGCCAGGGAAAAAAGGCTGGGACTGATGTCTGTCAGCCCTGTTTCAGCTCTGCAGAGCATAGCTGGGGGAACGTAATGTCTCTGCTGGCTACTGGAAGAGATGACGGTACGGGCCACCGTACGGGAGGTGATGTTTGGGGGAAGTCCCTGCACTGATTTTACTGTAGGGGGCAAACTCATTCCCCAACCAGGTCCAGAGGGAATGTCTTGTTTCTTTTTACATACGTCTGATGGGGCCAACACCAAGCGGGGAGCAGTACTGTTGTGGGTAAAGGAGTACGTTGGCACAAGAAAATGAGGTATAAACTGGCCAGGAATACGTTCAGGTTGGAGAGATGAAGACATTTCTGAATATCAGAGCTGCGAGGTCCGGGAGCAGGGAGGACAGAAATCTAATTGTGTTAGGTAGAGTGTGAGCAGCTTGTGAACCAGGTCTATATGACATGGGTGCCTGCAATAGTTGGGAACTGGGGTCAATGCCTCCAAAGGGTCCTTTGCACTTCTTCCTAGCCAGGATGCTCTGGCATGGCTTCCAAGAACAATAGAGTTCATTGTTGTTGGAAGGGGGGTGGTTTAGGGCCTTCTTGCCTTACAAGGTGCCCAGTGCACCTTGGCTGATAACCATCTCCCTTGCAGCAGGCAGTTTTGGATACAGTGAGCCTGGAAACTCCTTTGTGAGATGGTTCAATGTGGTTCTTTCAGATGTAACAGCGGTGAGAGTTAAAGTTGCCCTGTTTCTCATCTGTCACAAAACTCAATTTCCTGTTGCCATATTGATATCGTCTGAGTGATCAAAGTGACCTGGAAAGAAAGATTTTCTTCAGAGCCATTCTGTTCACATAGCCTGGAACTAATATTAGCAGCTTTTTAACATAAATCAAGTACGTCAAGGAGCAGAACTTTGTCTTTAGGATTGTTCCCATCTCTGACCCCTTATTTTTCCTTAGCTGCACAAAATAGTAGGGAGAGAGAGCACTAGAGTATTCCCTAAAGTTGTATTGGTGCCAAAATTCCCAGCATATGGAACTGTTCGTGCAGTGTTTCTGGTTTTCAGTGCGTGCTGAATAGATTTTCTTTGCTGTTATGGCAGTGCCATCTCATTATTAATTATTGGCATATGCAATTCTAAAATGCCCATCATGGGGGTGAGACCTATGCATCCTGCATACAGTCAGTGCAGACGGGAGGTAATATCCACAAATGAAATGTCCATGAACATAGGAACACTAGGCTTGAGGGACCGTCAGGGTCACCGCATTCAGGCCCTTGCCATCATTCAGTCATGTCTTAAAATCCCTTTCGTGACCATAACAATATGCTCTTCCTCCTCTCTTCTCCTCCCATTGAACTTTTGAAATTGTAGTGACGGCCAGAGGCTTTTATGAAATTAAGTAATATTAATTAATAAATAAAATTCTCTTCACCCTCTCCACACTGTGGGTCCTTTTCAACAACAGGACCTTACAGCTCTGGGATGTACCCAGCACCATGCCCTGTTTAGCAGTATGGGAAGAGCAAAGCGGTCCTAATCCCCCTGACACCTCTTTGTGACTCCCCAGGTTCAGAACCTTTGATCTCAATGAGAGCCCATCCCACACTGCTCACTGATGGTAAGTAGCAAACCCTTTAAGGCCTCCGCGTGGGATGCTAGATGGTCCCTTTTTAAACAAGTAGATTCAGAGGTAACAATGCTGTTTTCTCCTTTTATTTGTTCCAGGTTTCTCATAGTTTTGGGGTGTTTGATCTTAGCCGTCCTAACAACTTTCAAAGAATACGAGACTGTTTCAGGAGACTGGCTGCTGCTGTTGGTAAGTTGACGGAGATTATAATGGCACATTTGCACCCATTCAGCAGGAACAAAGACTCAGCACCATCAGAGCTTGGTGGCCTGCATGCAGTGACCATGTTTTTGTGTACTGAGGGTCAGATACGTGGCCATCACTACATAAAAGATCTAATGTTGGGAATAAAAGCAAATGGTGAGTGGGGAAAAAATTCGGAGTCCTATGGTGTTAAAGTGGGATTTTAAGTTATAGATCTGACTTCTCCCACTGGACATTGTTGTGGGAGCAATGAGAGCAATTCATTGGGAGCAATGGTCAGTGCTGAGCACTTGAAAATCCAGCTTTTAAGGTCAGTCCACATGCTACCTCTTGCAGCTTTCTCTTGGGTCCACGCTTTGGTTAAAGGGATGGCACCAACTTCAAAATCACACTTCCTCCTGAAAAATAGTGTTCCTGGCTAATGCTGTACATCACAGTTAAGGTGACTTTCCTTAAAAGAATTTGGAGAAAATAAAGCCTTCTCTCTCTGCTTTTCACCCTGTTTGTTTAAGGCATGGAGGATAGGTCCGAGTCGCTCTATAAACCAGTTTCCCCTGTTGTTAATGTAGGTTTTTCACGCTGCAGAAAACGAGACAAAAATATTACAAAAACGCATAAGTATTTGCTCAGGCATGTGACATAACGAATATGCATTTACTTCATATTGTGAAATGGTCTTGGCTTCAAGCCTGTGAAATCACTTTAAGAAAAAGTGTTGTTTTCTCTATAGCCAGACTCCTGCCATCTATGTGTGAACCAAGAACTAAGTTAACCCACCCTTGCCTTAAATTATCTCCAGGCAAATTATAGAGCAATGGCATGGCTGAGCAGTCCCTTTCAACCTCTCCATTCATCGCACTGATATGTGAATCCTGGCGTGAAACGCTAACCTCCTGAAAGGTGATCCCTTTTGTTTCTTTACAATTTAGGAAAAGATAGCCTTGAAAGGTTTTAAAGCCCCTTAGGCCCAACAGTCCAGTGAATAGAAAAAGACACAGCAAGTAGAGCGGGACCATGACGTGCTGTTGATCCTGTCTGTCCCGCTATCCCTTTGTCCAGCAGTAGGCAGCCCCCAGCATATTGCAGGGTAAAGTGACTGATACGGTGTTGCTTTCAGGGGCATCTGAGGTTTTATAGCCAGATACTAATCAACTTCTAAGGCACCTCCACTTAGGCATCACAGCACCCAAAATTTAGACACATGAGGAGTGATCCAGATCAAAAGAGTTAGGTACCAGGGCATTCTGTACTGTTACTGGGGATGCCAGAGTGCCTCCAAGGGCCATCCAGGTTGCCTGATTGTCAGCAGGAAGGCACCTACATGCAGCCCATGTTAAAGCATACTACTAAGAAAAGAAAAGCAAGTGTCAACATACAGAATGGGAGATAATGGGCTAGGCAGTGTCACTGCCTGCCAGCAAGAATAGCAGCAGTCTTGGTGCTGATTAGGCCTCAGCTAGAGTATTGGTTCTAGTTCGGAGCAACCCAGTTTTAGGAAGGAGGTAGAGAAACCGGAGAGGATCCCGAGTGAGTGACAGCAATGATGAAGGGTTGGGGAACGATCTGCCGGGGGTAGGTATGAACCCAGTGTGTGTAGTCTGGAGAAAAAGAGATTGAGGGCACATAGTAGCAGTTTTGAAATATTAGAAAGGCTGCTAGAAAGAAGAAAGAACCACTGGTCTCCCTTACCACAGAGCACAGGACATGTGGACAGTGAGTTTAAGCTCTAGCGACTAAATCTTAGGACAGACTTCCTAACTGTAGGAACCATTAGGCAGTGGAATACACTGCCCAAGGGAGTAGAGGCATTTCCTTCACTGGAAGTTTTCAAGAAGAGGCTACATAAGTGTCTGTCTGGGGTGGATTAGAAACAGCCCCTTCTCCGTCTGTTCAGGGTTTGGCCTAGAAGACCCTTGGGGTCTCTTCCAACCCCATGAGTCTAGCCAACAGGGGGGAAGACACAGGGCTTTGTCTCCATTTCTACTCCTCCCTGGAGCTTTAGCTGTTGATTCAGGGCTGCAATGGAAGCATTTCCATGATGCCAGGATCCAGAGCGCTCAGTGCTGACATTCCTGTATGAACCACAACACTGACAGATAGGAGCACTGAATTAATTCCCTGTAAAGCACAGCACCCTCCATTCACCGTTGCACCCGAAGATGGTGCTGCTGCACACCTTTTGTCCAACAGCTTTGTGGTGAGAGCACTCACCTAGGAATTGGGACCCCTGGCTTCTGGGTGTACCTTGCACTGAGAGGATGCATACCCATGTACATTAGGATGTGGGCAAGGCTGGCCAGGAGTCCTTCCATTCCTCTGGTTGGAGAAGCCCCACTGGGCAGCCATAAGTACAAGATTCATGAGACCAGAAAGAGAGCGAGCAAGTGGGAGCGTAACTGTGGCCAAGTGGAGGCCTGGGTTCAGGCCCCTTTTGCCACAGTTATTTTTGTTTCGTTTAATTCACCAACTTCAAACAATGACCTCTATTAATTTAAACCGATGACCATCTAACTTCAAATTCATATAGTCCATTTAGCCATCCCATTTCAAACATACCTCCTTGGTGTCTGCCTGAAAATGGGACAGAATGATCGTATGGTCAAAGTGACAGGTGTTTAAAACAGGACAGTCAGCAAAACTTGGATGTGTGGTCACCCTAAACCATTTGAGTGCTTCTGAACTCATGCCGTGCCTTAAGACGAGGTGCCTAGGAATTCCTATACAGGGATCCTTTCAGGCTAAAATGGAAGTGGCCCATGAATCCAGTGGCCTACATGGTTATGTAGTGGCTGAATGGGGACAGTTAGGACTGTTCTTTGTGATTTAAGATGCCAAAATTATCCTAAACTCCTGTGTAGGGACCAATTAGGGTCTGGCCCTTGCCCATGTACATCAGAACTGTCCGATTTGTAAGGGCTGCACAGTGCACAGACGGTGCCAGCATGAGCCCCAGGTCCCCAGAACCGGACAACACAGGGGAACACCTCCCTCCCACCCCTGCTTCAGCACACCAATGCCCTTCCCATTTCACTGCAGGCTTCACAACCCTGCCTCCCTACCCCATCCCCTGGGTTTGGAGCAAGGGAGTCCATAGACCCTGGCTGCTACTGTACCCTTAGCTTGGCAGAAGCTCAGGGGCTGCAAATCAACACTTTGCAGGTCACATACGGTCCTGCTTTTGCATTATCACACTGCTGACACAGTAAGACTCTCCACTCCCTCCGTGTTGAGAAGTCTTCCAGTTTTGGCAAACTACAGGCTTGAAGAGATTGAATTTTCAGTCTCTTTTCATAGTGATTGGATGTGTCCAGCCCCTAGGAGGTTAGGAGGAGTTTGTGTTTGATTGTTCATGCCAGAAAGGGCCCTAAGCCACAATTGCAGATGCACATACCTCCATAAATTTCAGTCTCATTTGGGATCCCAACTTTCCAGCGAAGGCCCATCTATATACGGTTCAGAAAGCCCAATGTGTTTTTCTTATTCAATACAGACAGTTTGTGTCAGATCTTCAAAAGAGTTCAGATCCTTGATCCTTGACCTAAGTGCTCAGCGTCCCGCAACTCTGAGCACAAAGAATTCTCAACTTCCCTCATCTATTGAGAACGATGGGAAACTCCTCATCTCCTCTGTCATCCATATACACACTTTGAACACATTGGAAAATGTACCCTCTGTCTCCTCCCTCCCGTAGAGAACAATAGGAAAGTCTCCCTCTTCCTCCGCTGAGCACAACAGAGAATTCCTGCTCTTCCCATATTGGGAACCATGTAAGATGATGGATGCTGAGTTGCTTTTTTTAATACATTTATATATGTTATTTTCCTACATACAGACATGAACGTGATGTTTGATTCTACAGGCTTGACATGTCTCGAAGTACTGTAGTACTTGTGATGTGCCTCAAAAATATAACTTGTGTCTTTGATGCAGGAGACATTCGCCATCTTCATCTTTGGAGCAGAGTTTGCCTTAAGAATCTGGGCTGCTGGCTGTTGCTGTCGGTACAAAGGATGGAGGGGGAGACTCAAATTTGCCAGGAAGCCTTTGTGTATGCTGGGTAGGCACAAATTCTTTCTTATTCTCTGTGTATGTATCTCACTGGGTCAGATATAGTAGATCTTCCCTAAACATCCCCCAGTGAAAGACAAGGGTAAAAGCTGCCGACATTCAGCCCCCAATCCACAGTAGATGTTCCACGGTGTTTAGAAATAATTATTAAGTGCCTAAAAAGAAAGATTCGTTTAAGAAATGCTTTTGTGGCTTGGCAGTGAGTTGAAATTGGATACTGACTGAGATGTTCTCCTGGATCACAATCACTCTAATTCACACGGTAGTTAAGTTAGAAAATGGCACATAAAAATGGCATGTCTTCACTCAATATGTCTGTTCTCCATGTGTCTTTGAACTCATTCTGAAGGCTTTATTGATTAAAAAAGCTTGATTTGTGATCCAGTCTACTTGATAAAACACTGGACTTGGGAGCAGGAGCCACTGCCCCAGGCCAGCTCTGTGATTTTGGGGAGGCTTCACACCCAAGCTTTGTCTAAGTTTCTGTGTAATGTTTCCAATGTATAGGTTTTCCTGTTCATCCAAGCAGCTAAAACTCTTGTCCAGGTTCTCCTTATCTCGTAACTCCATTACTCTAACAGTCTTTACGCTTGCCTGGACGTGCTGTTATGCCTCACTGACAGCTACGCTGGATCTTGCTTCAAAGATCATCTTCCCAGCCCATCACGTGGATCAGGTCCCCCTTCTCTATCATGCAAAATTCAAGTTGCTTGTCTTCACTTTCAAAGCCCATCACAGCCTATCTCTACCCTCCCTATCATGTTGAAAGGTCAGCTCCCATCATCTTCTCAAAAGCCCTCCTTTGCCATGGTTCCTACAAAAAACGTGATGGCCTTTTAGGCTGCTCACATGCTAGGATTATTTTCTGTCATACTGGCCATTATCATCCTGTTGTTTCTTTGTGCTCCTTTGTCCATCTGCATTCATCTCTTAACTTACACATAGATTGTAAACTCTTCAAATCTTTTGGATCTCTGATGACATATCACCTCACACAGTAGGGTCCTGGTTCAGGACTAAGGCTCTTGCAAATAAATAATTAATTGTTTCTCTCCTGTCTTTTATCCATCTTCTTTTTCAGAATGTAAACTCTTCTGGACAGGGGTTAGAATTCGCAATGTATTTCTGCAGCAACTCCCATGTTTGCATTTCATTTGTGGCCGCATTGTTACTGTGGTACAGTTGCAACCACTTTTTATAAGCCAGCTGGGCTTTTGTTGCGTCTTATGCATCTGCAATGAAGTTGTCATCTTCATTGGAAGGACAACATCTCTATTGATAATGATAAATGGAATCCAGTTGAATTTTTTAAAATAATCTCAATTTGTAAATTATGTGGGTTTGTTTTCAACCTTTTGAGAGAAAATGAATAGGAAACCCACATAGTGTGACATCACAGGCTTTATTACAAATGAAGTCTTAAAATCAAGTGGCCAAGAGCTATGAGATCATTTCTGAAATTGCTACTTGTTTCCATTTGGATAATTTGGGTCTCAGAAAGATCCTCCAGTAAGAAATCAATCTGCATTTCACTCCTCTTTGGCCCCTGTGATACCCTTATGACACTAACCTGAGCCGTCAGCCAGTTTGCCAAAACCCAGGGAACACCATCAGGAAGAAAGGAGTTTCTTATTCACTAACCATTTTGTGTTTAGTATTTCTTCTTGTTCAATACAACCCACTCATGGGATATCTCAGCTTTGGTTGTTTTTCTCTTTGATGCATAAGCCTGCATTTAAATATCTTCCGTTTCTCTCACTAAATGAGCTCACAGAGGGATATGTTGAAGGGGGGTTGCAAGGAGGATGAAGTTGCAAAGAGGATGTTCTCAGTGATGGCAGATAAGAGAACAAGGAGCAACAGTCTCAAGGTGCAGCAAGGGAAGTTTAGTTTAGATATTAGGAAAAGTTTTCTCACTAGGAGGGTAGTAAAGCACTGGAACAGGCTACCTAGAGAGGCTGTGAAATCTCCATCCTTAGAGTTTTTAAGACTTGGCATGACAAAGCCTTGGCTGGGATGGTATAGTTGGGGATGGTCTTGCTTTGTGTAATCCTAATTTTCTATATTTGCATGTCAACTGGGTGATCTGTAGATTATCTGAATCCCAGATTTGTCCTATCCGTGCCACAGGCTGTGTTTGAGACATGAGTGTATCTTTCATTGGCTACAGAAATCATTCATTACTGGACTTGAGCTCTTCCCAGGGGATTTTACAACACAAATCCATAGAATTTAGCAGCAGGGAATAGGAACACTCTCACGGCAGGATTTTTTAATATATTTTGTTTTGCAGATATCTTTGTGTTGATTGCCTCGGTACCAGTGGTAGCTGTTGGAAACCAAGGCAATGTTCTGGCTACATCCCTCAGAAGTCTGCGCTTCCTTCAGATTCTCCGGATGCTCCGAATGGACAGAAGGGGTGGCACGTGGAAGCTTTTGGGATCAGCCATTTGTGCACATAGCAAAGTAAGTGAGAGACTTGATGGACCAATGCAACTTAGATTGGGGAAGAGTGAAGGCCGTTCTGAAGCAGAAGTCTACAAGTCAAGGTACATGAGTCTTTTGCACAGCTCAAACACAGACCTGCTCAGGGGGGGATCCAGAGGGGGTGCAGTGGCCCCACTCCCTTTTCTGACCATACCACAGAAGCAGGATTCAGGGATTTATAAATTACCCTAGCAGGTAAGAATCCTCCTCCCTTCTCTCCTTGTTCAGAGGCACATCCCCTCCTCTTCTCTTTCTTGCAGTTCCCTAATGCATGACCTGCTCCCTGTGGGAACTGGCTCCGTGGAGCCCTATACCTATCTCACTTCTCCCTCGCTGGGCTGTAGCAGGTGGGCAGAAGGTCTGGGCACCCCAAATCCTGTTGAGTTGTATTTACTGATTTGCACTACTGCAGTTCCCAGACAGGTCAGGGTCTTAACATGTCAGATATTGTTCAGACATATAGTGTAAGCTAGTTCTGGCCTCTAACCAGCTCACAAGCTTATGTGAAAATCAAGCCAAGGTTTTTACTTTTTGCCTGAATATAGATTTGGGTGCCTGTTTTTTAACAGCTACATTTGAAAATATCAGGAATCATTTGCCCGTCGGTAAGATTGTTATAATCCTTCCTCAAAGCAGGGTATCAAACCCAGGGAAAGGCCTGAGTGCTTGAGGTACAGGCCTAGGGTCCCCTGCTCCAGGGCTCATTTGATGATACCAGAATCCTAGTTTTCTCATAAAAGAGCCCCTTAAGTTTCTTGTCCTTAGGATTGTGAAGAACAGGTCAGAAATGTGATTGAAGTGTAGCTGATGCAGTGACATCCCACACATTTTAATAGCTTGTCAGCTTCAAGATGCACTAGTGTTGATCCTTCACTGTCACATCAGCAGAGAGAGGGCTCTCTCTACCACAGTATGCTTGATTAAGTGGAATTTCACTGAAGCTAGAGATTTTGCTAGAGATGCATCCATTTTTGTCAAGCTTTCATTGGAAGTGTGCAAGAGAGAAATACAAGGTTCTTTGGGTAGGTGTGATATCTTTTATTAGACTAACTAAATAGTTGGAAAAATTATTCTTTGCAAGCTTTCGGGCACAAACACCCTTCTTCAGGCATAGAGAAAGCCTGTTGGTGTTTTTTATGGTCTCCTAGGTGGAATAGAAACCAATATGTACGTCTGTGAAAATGCAGATGTGTGGCAGTGGGGATCAGAGGTAATGGGAAACAACTGATGTGAGAGAGGTAGGTATGGGAAGGTGTGGGGAAGAGGGAGTGTGTAACTAGTGAGATTGGAGAGCCAAGAGATTGGAGAGAATGGTTGTCTTGTGAGAACTGTGTCCCTCACAAGTGCACCTCGCAGCTCTAATCCTCAAAGGGAATTCACACAACACCTTTAGTAGGCAAGCCTACGAACTTCATTTAATAAATCTACTGGACACAAAAAATAATGGACTAAACAGAGACATTGGATTTATGGCACATTATAACCTTCCTAACGTCTAATAACTCCAGATAACATGTCTGCATTTTACCAGCTACTTTCTGTCACCTGTTCAACATTTCCCCTTCCCCCGCCCCACCTACCTGTCTCACACCTGTGGTCTTCCACCCCTCTGATCCTCACTGCCACACATTTGCATTTTGCATATTGGCTTCTGTTCTACCCAGGAGAGCACGCAAAACACCCATAGACTCTCTCTATGCCTGAAGAAGGGTGTATGTGCCCGAAAGCATGCAAAGAACAATTTTTCCAACTATTTACAGTCAAATCCGTGTTATCCGGCATTTGAGTAACTGGAACACTCTATTAACTGTAAGAAGGTGCAAAGATGCATCTCAAGCCGGTCCGGAGAGGTGATACTCTCCCTCTACGTGACACTGGTCAGGCCACAATTGGAGTACTGCGTCCAGTTCTGGGCACCACACTTTAAGAAGGATGTGACCTGCCTTGAGAGGGTTCAGAGAAGGGCCACCCGCTTGGCTGGAGGGCAACAAGGCAAGCCCTAAGAGGAGAGGATGAGGGACCTGAACCTGTTCAGCCTCAGCGGAGGCTGAGGCAGGATTTGGTGGCTACCTACAAACTTGTTAGGGGAGATCAGCAGCAAATAGGAAGGGTCCTATTCCCCCCAGCAGCACCTGGGGTGATGAGGAACAATGGCCAGAAGCTACTGCAGAATAGGTTCAGGTTAGAGATTAGGAGGCACTACTTCACTGTTAGGGTGGCTAGGTTGGTTAACTTCCTAGGGAAGTGGTCCTCGCTCCTACCTTGGGTAAATTCAAAAAGAGGTTGGACAAACACCCGTCTGGGGTTGTGTGAACCCAGCATATCCTCCTGCCACTGGTGGGGGGTCAGACTAGATGATCTGTTCAGGTCCCTTTTGACCCCAAACTACTATGAAACTGGAATTTACAGCTGGCCAGCCGGACGCAGGTGGGGAGGGTGGAGCTCGCATGCGGCAGCTGCTGCCACCACCCACCACCCTGTGCTGCAGCTGTTCTGCGCACAGCGCCCCCCCCGCAACTCTGCGTCTGGCTGAAAACCGCCAGCCTCGGGTAACCAGCATTTTTAGATACCCAGCACCCCCCCATTCCCCACTGTGCCAGATGGCCTAATAAAAGATATCACATTTACCCAAAGAACCTTGTCTGCCTATATCTTTAGACCATGGCTACAACCAACACCCCCGAGAGGAGAGACACTTTATTACTTGCTAGTGATGAGTGGTCTGGAAAGTAGAAGACCCAGACTCATGTCCCTGCTCTGCCTGGTCCAGATACTGTCCCTTGAGATAGAAGAGGAAACTTGAGCCCACATTTGGGCACACGCTGTTGTAGCAAGCAGCTCAGGTATTGATTAAAACACTGTATTTTTCTGAATATCTGAAAGTTCCTGTTTTATTTCAATAAAGAAAGAAAATATTCTTCCAGAACCTCAAGTTGTCACATAACAGAAATGGTCATTTCCCCTTCAGCTCCAGCTCTAACCTGTGTTGTAGCAGAAGAGTAGTGTGCAGAGGCTGATAGAGGTACCTTGACTGCTCTGGTAACTATATGGGTGAGGGGGGGCTTCCTTCCCTTCACCCAGCCTCTGCAGGGGTAGAGAGAAGGTCCCTGCTATTGATTTGGGAAGGTAGAGATAGCCCCAGAGGGCTGCCCCAACTTGAGTTGAAGGGAAGTCAGCGTTGCGTTCCAAGTAAAGGTGAGGGATGCAAAGCCATGATGCAGGGACACGATCCCTGTGCTATGATGGGTTTAGGTCATAAATCCAGCTTTGGACAAAGCTGTATTTGCAGACTGCTTCAAGATCTTCAGGGCAAGGTGCTGTGTATGGGCTAATTAGTGTTGCATCTCTGCAGTGTTTCACAGTCAGTGCAGTGCTATGCCGCTTATGGACTCTGATCAAAGCAGAAGTGACAGTCCAAGCTATTATACCCTGTGTTTCTCATCTCCCTTGCTGCTTGACTTGCAGTGCTGCCACAGCAGAAGTTGAAGCTGGTTTCCGTTTCCTCATTGTCCGTCTGTTTCTATTTCAGGAACTCATCACTGCCTGGTACATTGGGTTCCTGACACTTATCCTCTCCTCATTTCTTGTTTATCTGGTTGAAAAAGATGTGCCTGAAAAGGATGCTAATGGAGTTGAGATGAAAGAAGAGTTTGAAACGTATGCAGATGCACTGTGGTGGGGGCTAGTAAGTAGTTGGAGACATTCTTACCTCTTGGTTGAACAGAAAAGAAGCCATGTGATTTATGTCAGAGGGGAACGGGAAGCACTAGAGGTAACATTTTCCAAAGCGATTTAGGCACCCCTTAGCCTAAGCCCTATTTATTTTCAATCCTACATAAACTTGTAGGTGTCAAAATCACTTTTGAAAATTAGATTTGGACTCATTAGTCCATTTAGGTGAGATTCACAAAGGAACGGAGGTACTGAAGCCTAGGAAAGCCATTTGCAGAAACTTGGCCTAGCTCCCTCTTTAGCATTCAAGATGCCCTAGATGGCAAAATTTTTACCAGGAAACCTACTGAGGTGTCTTAGCATTTGTCAAGATGGGCTGTCACCTATGGAAATGTATGTTTTGAACCAGTTACTCCCCAAGGTGCCAACTTGCCTTCCCTTCTGCCTGACTAGGAACTAACATGACTAAATACTTCTCTCTAGATGTCTGGAGAGCAGTGAGCATTAGGTGCTGCCATCTTGGCTGAGTTGAGCTCTCTAGGCATCTGTCTCACACTTAAAAGACCAGTCAAGATTGACGAAGTGAGGGATCCTTGGATGGACTTGATCCCCTAGGTATTGCTCTGAGCACGTCTAACACCAACCGACACCACAGAGTTCAGCACCCACAGTCAACCGCGGTATCGGTGCCACTCACCCCTCATACAATATTTTAGTGCTCAGAGCACTTGCACAAGAAATGGAGACCCTGAGTTATGGGCTTCCCACAGCTAGGAAGGATTCAAACCCACATTTCCCGCTTCTAAAAAGTTAATGATTCTTCAGTGAAAAACGTAAAAACACTCCTGAGGGCTCCCTCTTGCTTGCTTTTGCTCCGGCCCCAGAAATTCTCTACTCTTGGCTTCTCAGTGTCCCAACCCAGGTTCAGCCAGAGGAATGGAGAATAATCTGCCCCCTATCTCAGCCTTGTCTCTACCTTGGGAGTTAGGTACTCTTCTGGGAGCTTGGAAATATGGGTTTGAACCCTCTGCAGACTCAGGAAGGCATAGGAACCAGATTGCCCATGTCCTGGGTGGAGCCAGGAGACTATTATAGAAAAGGTATGCAGCAGCCGTGTTGTGAAAGAAAAGAGCGAGCTGGTCGTCTTTACGCCGAGGGACAGCATGGACACCTGAGTCTAGTAAGGCTTTGGGGGTATAAATGTCAGTCTCCTGTAGGCATCTTACCCCAGCCTTGCTGGTGGGCACCTGAGTATGGAGGGAGACAGGACCTCTATTACCCCTTCCACTTTGGTTTCCCTCTTAGCTGTCTCGGGCTCACGTGTTGGCTTTTATTATGAGGTCTCTTGCTGGTGCCTGGCACTCCTCATTTAAAGTGTAGAGCTTAGACATCACCTTGGGTTCCTAAATCCCACTCCCAGAACCAGATGCCTAACTTTTAGGTGAGGGATCAGTCCAAGGGCATGTTTTCGAAGTGCTTTGCTAATCCTGCCCTTATGTGCTTTTTGGAAAATACCCCAGACTTGGGGTTTATTTACACCCGAACAGTAGTTCACAACATTTCTGGGGTGACATACTGCTCTACGCTCCTGTAATACTGTTTGATGGGTATTAACAGTAACATGGTGGCTCTACAACCACAATCTTCAACAGCCTGAAAAATATTGTACAATTATTCTTCTTTGCTTTTTCCTCCTTGTCTTCCATCCATCCTTCCCCTTTCCTTCTGCTTCCCCATTCCTTTCTCCCACACACCCTCTAAAACTTTGCCGCAGACCTCCAGCAGCGCATATAACCCATTTTGAGGAACTTTGCGCTGCAACAGCCTCCGTTTCTCTCGGTAGGTCAGCAGCACCCCCTAGCGGACACACAGAAGTTCAAAGCAAAGACAAAAAATTTGGAAATGCAGGAGTGATAGGAAAGCATAAAAAAAGAGCTCGTCCCCCTTGCCAATTTGCTTTGTCTTTTTTATGAAAGGGCCAACCCATTCTCTCCACAGATTACTCTAGCTACAATTGGCTACGGTGACAAGACCCCCAAAACGTGGGAGGGACGGCTAATAGCGGCCACGTTCTCTCTCGTTGGAGTTTCATTTTTTGCTCTTCCAGCTGTAAGTACCATCTTTCTTTCAGTTTTGTTGTGACACAGCCAAAATCATATAAAAGGAAAAGCAGTAGCCTCCTTTCTGCCGAGGTCCTGGGAGTCTGCGATTTGGTGACTCGCAACTGGATTACTGTGCACATTCACACTTGGTATAGAAAAAGTGGCCTGATACTCCCTGATGACTAAATTGATATTGAGCCAAATATGAATTACCCCTGTATGCTGTGTGGATGTTTCAGAGCTAAGCCCATACACAGGAGGATTACATTCAAATTTTGTAACAGACCTGAGACTTGAATACAGATTTCCCACAAGGTTCAAGGTAAAATTGTCAACAGTATCCCAATTTCTTAGGAAACTAAAAGATGTGACTTAGGTCACTTCGGGTGCCTGTAGACATGTGGGACACCTGCTCCGACGTGTTGTAATTACAGCATGTTGGAGCAGGCTCGATTAACCGAGTGGTCCAGCATCCTCGGTCTCTCATGTATTCAGCATCCCCATGCTTCAGAATGGCAGCTGGGGAGCTTTAACTAAAAATCAGTCAACGAGTTTTAATTTAAAGCATCCCCACTGCCATTTTGAAGCACGGGATGCTGGATACATGAGACACTGCGGGCACTTTAATCAGAGCAGCTTCCAAGAGCCATTCTAATTAAAACACCCTCCCCACACCCTTGAGCACATGTAATGATTACTTTAAGCACTTGGAAACCTTCATTTCATTGAAAAATGAGGCCTTCATCTACTGGGTCTGGACTGGATTCAGGGGGTAATTTTGCATTTAGTACCTAGCTCCCACAGATTGCCACAGGAATTGCGTGTCTTAAAATATTTTAAATGGTCCCTTGGTCACTTTTGAAAAAGGAACAGGCCCTCCCAGCTAGTTTGGCATGTCTGAAAAAGCCACCTTCGCCCATAAGTTTCTCAGGGGTCTTGATCCAAGATTTGGTTGAGCTTGGGCCTGGGCTCTGAAGCAAACATTGCCAAGTTCAGAGTTTGGGATGGGTTTCCCTTTGTCCCAAAACTGGAAAAGAAATTCATAGGAATGGACGACTTTGTGTTCCCAAATCCAGAATATGGTTTCATACCTCCTTTGGGAGGGAGACAGAGCAGCTGGACACCAACCCCATAGGAAGACAGTAGATGCTCTTTTTCAGGAGTTTGTAATGAAACCATGTGACACGTGGATCGGGGACATGGGGGGGCACGGGGCTGTTTGACCAAGCAGTCTGACACCCTGTGAGCAGAGCTGTCAGAAAGGTAAATACCATCCCGTGCATCCACACCGAGTTAACTGTCCCCTGCATGCGTTTCAAGAGAGTTGTCCTCATGTTCTCTGCCGTTCTTGTGTTTTCAATGAAATGATACCTGAAGTCTGTGACCATCATTGCTTTCAGGGCATCCTGGGTTCAGGGCTGGCTCTTAAAGTCCAAGAACAACATCGGCAGAAACATTTTGAGAAAAGAAGAAAGCCAGCAGCAGAACTTATACAGGTTTGGATTCTCTCAGTTGTCATCTTGAAATCATACCATGTATTATAGGTGCTGCAAAATGCAAGAGTGAATTCCTGCTTGACAGCCTCATTTCCCATTGCAGTACCTTACACGTTTTAAGTTTTGTAAGCAAAAAATAGACCTCTGAAGTCAGTCTAGAATGATTCCATGATCCCTTCTAGCCTTAAAATACATTAACCGGAGTTCACAAAACACCCAGCCCTGTTAAAGCAAAGGCATCTTTATTATAACGTCATAGATTCAACATGTAAGCAGTCACGTTGCTGAAATTTTCTTGGAAAACAAAGACAAAATCTTTACTCTGTGGCACAAAATCACCAAAAACAGAATGCATTTTTTTTTTGTTATTTTGTGAAATGAGGAAATCCCATTAAAAATCTAGGTTTCACCATTTTCCTTGAGGCTTAGTGCAGACAGTCAAAAAGCCCAGGGCTGAATTGATTTAGTCTTTGCAGGTTAGTCTAAACTGCACAGATTAAACTGAAACAGAAGTGAACTGACATTCACCTTTGATTCAGGAAATGCAGCCACATGCCTGCGGTGGCGCAGGCCAGATGCCGGCAGGTGCTAGAGCGTGGCTCTCTGGCATGTAGCCAGCATGGGCTGTTGTTTGCTTCCTTTTACTGCTCCCCTGAGGTCTCTGGGATTTGCAGTCCAAAATCACAGCAGCAGGGCTATGCAGGGTTGCTCATCGCTTTCTCTTCCTGCTTCTAGGTGTCTCTAGGATTTGTAGTCTACAGTTGCAACCAGCAGTAAATTTGAGCAGGGCAGGGGGTGTTTAACACCTCCCCCCCCCCAGCCCTAGAAACCAGCTGGGGTTTGCCTCGGGGGGCAGCCCCCCTGCAGACTTGCCCCCCACCCCAACTCCTTGTCAGCCAGCACTTACTGCTCCAGCTAGGGAGCAGAGGGGCAGGGCCAGCCCTGCTCACTGGAGCAGATGGCAAATCCCAGCCCAGGGCTGCAAAGCATGCTGGGATGCTGGGGGACTGTGATTTAACTTGAACCAGGTAGGGGTCTTGGACAGAAGTTTCATAAACCGGTTTGACCCAAATCAGTTAAGTCTGATACTGCATTCAATAAACCAGTTTCAGCCATTTTGAAACTGGTTTATGTGCACTGAACTTCTGTTCTCTTACAGGTTTAACCTAGTTTCTGATCACTTAAACCAGCCTAAGAGGCACTTATCTCTAGCCTAAGAGGCTATTCCACATGTAAATAAGAGTGAAACTCAGCAGTGCAGAGAATATTGTTAAAGGGAGACTATTGTTGGGTTGAAAGGGGACAAAACTTAATGTATGTTCTTGGAAAAGAACATTGAAGAAAAAGGAGCCAGTGCACACGGTTTACAAAGGGAAGAATTGAGCCCTTCATCCTTCCTTTGATTGTGACATATGCAACTATAAAAAAAAAAATCTTACGTTCTGATCAGAAGTACATTGAAGTCAGTGGAAAGGTTCCCACTAGCTCCACTGGGCTTTGGATCAGAGCCTTAGTCTTTATTTCATAAAACTGAGCATAAAGTTGACAGCATGCGAACTAATTAGTTTGACCAGCATTACCCTCTCTATCTCCTTTGTATCACGGTCTGAATAAAATTAAGTCAATGGTAAAACTTTTCCAGTGGGATCAGAATGATTTCCTTAAAAAATAATGGTAGTTTCGGGCACTCAGGATCTCCCAGAATCAGACCAATTTGCAAGCAAATATGTTAAACAGCATTTACTACTTTTGCATCCAAAGCATTCCCTACCAAAGCACTAGATGCTGTGAAATTGCCTGGAGTTTGGCTTATCTTTTAAATTAGAGAATCGCTGCATAAGAGGATCCACCTTAACCACATTATCTCCGTGTACCAATGGTGCTAATGGAATTCTAACAGTGCTCTGCAAAACTTTCCCCGGTGGCACATCGAGCAGATTACTGCCTCCTAGCCCTAGCTCATCCACATCCTCAGGTTGAATGGAGGACATTTTGCCAAACCAGAAGCACTTTGTCAGACTTCAGAATAAAACAAGATTGGTAAAATATAACCTTCTTTAGCTGTTTGGAAACAATGGGCAACACACAGTAGCTTTCCATGTATGCCCCAGGGAGGAATTTTTGAGTACCACTGTCCTGAACATCTTTTTCTGTCATCTTTATGTGAATCCTGGCACCATCTAGTGGCAACTTTCAATATTGCTATAAAATAATCCAATACAGAAACTCACTTCTCACGTGCTCTGTCCTTTTCGTTGAAAGAAAGTGGAAGATTAACTAGCTACATTCACTTTTAAGCAAAAGTAAACCTTGTTTTTCCAAATACTAACAATATCTCTTCTTGTGTTATTCAGGCTGCCTGGAGATACTATGCTACTAACCCTAACAGGATTGATTTAGTCGCTACCTGGAGGTTTTATGAATCAATTGTGTCGTTTCCATTTTTCAGGTAAGTCTGTAGACTCCTAGACCAGACAGGGGATGTGAAATGTATGTGGATAAGTCAGTGATTTTTCCATGTTGCTGATGTAAGTCAAAGAGCGTCATCAGTCACAGTTTAGAGTGGAGTTTTAGATCAAAGGACTTCTGATGTACAAGCTAGTTTCCATGTCAGTCTTCTATTGCTCACCAATTTACCTTTTTATTGTTCTGCTGCAAATCATTTAATCTGCATTGATCTCTTGATATTGAGGGTGGTAATGCAGTTCCCTAGAGGCCAGAAAGATAATTGTAAAGTCTTATCGGTGTTGATAAGTAGGTACTTATCACTGGGGAAACGGTCTTACATTTCTGTTTTCAAATTAGCAGTCTGTTCTCCTGGCTCTCATCAAAGATTGGGGTCTGTAATCTTTATTACATAGTAAAAGTGCTAATGACAGGGTTGGAGAACTGGATTTAATAGCAACATTCTTTGGAAATGAATATGCAAAAATAACGTTAGAAATTAAATTAATGTGCAGCAGTAATGAAAAAAGCAAGTGTAAAAGCACCACCCTTTTTTTGCAATTTATAGTGCATTTCACAAGCTGCTGCAAAGCAGTGTAGTTGTAAAGTTCAGCAAAGTGGGTATGAATACGTTAGCGTGTGAATATATACAAACATACAATACACAAGCGTGCACGCACACATTTTGCCAGTCTATGACAGTCTAATTCCTGCATGTCTCCCAAATTCTATTTATCTAGTTTATATTGGCCAAAAAAGTTTTATTTTCATTAGCCTTTCAGAGGCACTACAATTATGGGAAAGTAAGCTGGATCCTGTTCTGTTTTGACTATTTTAGAAGCTGTCTACTGAAGAACTCATCTCACATTTCAGAGTCTGAGTTTAGTTTGCTGAGCCAGCAATTAGAAAACCAGTTTTGGTTTTGTAAGATGGGTACCTTTGATGCTGAAATCATGTAGAGAAAATGCCTGTAGAATATCCAAGTTCCATTTTAGCTTGTCTTTTAATTTCTAACTTTGATGTGGACCTCAAATTCACTGAGCTTATGAGCCAGAAAAAGATGTCAGCTTAAGTAGACATATTATAGATTTTGCACATAATGTTTCCTTTTCAGAAGAAAAGATGTTCAATAAGTCTATAAAGATGTTCTTTTTGGACTCCACCCCAGCATGGTAGATTCCCTTATTTTAGAGGCTATTCAACAGAAATGACTAGGTGGAAAGAGCAAGATTGGCTTCCTATGAACACATTAAAATAGACTGAACTGGGAGAGAAGTTTGTTTTAAAGAGACGTGGTTGATATACAATGCTAATGAAAATAATAATTAAGGTCAAAGCAACTGAGTTGGAAGCCATACCAGAATGGAGTGCTGTTCTTTTTAAATTCTTGTACTGAACCTATCACAGCCATGTTGATCTCGACCTCAACTAAGCAAAAGAGAGTGGGAGATTTATGCTTACCTATTTAAAGGAACGTCTGTAATGTATGTGTCCTTTAGACATTATCTAGAGGCATTAAAATAAATCTTCCCTTTAGAAAATTGTCCCAATTAGGCAAACAGGTAGCACTGCAAGCATTAGTTAAGTGGACTCTGGTTAGTTAAGTGGACTCTGATTAATGTATGCAAGCTCATCTATCTATCTATCTATCTATCTATCTATCTATCTATCTATCTATCTATCTATCTATCTATCTATCTATCGATATAGATTAATGTATGCAAGCTCATTTATCGATAGATAGATAGATAGATAGATAGATGAGCTTGCATACATTAATCTATATCGATAGATAGATAGATAGATAGATAGATAGATAGATAGATAGATAGATAGATAGATAGATAGATAGATAGATAGATAGATAGATAGATAGATAGATAGATAGATGTCTAAACCCTTCTGTTAGGGTCAAATAGGTAGCCTTTTTTTAGGGTCAGCATTGTAGAGTCTGAGTCTTTTAATTGGGAGACTTCCAGGTGGGAGCTTTCTTTCTTTTTCTTTCCTTTTTCTTTTCTTTTGCCTTCTGACTATTTGATTTTCTAGCATTCATTTTAAGCATAGTTGCCAAGGCCACCAATCATAAACCTATCAAAAAGTAGTAAAAGTGCTTAAGATGTAGGCCTGAGGTACCTTGTGTCTCAGTTGCCCTTCCTATAAAGTGAGAACAATGCTCTTTCCTTAGTTTATGATTTATAAATTAAAAGGTCCATAACCTTGCTAAACATTATAGTTATGGTCCACTTTGTATACCTGGGTAGAAGCTAGGGCTCAGTGGCACCTTAGAGACTAACTACTAAAGAGAAGCATGAGATTTCATAGGCAACAACCTGCTTTGTCAGGTGCTACAAATCTTTCTAACATGGCTAACCTCCTTTGTTTCTATACCTAGCAATGTGCCGTTGCTTCTACTGTGGACACCTTTTAAAACGATTGTTTTTATTACTGATTTCAGCGACATTCTGTGTACTTAAAATACGAATATTGCTTGTAATGTCTATAAAAGAAGCCTTAATACTTCGGACGTGATTGGTGTATTTCAGATGTGCTGGTAAACAGCGGCAGGTATCGTTCTCCCAGTATTTCTGAAAATCAGTTGGGAGACAGCATATATTTTTCCTTCTCAACTTGTTGGTTTCAAATGTGAAACAAATCACATTTCCAGTAGTGAAAGAATAACTCACAATTTCATGTCATCTCAAAATCTTTCTTCAGGATTGGTCATGAATATATTGCAAACTTAATATTCAAGAAGGAAAAGTACTCAGAAGTCTTTATTTAGGGCTTAGGTAATTTCTCTGCTTTTCATACCTGCCCTGCTACTCCAGACAAACTTTTTTACTCTTCACTAACATAGTCAAACCGGTTCCCAAGAGGTTATTGACCTCAGCTTCTCGTTCAGTGTGTGATGTCTCAGCTGTCTCATTAGAGCAGTTGAATATTGTGAGTTTGGACTCAGTGGTGGAGTTGCTAGTTTTTTCATCCATTTAAATTTAGATGGGCGATAACTAGTCTCAAATAAAATTCCCAACTTAATAGGTGCTCTGCAGGTCATTGGAACCTGTTCAGGAGACCTGTCTGCTCATTTGAGGGCTGGAAGCTAGGGGGTTACAGACTGATTTCAGGAGCTCAGATCTACCTTCCTTTTTATGGCTAGTTAGGGAGGAATTGCTACAGCTCTTTTCTGCTGTGATGCAGGGTCACCGAACAGAAAGGGCAAGACCCTGCTCTACAGCATTTCCAGCAAAAAAACCCATTCTGAATTTAACACCCACTTTTTCTCTCCTTGCTTTTTCCTATTGCTTTCGCTTTTCTGTCCTCTAAAAGAAAGGAGCAATTGGATGGTACTGCGAGGTATGTAACTGTCACTATTATCATTGCTTTAATGAAATTGTTGAAGGATGAGTTATAGTTCACATTTTACCTGTATGCTTACATGCCCTGGACTGAATACGCTACTTAAAATAATGAATAGATAAATATTAAATAAAACAATTTGCCCATCTTATGTTCCGTTTGATATCTTTATTCTTTTATTTAATAATGAGTCCAAAATGCAAACATCTAAGGTACTGCTGACTGTAATAAATCTAAAAACTGCTTGTCTACAAAGAAGACCTAAGTAGACTTGTGTTACACTCCACAGTCACAGCTCAGCCATAATTGGGGCATTCATCTTGTGACTGGGAGAATTTGAGGGGTCTCAATATTTTAGCATTGATGGATAAGCTCTGAGCAAAGCAATATCTTGTCATCGTGGATCAGGACTATTGAAATTCACTGTGTTCACATGCTTTTGGAGAACAAGTGTGATATGTTGTTAGGATGGAAATTCAGGAGAACCAAGCTCTTTGGCAGTCCTAAAAAGAGTGTCCCGCTGATCCCAGGGTCTTTTCTAAAACTCTCAGGGGTCAGTGGAAAGACTGCCCTTCATTTTGGTGGACAATGGGACAGCCCCAATGTGAAGCAAAGCTAGTTTCTTCAACACCGGTGTACGGTCATGATATTAGAGAGTCACACTATGTCCCAGAGGTCACTCCCAGTCAAACAGCAGCTCCTTAAAGACACTGATAAGCCACAAATACATTAGGCAAACATTTTCCAAAGCACCTGTCAATTTGACTCTGAGGCTTAGATTTCTAAAGCTGCTCGACTGTCACTGATACCCATAGGTCTTACTGACGTTCAGCTTGCAGCAAGATCCTCAGAGGACTTGGGTGCCCTGGTGAACCTTTTCTAACTTGAATAAATAATTAAATATTCTTTGGTCCAAAGAATGAGATAGTGTGGGATCGTTTGTGTGTGAGTGTGACTTTATAGCTCAGCGGTTTAGATCTTGGCTCACAAAGAGGTGATCTGGGTTGCAGTCTCTGCCTCGGGAAATATTTAAGTCCATTCTGCAATGTGGTTGAGAGATCCCCACCCAGATTAGCTTGTGGTTTGAACACACTCCTGGGTGGTGAGTGAGGGGGGTCCAAGTTCTCTCAGACACAGGAGGGGTTTACATTTCAGTGTCCTGCATCCTCACTAGCTCTATTCACTTAGCTACTGGAGGAAAGGGTGCCCCTGCCATCTCAATCATCCACGAAATACCAGGCTATGAATCCTGATGGAGGTACGGCTTAAGGAAGCACCAACCACCTTGGCATTGTCCAGATTCTGGCTATTTGGGTACGCTTAGCTGCAGAAATGTAGAAAATTTTACTAGCAGAAAGTTAGGTGGCTGGACTCTAAGCACTGCAGGCACCTCCATGATCAGGTCAGAGCTGAGCAGTGGTTTTGAAGGTCTGAATTTTGGGTGGCGGCATCACAACTGACAGTTAGGCACCTCAAGTCTTTTTGCGAATCTAGATCTAGGTTTCTCAGGGTATGTCTATACCACGTCAGTGTGGTGCCAGAGATGCTGTGTTGAGACCTGCCGTGCCAGCTCTGCACACACGCTGCTTCTCAAACCGGCAGCAGCACAGCGCTGTGCCTGTCCCTCTGTGCCTGCACCACTTGGGCCTTCAGGACTCAGCACTGCACAAAGGCAGCTACGAAGTTTGTGGCTTGGGAGGATGCAGCATGCTGGGTCAGTATAGACTTCTCCTTTAACTCACAGGCATGATTTGAAAGTTGCACCTGAGGATGCCTTGTTTCTCTGGGCAGTGAATTATCTTTGCTTTGAAAGGCAGGATAATGACTGATTTGTCATTTGTTACTGCCAGGCAGCTTATAGAAATGGGGACTAGGTCAAAGCAGTTAAACACTCTCCAAAGTAGACTGGTAGGTGGCCATGGCTGTTGTTGGTTTTGATTGTTAATTGTTCTTTTTTATTACAATTTGTGCAATCCAAAATGCTAAGTTGCTCTTCTTCCTAATTAGATTTAATAAAGAGGATAGTGCATTTTCCCTATAATATTCCTTTGGAACAAGTGGATAATCAAGTCATGCTTTCCTAGTACAGTCAGCACATTCTGTCTCCAGTTCCTGGCACCGGTAAAACTCTTACTGGGAAAGTGGTAGCTACAGTGCTGATTTGGATGTTGGAGAGCAAAGTGAGTAGGAGTCAATCCATAGCTCCCCCAGGGGGAATACACCATAATGCAACTACTTTATAAATTAAAGCAAAGGTCTTGCTTTATGGTGAGCTCGTTTATGGCCCCAGCCTTGCCACTATTGAAGTCGACAGCAAAGCTCTGTAGGATTTCAGTGGCAGTAGGATTGGGCCCCCTGACATCATCTCAGCATCACCTTCCTCTCATTTTCATGTAAAGAGAAACTTGAGTCAGGCTGAGGACTGTGTAAGCTGAGACCCCTGGGATCTAGGATAGGATAGCAGTTTGATTTGACTCTGTGGATAGACTATTTGGGAAAGCCCTGGGATAGTGACGGAGTGGGACGGTCCAATACACTATGGAGGATGCCTGGAATATAGTGAGAGAAGGCTGATATACTTTTATAAAGTGGCATCCCAAAATGTTACTGGATTTGACCTTCCCCTTAGGTTAAAACCAGGCAGTTACGTGGAATGGTTGGATGAAGAGCGGATCTGGCTGTGATTTAAGTCTCCGACCCATGGTGGTCGTTCCTGATGCGGTCAGATTGCTTGGATGCACATTGCTATTGGTGCTATATTCAGAACAGTTCCTCTGCCCTGTATTTTATGCATCTACGTGGTCCAGGATGAGCCTTAATCTTTATTCATTAGTCAGGATTTCACCAGGTCACAGCTTTATGCCAGAAGTTCTGCTCACTTGCTTTGCCTTCCTAAGCACCTGAAGTACTGAGTTTTTAGTAACTGGTGAGCATGTTGTCACACAGCATTTTTGCTCTAGAAAGAAGTGTTCACTTCCTCCCTCCCCTTTTTCCTGCGCAGCCTAGCTCCATCAGGATGCTCTGCAGGGCCTCTTCCTTCCCCAAGAGCATGCCCCCACGGGGACAGCACTCTGGGGTGCATTTGCAGTTGACGTTCTGTATCCCCTTCAACTGGCATTTATTCATTTGACAAATGTTTTCAAAACCATCTGCTAATGCTCTGTGGGTTTCTGCTCTAGGTTACACACCCTTTATTTTGTCCCCGTGTTTTCTCTCTGTATGAGTGGACCCGATTTTCAGAAGGTTGTTCTACTGAGATCAGCTAGAGCCGTGGATACTCAGCATCTCTGCAAATAAGCCCTGTAGCTATCGTGGATAGGTCTAACAGGACATGTCCGCATTGCCTTAATGCCACCGCGAGGCACACAACATACACTCCACCTTGAAACAGCTGTGTACCTGCCTTTATGTGGCACTGCACGTGCACATGTTCTCTGTGCTCATAGAGGACAGGGCTAGGGGCAAAAGCCATAAGCTACCCCAGAAAAGTTGTGGAATCCCCATCCCTAGAAAGTTTCAAGGGCAGATTAAACATCTGGCTGAGATGGTTTAGTCAGGAATGCTCCTGTCTTAAGCAAGGAGCTGGACTACATGATCCCTTCCAGTCCTACTTTCCTGTGATCCTGTGAAAAGAGCTTTCCCCACAAAGGTGTCACCCACGTTAGCAGGCAGCAGACATGTCGTGGGCGTCGCGTGCCCCACAGTGGTATGCCCTGGCACGTGGCTGAAGTGGTGGAGACCAGCTCATAGAGTTTTTAACTTGCCCAGTCTATACTCAAAGTCAGTAAGATTTCTGGCTAACTAGGGAGCATTGTCCAGTGGCTGGACTGTGGGGTTGGCTCTCACCAGACCCAGGCTCTTTCCCAGGTTTTATCACCGCATGGCTGTGAACAGATCACTTCTATTTTCGTATTTCCATAAAAGAGTTGATAATAATCATGCCTCTGTGGAACGTGTTTTGAGGTCCTTGGATGACAAGGACTATGTAGGTTTCCTTATTATGTCATTATACAAGACTGAATATAATGCAATGTATTTTTGTGTTGCCAGTAATAATAAGATAACAAAAATAAAATGAAGCTTTGTGAAGAGAGTTGGGAAATGGCTCTGTCAGCACTTCCTATTAATGGACCTTGAGAAAATAGAAAGGGGTAAAAAGTCAATCTCTGATCTGCACACTACATTAAATACAAATGAAGGGCAGTTTCCATTCTTTTTCATGCAGCTTTTCATGGATAACCATTAACCTCTCATCTTAATAACTTCTTCTTCACTTTACAGTAATGTCATGTTTAGTAGGGAGTCATTCTTTGGATCAAGCCTCACCAGAAAACTTAGGTATATACCTTCAAGTAATAACTGAGCCTTTCTCTTTTCATATATGCTGCATGCCATCCTCTGCCTGCACTTTTTTTTACCACGGTAGTTCATCTAACAAAAAAGAGGGGGAGGGGGGTGAGGGAGGAAAGCTAATATCTAGTACATAATTTGGCAATATTTGAAACGGGGTAAGGGAGATCAAGTGGCCTGAAACATAAAGCACTGGCCTGGGGCTCAAGAAACTTGAGTTCTGCTCCTGGCTTTGTCGATGGCCTGCAGTTTGCCTGCTCTGCTTCAGTTTGCCCCATGTATAACATGGGAATAATGATACAATCTCCTCTGTAAAGCACTTTAAGATCTACTGAGGAAAAAGATCATACAAGACCAACATCTTGTTGCTGTATATCTACCGTCTTGTCTTATCCAATGTGAGCAATTTTGCATATGAGTTCAATGAGACTACATACTTGTGGGTGTATTTGCAGAGCCCCAAAGTCTCGGGTCAGATTCAGCAAGGTCCCTAACCATGTACCACTCCTTTAAGAATATAAGTTAAACATGCTTAAGCACCCTGCTGCACTGTGGCCGCTGACTGTAAGCACTTATATACTGCCTTCCTGCAAATGGACAGTGGGTGCTATTGAATGTAGATAATATTCAGAATAGGTGCTTAGCTGCATCATTATAGAAATTGATTTTTTTTCCCTAAACTGTAACTCGTATTTTTATCCCCCCCACAATATTGTCATATCATTCTGCTGTAACTCATTGCCATCATTCTCTCTCCATATCCCACGCATAATAAAATAATCTGTAGACAACTTACCCTTTTTTTTACTTCCTCAACACCTCCCAACAGGGCTTAGTGTCTTGCAGGGTGATTGGTCCATAGGGTGCAAATGAAGGGTTTGTAAGGTAGTAGCTTTGTGCATGAATGAGGTTGCTCTGTAGAATCCGAGATACCAAGAGGATGAGGGACTTACTATAACTGCTAGTAGTTATAGAAGAAGTCATTTGTATCTCCAAAGTTAGAAGCCTACAGATTTGGGCAGAAGGGTCACCATTCTGCTCCTGGCTCCTCCACTGTAGATGTGATTTATCAATGGCAGAAGTTATAGCTAATGATTCTAAGGCCGAGCATAGGTTTTCTTCTAAATTTGGCCTTCTGTAAAGTACAACGATTCTTAACTTCTGGAAAGGGGAGGGTTGATTGGCTAATGTTTGAAGTGCTTTGGAAACCTAAAGCATGAGTTACATGCAACGATCACGAAGACAATATATAGAATGCCTTCATCTACGGTACACTGGATGGATTTATGGAGGTTAGGATTTTCAGAGTTGGCCCATTGATGTCAATAGCCTGTTGCTTTCAGTGGGAAAGAGTCAGGGAAAAGCTGAATAACACTACAGATCTTACCCTGTTGTCTCTCTACTATAACAGGTTTGATTCCTCAGGTCTAAACTCACTCATATAACTACAAAAGCTAATGTAGTAAAAAGTGGAGAAAAGCATGGATGCTTTTGGGCTCCTTTGCCTTGAGGCAACCAAAGAATTTAGAAAAGACTGCAAAAATGATTTAAAACATAAATTAAAATATCCTTTGTGGGGGCAAGAAGGATGATTCTAAATATAAGGGATGGAATTCGGTTAGCCACCATTCAGGAGCAACTCTATTTTTCTTCTCACATAAGTACAGTTGGCTAGACAAAAAGCACAGAGGAGAGTGCCTGACTTGCATGACGGGATGACAGTGCATTATTCTCTTGCATGATAGATTCTGGAGCTGTTTTTCTAGTTCAGTGGTTCCCACTCTTTGGGCAAGTGTAAAATAGCTGCAGCAGCAATCTTTACTTTCCCCTATATCTAGCAACCAAATTTTGCTCTCAGATACTCCAGTGGAGGTTGAAAGCAAGAATAGGATAGAATATTTCCTCTACTTCTGAATTAAACACTGGGTCTTTTGTGCTAAGCTTCTCTATACTACATCTGCCTACCTCCCATGCAGCCATAGGTCAAATGTCCACATTGGGCATGAGACGTTCCCTACTTGGGACTCTGCTTCTTTGCCTGAGGTCAATGTTTAGAGCAGATCAGATCTTGGTGCAAATCAGAATATGTATAGAAATGAGTAGGAGGTAGGCAGTGCTCATGTGTCCGGGCTAGTAAGAGAAGAGGTTTTACGCATTCATCATTAAGGTCCTGATCTTTTAACCACATCAGGCAGAAGAGTTGCAATGACATTTATTAGGAGTTCCCTGCCCACCAAATCAGGCTTTCAATTTAGGGAGCAACTTGCAGCACGACAGCCATCTGAGGGGAAAGAGAGCTTCCCAAATCCCCTGAATTACCAGCCGATTTAAATCTATTAGTAGGTGGGAACCACTGCCCTAGTCATGATCATGAAGAACGGTGTGATTTCCGCATGCCTTAATACTTTGATACTCCCCATGCGCATGCTGTTTTCATGAAGGAGATTGTGTAATAAGATCAATGTTTCCAAGGCCTTTTTTTGAATAGATCCACAGTTTATCAGCTGGAACTGAGAATGTTGCCCACTGTTTTTCTGAAGACAGTTAACCAAGTTTATCAAGAAATCTGGAGCCCTTTAGTACACGATGGACTATGCAGATTGAGTGGCATTTCTGCCGGAGAGAACTCGCAAATGGTTTCCTGAATATTGTATTGCTGTACCTACCACGCTTTCCAGTATTTGCATTGTAACTGTAGTCTTTTACCGTGAGTCTGGCTATTAGGAGGGGGATTCTTCATCAGCATTTCACTTACCACATCTAAAATACTGGGGAAAGAAGCAAAATGGAGAACTTAACAATAAACTTCAGGGGCAGTATTCCGCTTATAAATTCATGTGCCTCAAAGGTGGAACGTTTCCCTTGAAGGAGATCTGGAAAGCATTTTAGATCATATTACTTAACATAAATAAGAAACCGAAAACTTTTATGGACGTGTGCAGTTGGGATTATCTTAGCGAACAGGCAGCTCAGTGTGCTGAGTGAAAGGGAATATTTTGATACAGGGATTCCTAGCCTGAAACTTAAAAGCAATCCTGAGATAAGTCTTCTGATTTCTTTGTAGGATGGTTCTGTCCCAATATACTTCCATTTTTTTATGGTAACACTCTTGTAGACTCATGCAGGATCACTAGTGCTTCCTGCTGCTCTATTAAGGAAGATGGTGGCTCTTAGGAGTTCATTGAACACAACTCTGAAAGTCTAAAGGTCCAGCCCCAACATTTACCTCTTTCCATAGCTTTGAATAGATAATGTTTCTGTCTGCATACTGTTGATGATAATAGAGTTTTTGTCTTTATTAAAAGGGATTCCCAATTTACAGTGTACACTATTCTAATTGTAATTTGTTCATTTTGGAGAGTTACAAGAAGTCCATCCAGTATCTGCATAGGCCTGAGGAGTGAAGCAGGGGGAGACCTAAGGCCATATATAACCAACATGCAGCTCATGCCCACATCCAAAGCAGTTTCCCTCCTCCCTTTGAGACCTCCGTGGACATTAAAGGAAGTACTCCACTCTCACTCCCTGCCGCAGGCTACTTCAGCAGCCGGCACCCAGGAAAACACTCAACTCAGTCTGACTAAATCAAAATTAAAAAGTTCTGGAAACCAGACCAACTCAAACCAAAAGTGGGCAGTTGAGTACCCCTGTGCCTTAAGAACGTCTCAGGCTGAGTTTTCTTGTTTGGATCCATCTTTATTGAAACCTTCAGTTGAGAGCTCAGGCCCCTGAATTCTTCAAATTAGGCAGCAAAAGCCTTATTTAGGTGTCTGAACTTGTGGTCAGGTTTTCAGAACACCTGAGTCTGCAAGCTCATGGGATCTGCATGTGCTCTGTACCACTTGAACCAAGGCCAGTTATCCAGATTCCTAACTTCACTCACCATATCTCAACATTTTGATCCCTGTTGCTACTGCAAAGCCTTGCTTGCATAGCTGGATGTTAAGACATTTGTTCTCTACGTCAAAACTGTCCAAAACCTTCTTCCTTCTTACCTCTCCGTGGTCACTCAGCCTATGCAGGAAGGTAACACTCTTCCTGCATTTTCAACCCCACCTCTGTGCCATCTTTCATTTGTTCCCTATTCACACACTCCTCCTTGTAGGGGACTGCTATGATGCCATCCTCTTCTTTATATCCCTTCTCTATGCAGATTTGGTGCTTCAAAAAAAGAGTTATGAAACAGCTTAAAAATATCCCAACTTGTAGCAATTTCTTCCTTTTTGCAGAAGCATAGGCTGTTATTGTGACTAGACAACTGGATGTTACCAGTTATTAAACAGGGTTAATGGATTCAACTACAGTCTATCCTAACTTGACCCTAATACCTGGTCCCTTCATAGAATCATAGAAAATTAGGGTTGGAAGGGTCCTTGTCCAACCTCCTGCTCAACGCAGGACTATCCCCAACTAGATCATCCTAGCCAAGGCTTTGTCTAGCCGGGTCTTAAAAACCTCCAAGGATGGAGAGTCCACCACCTGTCTGGTTAACTTGTGCCAATGTTTTACTACCCTCCTCGTGAGAAAATGTTTCCTAATATCTAACCTAACTTCCCTTGCTGCAACTTGAGCCCATTGCTCCTTGTTCTGTCATCTTCCACTGCTGAGAGCACTCCAGCTCCATCCTCTTTTGAACTCCCCTTCAGGTAGTTGAAGGCTGCTATTGAATCCCCCCTCTGTCATCTCTTCTCCAGACTGAATAAGCCCAGGTCCCTCAGCCTTTCCTCAGAAGTCATGCGCTCCCAAAACATTTTTGTTGCTCTTTACTGGACTCTCTCCAATTCATCCACATCCTTTCTGTAGCGAGGGGCCCAAAACTGAACACACTACTCCAGATGTGGCCTCACCAGTGCTGAATAGAGGGGACTAATCACTGCCTGTGATCTGCTGACAGTGCTCCTACTGATGCAGCCCAGTATGCGTGTTAGCCTTCTTGGCAACAGAGGCACACTGTTGGCTAATATTCAGCTTCATGTTCACTGTAACCCCCAGGTCCTTTTCTGCCGAGCTGCTGCCCAGCCAGTCAGCCCCCAGCCTGTACTGGTACATGGGCTTGCTCCGTCCTAATTGCAAGACTTTGCACTTGTCCTTGTTGAACCTCATGAGATTCCTTTTGGCTCAGTCCTCCACTCTGAATCTTAGCCCTACCCTCCAGTGTATCTACTATTCCCCCCAGCTTGGTATCACCTGCAAACTTGCTGAGGATGCCCTCTATGCCATCTTCCATTGATGAAGACATTGAACAAAACCAGCCCCTGGACTGACCCCTGGGGCACTCCACTTAATACCAGCTGCCAACTGGCATTGGTTACTACTCTGAGCTCAATGCTTCAGCCAGTTTTCTATCCACCTTACAGTCCATTCATCCAGCCTGTACTTCCTTAGCTTGCCTGCGAGAATGTTGTGGGAGGCCGTATTAAAAGCCTTGCTAAAATCAGGGTATATCACATCCACCAGTCTCCCCGCACCCACAGAGCCTGTCACCTTGTCATAGAAGACCATCACATTTGTCAGGCATGACTTTCCTTTGGTGAATCCATGCTGACTGCTTCTAATCACCTCCACGTGCTTAGAAATGGATCCCTTGAGGACCTGCTCCATGGTTTTTCCAGGGACTGAGGTGAGGCTGACTGGTCTGTAGCTCCCTGGATCTTCCTTTTTCCCTTTCTTAAATATGGGCACTATGTTTGCCCTTTTCCCATCATCTGGGACCTCCCCTGATTGCCATGAATTTTCAAAGATGATGCCCAGTGACTCTGCAATCTCATCAGTCAACTCCCTCAGCACCCTTGGGTGCATCCCATGGAGCCCCATGAACTTGTACACATCCAGCTTTTCTAAATAGTCCCTAACCTGTTCTTTTGCCACTGTTGGCTGCTCCCCTTCTCCCCAACTGTGCTGCCTACCTGGAGTAGTCTCGGAGCTGACCTTGCCTGTGCAGACTGAGGCAAAAAAGGCATTGAGTGCTTCAGCCTTTTCTATATCCTCTATCACAAGGTTGCCTCCCCCATTTAGTAAAGGACCCACACTTTCCCTGACCCTCCTCTTGCTACTGACATACTTGTGGAAACCCTTCTTTTTACCCTTCACATCCCTTGCTAGCTGCATCTCCAGTTGTACTTGGCTTTCTTGATTTCATCCCTGCATGCCCAGTCAGTGCTTTTATACTCCTCCCTATATATTTGTCCAAGCTTCCACTTCCTATAAGCTTCCTTTTTGGGACTCTTACTGAAGAGTTCCCTGCTAAGCCAAGCTGGTCTTCTGCCACACTTGCTAGTCCTCCTGCACATTGGGATGGTTTGTTCCTGCAGTCTCAGTAAGACTTCTTTAAAGTACAGCCAACTCTCCTGGACTCGTCTCCTCATCAGACTGGCTTCCCAGGGGATTCTGCCCACGAGTTCCCTGAGCAAGTTGAAGTCTGCTTTTCTGAAGGCCAGGGTCCTTACTCTGCTGCTTTCCATCCTTCCTTTCCTCAGGATCCTGAACTCAATGATCTCATGGTCACTGCTGCCCAAGTTGTCATTCACTACCACATTCCCCACCAATTCTTTCCTATTTGTGAACAGAAGGTCAAGAAGAGGATGACCCCTAGTTAGGCTCTTCAACACGTGCACCAGGAAGTTGTCCCCAACTCTCCAAAAACTTCCTGGCTTGCCAGTGCACTGCTGTATTGACCTCCCAGCAGATGTCAGGGTGATTTGGAGTCCCCCATGGGAACCAGGGCTTATGATTGGGGAACTTCTGCTAGCTGTCTGAAGAAAGCCTCATCTACCACTTCCTCCTGGTCTGGTGGTCTATAGCAGACCTCCACTGCGACATCACCCCTGTTGCTGTCTCCTCTAACCTTAATCCAGAGACTTTAAACAGGCCTATCTCCAGTTTCATACTGGAGCTCTGAGCAATCAAATGGCTCTTTTACATCATTTGTAACTTTTCCTCCTCTTCTTCCCTGCCTGTCCTTCATGAATGGTTTATACCCATCCAGGACAGTGCTCCAGTCATGCAGGTTAGCCCACCAAGTCTGTATTATTCCAATCACGTCATGGTTCATTGACTGTGCAAGGACTTCCAGTTCTTCCTGCTTGTTTCCCAGGCTCCGTGCATTTGTGTACAGACACCGAGGTAACTAGTTGATTGCTCTGATTTCTCAGGAAGAATGAGACCACCTCCCCTGTTGCCCCCTCCTGCTTGCTCTTCTTCCAGGTCTCCTGCTTCCCCACTTACCTCAGGGCTTTGGTATCTATCCCCTGGCAGACCTAGTTTAAAGCCCGCCTCACTAGGTTAGTGAGCCTGTCTTTGAAGATGCTCTTCCCTCTCTTTGTCAGGTGGATCCCATCTCTTCCCAGCAATCCCCTTGATGACCCCTGCACGTGGCTGCCTGCTGCAGGCAGATGCACTCAATTTGTAGAAGTACATGATCAAAATGGGACCTTCTGAGAACTCGGGTTCTAGTCCCACTACTTCCCTAGTCCAAAAAAAGAGGGGAGGCTGTGCCCCATACAGGATTTCAGACATCTTCAGTTCATTCATCGAGACAGGTTTGGATCTCAGCCTTCTCATCTATTTCTTTCCTAGATCCTATGAACTGAGTGGCAGTTCTCATCTTGCAAGGCACTTATTTGCAGGTGGCAATCCACACAGTTCAAAGCAAATGTGTGTGCTTCACATGTAACAGCCACCACAACCAGTTCTCACTGGACCCACCCGTGTTTACCTAGTGCCCAGTGGTCTTGAGACTCAATGTATACCCTTGGCATAACAGCCAGTAGATCTCAGATCATTCTTTTTGTCTGGTTACCAAAGATGTTCAAAAGGTCAATTTGCTCTTTGTCTGGTGCCTGAGTCTCAAAACTTACTTGAGAAAAGTCACACATTACCTTTTCTCACTCAGTATAACATATAGGAGCAAGTTTGGACTCTGTATCAGCCAGGCCATAACTTTCTCAGGAGAACTTCAGCATGAAGGCTCAGCTCATTACAAGCCTCTGCTCCTAGCCAAAGATCTCCTTTCACTGGATCACATAGCAGCTTGCACTGGTGTACTCCATGTGTGAGATTGTGCTGTTGCTTCTTTTCAAAGGGAATGATCCATTTATTTCTACTGGAGAAGGAATCACTTCTTGCTTGTGACTTGAATATAGTATCGATGTCCTACCAGAACTCCCTTTTTGAACCTTTATCATTCTATTCTGCGGCACCTTCCTCTGCAGAGATGCCTTTCCAGGGGCTATAACCTATGCCTGTAGAATGAGTAGCAATCTTTGATGACAGATTAGTTTTACACCGTTTTTACAGGGTCAGTTATGCTTGTACACACATGTGAAATTTCTGCCCCAGACAAGTTGACATATTCATCCCCATCAATTTATACACTTCCCTGAACTTCTTCCATCTAAATGAGACTAATTTAATAATCTGGAAATACTGACAGCCTTGCCATTCTACCTGTCTAGAAGAAAACTCTTTTTAAAAATGGCACAGCTTTTTCATAATGTTTAGTGGTAAATCTGACGGCTGGATACCTCTGCCCCCAAAATACATTAAAATCTCTTATTCTGTGATAAAGTTTCCTCTTTAGAGGAAACCTAGGTGCCGGGTAACATCTCTATCATATCTTGTATCCCTATCTCAGAAATTCATAGGGCTGCTGAATGGAGCTCTACAATATTCTTATATTTTACTAAACACGAGTCCTTCCAGCCAGCTTCTAGATCAGATGCCCAGTTTGGAAGAACAGTCCTATAATCTTTATTTCAGTAGGTTGGTAACAGCTGATCAAATGCATGCGGTTGGATGAGCGTAGACAAAGGCCTGAAGAAGAAAGATGATATTTTACTCACCTTGCAGTAAATGGAGGTCTTCAAGGCAGCCTTCTCCATGCAGATCCCATGACCTGCCCTTCTTCCTCAGTGCTATAGATTCCTTCTGCATTGTATTGAACTATGTGGCAGTTGGGGCTGCTTTCCCCTATGTGCCCTCCATGGATAAGGATAGCAGTGAAGGCATATAGTGCATACATATAGTCTCCAAGCAAGACTGCTAACTAAATGATTCAGGGCTCATATGAATGGGATACTCATACCTGTACTGGAATCTGTATAGACACCGGAGTCTCAGACAACTTCACTTACTGTGTGGTAGGCAACTTCTGATTTAGTCACCAGCTCTTTTTTGTCTCTGGCAAAATCCACTTTCTGAATGCTTCCCTTGTTATCTGAAGCATTGCTTTTAGACTCTGCAGTGAAATCCAGACATTGATCACCACCGTTCAAGCAAGGCCACACCATACACATTTCAGAAGTCAGTAGGAAATGATCATGTTAAAAGAAAAACAGTTGTGTAGCCATTCTTTTAAACTCTGCAATATCAGGATGTGGCATTATATAGAGAGAGTATATTTATGTAGCCCTATAGTGGGGTTTCAGTTAGCCTAGCTCCCCCAACTCAGACTGAAATCAGTCCTTGAACCCTTTAAACTAGTCCTTTAATCTGGTCCCAGCAACACAATCTTTCCGTGGGCCCAGCAGTGCAGGCGCAGATGCCCTGGGTTCTCCTGCTCCGCAGGGCTCAGCCGAAAGCAGAAGCAATCCAAAATAAACACATCTGAACTCCAGCCCCAGCAGCACAGCCTTTTCTGGGCCCACACCACAAGCTTTAAAGCCCTAGGTTAATCTGCACCACCGAGCTCAGCAGAAAATATAAAGCAGTCCAGAAAGCACACCCGCAGGCACGGGTTAGTTCTCACCCTGAAATCTTCCTCCTTCCTTGGAGGAGTCCTCGCTCTCCGCGCAACCATTCCTCATCCCAAGTCTTCCTCTTCTCACTTCCTCTTCCTGCCTCTTTATTTCCGGTCAGCCAGTCAACTTCCCCTCGTTATTGGTTGATTGCCCTTAGGCGGGCTGGCTAATTGATCCAGGCTGCAAGCCTGCAACCTGTTACAAGCCCTTTCACAGTAGGGTTGACCCAGTAGGATGGATGGGCAAAATGGTGGATCTGCCCAGTGGCTGGACTCCATTTCCCATCAGCCCCTGCCTGCGTCACTGCAGCCAGTTTCCACGGAGACCCCAGGAGCAGTGGCACCATGATAGCATGGGGCCAGAGCTTCCATGGAGACCAGCCCCAGCAGCATGGGCAGGACACACGGCTGGGTGGGGAGCTCCTCTGCATCCGGGGCTGGGAACTTGCAGTGGTGCCAGTGTGGTCCGGAGCCAGGGCAGAGCCATGATCCTCTGCCTGCACACCCCTGCCCACAGGCCACAAGATCCCAGCCCCAGAATAGCTCCCCACCCTGCCGGTGCTTCTGGGAGTGTCTCCATGGAAACCCTGGCCCCACACTGTCATGACCCTGACACTGCTGGGGTCTCCATGGAAACCAGCCACAGCAACATGGGCAGGGGCTGCTGGGAAATGGAGTCCACCGCAGGCCTGATCTGGCCCACGGGCCACACTTTGCCCGCCCCTGCATTAGGGGACTTCCCCATATATATATCAATTGTACCATAAAAACTAAACACGCACATACCCATATATCAAATGATGTATCATTAAGTTCAATGCTCTGCATTTTTCCACGATCCACCTTATTCTGATTATTCCAGGAAGACATCCCTCTAGTGTTTTTTCAGTGAAAACATGGTGTGGCAGATAATTTTGTGCTGCTATAAGAGTACTAGTAACTTGCTTGAATATCAGTGTTGTCATTTGGTGCGAGTAAGGTTACCACGAATGCATGCTCCTAGAAAGATAAAATATCGAAAGTCATTACTGTCACAAGAGGGCAAGACGATGGATGATGAGAGAGCTGAAAGGTACTGAAATATTGTAAATGCTCATTTAGGCGAACAGAAGATCATCCCCATAAGTTTTCCGACTGTGGATTGAGTGGAATTGACTGGTGGTGAGAAGTGGGTGTCCTGGTATACCACGTACTGAGCAGTTGCGTAGGAAAGAACGTTTTTGTATTCTCCAGTGTTTTGCTGATAACTTATTTTTAGTTCACAGCACGTTACAACTTCTCTCATTCATGGTTGTGCACAAGTTATTCATGTAATAATCTCCTACTGACCCAGCACTTAGAGGGCACCAAACTGGAAAAACTAAGGTTCCTTCTCATCGGACAATGTTACTAACTAAATTTTGGCATTTGTCTTTGTAACGATGAAGCTAGCACTTCAGACACGTTAATGGAGCAGAAGCAACGTGATGCATTTGATGGAAATAGGACGGCCGTATAGTAACATGTGCAGCATTTATATTACAGTGCTTATAAAACCTATCAATTCTTAATGAGCTTAGTTGCTGGTGACAAAGATATTGATGTATTCCCATAGCCTCAGCTATCCTAAATAGCTGTTCAAGTTCTGATATATTAAAAGCAACATGAAAGCAAGTTAAAAGTATGTAACTGCATTAAAGGAGGAAAAATGATTCCTTTTGCTTATTTTGTAGCCAAAAGCTGGGTCTCTTGGATCGGGTTCGTGGTACCAATACTAAAGGAAAGCTATTTACCCCTCTGAATGTAGATGCCATTGAAGAAAGTCCTTCTAAAGAGCCTAAGAATGTGGGCTTGAATAATAAGGAACGTTTCCGCACTGCATTCCGAATGAAAGCATACGCTTTTTGGCAAAGCTCAGAAGGTAGCACATCTCTGTTGATTTCTTTTACCCCCTCAAGTTCTTCCCTGCGTTCCCATTTTTGTTTGTTTTTCCCCTTCCATCTCTTTTCTGAAGTTTCATGACTTTCAAAATAACATGCTACATCATTAAAAATAATCGGCCATACACAACTACTACATGCCCACACATGGAGAATTTACTAACCATTTGGGGAAGAGCTTGAAAATAATCCCGCGTTTGAGCCGAACATCTCTCCACATAAGATGCATGGGTTACTTAAAACTAACAGTGCGCTGTATTGATGTGTGTGCAGTTGAATCCACTTGGAGTGAACATGGGCATCCGAGAACATGGGGCAGTGAATCTAAGTGTATCTAGGAGGATGTAGTGAGATCTAGTTAACACGGTTTACTTTCTTTCAGTTTCCTAGGATGCATCCACATATGCACTTTAATGCTCTGTAGACTATTTTACTGCACATTAAAGCATCACATAAAAAAAAATTACATTATGCTAATGCACAGGAAAATTAGTCTGCTGCACATTAAGCATCACTAAAAAGTGTGCAAATGTGCTACTGTGTGTTAGTGCAGCCTAACATGCATTCATTTAGTACCTTACATTGGAGATACTAAATTTAGTATGCGTTTGAAAAGGTGCATTAATGCATATGTAGACATGCCCCCATAGTCTTTATTTAGACTCATGCTAAGCTTACTTAAAAGAATCCTTTATACACTCCCATCAATTCACCAACATGTATGATGCCCATCCCCTCAGGCATCATGTGTAAGTCTGGTTCATGGAGTTTCAACTGATGTGACTTGCCTGCCAGTGGGCCAGAAGAGAGAAGTATAACAAGAAAAGGAGTTTACAAGAGACTACAAGATCATGTAAATTAAAGTAGGGGTCATGTTACTTAGTATCCATCTGATGTAACCTGTACATTGTGGCCAGATTTTTGCACATATGTGTTTGGCCTGCTTTACAGACGCAGGAACGGGGGACCCCATGCAAGAAGATAGGGGTGACAGTAACGAATTCCTTATGGAAGATATGATCCCCACTTTGAAAACAGTCATCCGAGCTGTCAGGTATATTTTCTTTTACTGACTTGAATATTTTGTTTTGACTTTACATATTTAAACTACAGGAGATCACTACTGCACCACTATTTCTGTGCTGTTCACTGTCATTGGTTCTTTTAAGTGGAGTAGGAGGATAGATAATAGAAAAGAAATAGCCGGAGGTGGTCAAAAGTCTTCTGTTGGAAAACGCAAATTCAGTTAAACCAAACCATTTTGCAGAAACAGAGCAATTTCCCCAAACAGCTGAACCAAAATGATTATGATGCCTCATTACAATCAGGTTTGTTTGTGTTGGGTTATGCAAACTGTCTGTTCATTCTCATTGAGGCGGCACACTTTGGTAAGGTTGGAATTTGCATTTTGCAGTTGACCTGGACCTCCTCTCTTTTACTTCTTTGTTTTTACATTTAAATAGACCCAGGACCTACCTTTGGACAGAGTCCAATTTGCAATGAGACACCCAGTGCTTAGCAGTGCAAAAAGTATTCCCTAGGGGCCAAGAGCTAAAGGGCAATTCCATGACTCAATAATACATAGTATGGATCTATGATGAATTAGCTAAGTGACCGCCTCTTCCTCCCCACTCTAAACATTTCTGCACAAGGTACATAAGCATCTATTTTCCATGCACTTGTACTCACTGTTGACAGCTGTTTATTTCTCATAACACTGCTGTCATTTTCTATGGAAAATCCACATAGGAGCAGGCATTTGAGTGCTCCAGGACCTGTAGTACAACTTCCACCTGGAGATTCTTCAGGGAGGATGGCCCCATTTCTTGAAACAACTTGGCAGCTAGAGCAGAAAGCCTGATTTCTATGTTCAGAAATTGTTCTTAAGTAATGAGTGTACCAGATCAGTGAACACACAGGGTGCCTCGCCTAACACTTTGACTCAAAGTTGACTCAAACTTTGATTTTAAATCTGTGTTGTCATGGGAAAGGAAAGTCCACATTGTAAGTTATGCTGCTGTCCTTTCGGAAGCCCGTCTTTTCATGTATGTTCTTTAACACCATTAATAGCCCTGCTAGTGTATAGTCAAGAAACCTGATGGTTTGTTATTTTTTCTCCTCTAAAGTAAAGTTAGTCCATATTTGCTGAAGCAATAGATTCAAAAGGAAAATTCTCTACACGTGACTTCTTTCACAACTTCTCATATTGCACCTCTCACAAAATGAATGTGTAAGTTCATTCAGCTGCCACAAGTACTTGAAATTTGTGGATGCAAAATTGGGGACCAGTTTGAATCCAACTAACATGCATGTTTTAGCATCTTTTTACAGATGTATTTATTCATTGTTTTACATCCATTTTTTTCATTGTATCTTGGGTGGACAGTAACCCAATGGTTGCATTGTCTGCATGGTATATGCGCAGAAAATTAAATTAGCATCTTTCTTTCCTGCCCCATGTCTTGTACAACACAATTGGTACAGGTCAAGGTTAGTTAATTTCTGTGCAAGTTAAATCAGATGTAAATCTAATTTTTTTTTCTACACTGTTTACACAGAAATTGAATGTTAACTGGAAGTAATTCATTTATAAGAAGCTTCTTGAGTCCTAATCAAATAATATTGGAAATTGATATGCAAATCAGGCTTGAAGTCATTTCATGATACTTTTTACAAATTGTCTACTGTACTTCAGTTGTGCAGCATCTAGATACAGGTCTGATTTTTGTGGACTTTGTCCAAACATGGTGATACCAGAGAAAAGGAAAACCATTATGTATCTTTCAAGGAAAATCTAACCTACTAATGATGCATAGAAAAATACAAAATGTATTTGTAATGAGATGTAGTGTTAGATATTCCCTGCATTTCACTTTTGTTCAATCCTCCATCATCCAAAGAATAGTTATTGGTTGCTTAGTGGGACCTTCATTATAACTGACCATTGTGCAATTTATATTAGAGGCTAGTAATTGTTCTGTTTACTGTACAGAATACTACAATTTCGTCTCTACAAAAAAAAATTCAAGGAAACTTTGAGGCCTTATGATGTAAAGGATGTGATAGAGCAATATTCAGCAGGGCACCTTGACATGCTTTCCAGAATAAAATACCTTCAGACAAGGTAAGATTGCTCATGGTAAAATTGGGGAACTGTGGCCTCGACAACCTTACGGTCCGATGGCTGGGGAACTGGCTTCGTGGTTGGACCTAGTGAGCGATAGTTGATGGAACCAAGTCGACATGGTGCATGGTGGCCAGTGGCATCCCCCAGGGCTCAGTACTTGGACAAGTACTCTTTAATATATTCATAAATGATCTGGATTTGGGCATCAGAAGGGGACTGGCTAAGTTTGCAGACGACACCAAATTATGGGGAAGTGCAATCACACTAGGGGATGGGCTGGCAATTCAGGCCAACATGGACAGGCTCGCAAGGTGGGCAGAGAAAAACCTGATGACATTCGATACAGAGAAATGCAAGGTGCTCCACCTTGAGACAAAAAACCCACATCATGCTTATAGGCTTAGCAGTGCTACACTCACTAGCACCATGACTGAAAGAGATTTGGGGCTCATGATTGACCACCAGATGAACATGAGCCACCAATACAATGCTGCAGCTGGCAAAGCAAATAAAACTGGCTTGCATCTACTGACGCATCTCAATCAAGACCCACACATTTAGTACCATTTAGGTGAGGCATCCTCCTGCTTTACTCAGCCTTGGTGAGGCCACAGCTGGAGTACTGTATCCAATTCTGGTCTCTGCACTTTAGAAAGGATGTGGAGAAGCCTGAAAGAGTCCAGAGGAGAGTCACAGGCGTGATCAGAGGGCAAGAGAACAGGCCTTATGAGGAGAGGCTGAGAGGCATGGGACTCTTCAGCCTGGAGAAGTGAAGGCTCAGGTGGGACTTGGTGTCAGCCTAGAAGTATATAAGGGGCGTGCATCAAGAACTGGGAGAACGTCTGTTCACCAGAGCACCCCAAGGGACAGCAAGGTCTAATGGTCGCAAACTGCTGGAAGATCATTTTAGACTGGACATAAGGAAAAACTTCTTTATCGTCCAAGCCGCCAGAGTCTGGAATAGACTCCCCGAAGTCCTGCAAGCACCTACTCTGAATACCTTTAAGAAACACCTGGATGTTTATCTTGCTGGGGTGATCTGACCCCAGCTGACTTCCTGCCCCTTGGGTAGGGGCTGGACCCAATTGATGTTGCGAGGTCCCTTCCAGCCCTAATGTCTATGAAATCAATGAGAACATAAGAAGTGCCAAACTGGGCCAGACCAATGGTCCATCTAGACCAGTGTCTTGTCTCTGCCAGCAGCAGAAGTGGATGTTATACAGGGAGAGCATCAAAACAGGTATCTCTAAGGTTAACTATCCCCTATTCAATACTCTCTCTAGCATCCACCAGATGCCAAAGGAAGCATCCCCAGCCATTCTGTTTAACAGCCATTAATAGATCTATCATCTATGAACTTTTCCAGTCCCTGTTTGAACCTGGCTATACTATCTGCTGCCACTACCTCCTGTGGCAATTAGTTTCACAAAGTAATTACTACGGCTGTGCAAAGCTTTGGGTGCTGATTCAATTTGGAGGAGATTCGGCCTGATTTGGCAGCTGAATTTCTGAATCTGAATTGAATCAGAAGACCAATATAAAGGTCCAAATGGATTCGAAGCTCTCCGAATTGATTCGGAAAAGATTCGGAGATTCAGGCAGTCCCCGCTTGCTGCCACAGGGAGCTGGACCTGGACTCTGTGCTGGTAAGTGGGTGGGGGGACTGGAGGAGGGGGAAGAGGACCATGGGGGAACCCCCACCAGGCCCCATCCCCTGCCTGCTCCCCCAGCCCCCCTGAGCACCCCCAACCCCCGCCTGCTCTCCCAGCCCCCCCCCCCCCCCCCCCAATCGCTGCCCTGCCTGCCCCAGCTCCTGGCTCCTTTAAAAAAAAAAAGCCCCCACTCACCAGCTGTTGCTAGGCAAGGGGGTGATCCTTGCTGCCCCCTGCTGCCCTGTGCTGCGTGGGGGGCTCTGCCACGAGCCCCCCAACCCACTCCCCCAGTCCCCCCCCACCCATGGCTATCCTGCCCACCCTGCTTCCGGTTCATTAAAAAAAAGAAAAACCTGCACTCACCATCTGCTGCAGCGACCTTGGGGCTTCTGAGGGCTTGTGACTGAGTCCCCCATGCCACGCAGAGCAGTGGGGGCAGTGGGGATCGCCCCCTGACTTGGCAGGAGCCAGTGAGTGGGGGATTTTTTTTTTTTTTTAAACAGCCGGGAGCTGGGACAGGCTGGGCAGTCATTGACAGAGCTGGGAGAGCAGGTGGGGGATGGGGCCTGTCCAATTCGGAGATTCGACTGATTCAGCAGCGGCCGAATCGCCGAGTCAGATTCGGCCAAATTGAATCACCGATTCGAATCACTGTCCCCTGAGCCAGCCGAATCCAAAGTGAATACTAGCTGCTTTGCACAGGACTGTTAGCTACACATTGCTTTACAAAGCTCTTTCTCTTGTTAGTTTTAAACCTGTCACCTACTGAGTTCAGTGGGAGCCTCCTAATTCTAGTATTCTGGGACTTTGTGAGCAACAGTTCACTTGGTCCATACCATGGCTTTTCTAGGTTTCTGTCATGTCCCCACTTAGCCGGTTGGAATGTGTTAGATGTAATGTTTGTATTTAATGGCAGGGAAATGTAATCGCTGTGTTTATATACTAGACCAGTGCTGCCCAAACGTCCAGCCCCACGTGCTTGATGAGTGGTGCAGGGGTTAGTCCGTGGACCAGATTCTGCATGGGGTCAGCACTTCGGGTCAGTCTAGGGACACAATCCACCCTGCTGGCCTGACCCTGCCACCCAGATCCAGTTGCACACCAGCCTGACCCTGCACACCTAGATTTGGCTGCACTGCAGCAGTCCCATGCACTGGCCTGATCTAGCATGCCAGGCCAAGTTATCTAGCCTATAAGGCTCCCCGTGGGTCTATAAACTCGGCAGCGGTGTGGATCTAGGAGGAGCCCTTCGGGCTGGATCACGCAGGTCCTGGGGTTGGAGGTGGAGCAGTGCTGTGCTGGACAATTCAGAATCAGTCAAGAAGCTGTGCAGGAACGCAGGAACAAATGTGGTTCCTTCACACAATAGTTCAGCTTTCCAGGTGGCTTTGAAGGAAGGTTAGCACAAAGCAATAACCAGTTTATCAGTTCATCCTTCAGAAACAGAAATGTGGCATTGTCTCCTTTGAAAAGGAAAAAGAAGCAAATTGTTCTTATAATTGCACGTGAAGAGAGTATTGTCTAGAAATTATGGTAAGGAAGTGGAACTCTCAGTGTTGCCATTTTCTTGCTGTGTAACCAGGCTCAAGCGTGTCATTCCTAGTCTGGTGCCTTCACGCTCCATCATCGTATTCGTATAATATTGTTTGTTGCAGAGATAAGTTGTCGATCTCATTTCTTGTAAGTATATATAGACCTTATGCACTTGTGTCATGTCCCCCTCCTCTCTTTTTCCAGAGTAGATATGATTTTTACACCTGGACCACCATCTACTCCCAAGCATAAGAAATCCCAAAAAGGAGGAGCTTTTTCTTACCCTTCACAACAGTCTCCCAGGTAAAATTATTTTACTTAATGTTTCTCATAAACTGCAACAGAAATAATATGTCCATGTACCCTAAAAACTTTACTTTGTTCACATAGCCAGTGTGCTACCACATTAACTAATAAATGCCAAATTTCCTTTACTTCTCATTTTACCTCATTTCTCTACACGAGTCATCCTGTTCTGTTACCCTTGTGTCAGATCTTCAAATACTTGTACGTGCCATCATAACCTCCTTGGCAACCTTCTCTTCCCCTCATTTAGCCATTGTCTGATGAAGTTCAGAGTCTTTGGGCTGCAAACTTTTGGCTGATTTAAATTGCATATTAATTAAACATTTGTTTAATTTAAATTCCCAGAGCTGGAGATAGCAAAACAAGGGTCTGATGTATTATGATAAACAGCTACTGTTTTATACAGATGGACAGAAAACTGTGTTTCCATCCCACAGAAATGTTCAAGAATTCAAAAATTTTCCCACCTCGAGTAAGGCCACCAAAAACTTGAAAACTGCCCGAAATCAAAATTAATAAAACAATGTCCTGTCTAGGTTAATCGAAGTATTTTATTTTAGTTTTGATTTTTTTTTTTAAATAATTAAGTTTTGATCCAAAAAGTCATTTCAGGCAGGAAAAGCAGAAATGTTAATTTTGAAATTGTCCATACAAGATGTTTGGACTGTCATTTGTGTGTGTGCAGTGCCTTGCACCATCACATTTTGGCCCATTACTGGGATTCCAAGAAGTTACCACAATAAAACAGTAATCATTTTTCAATTAAACTTTGCTCCTATGATGTTATACAAATGTAATAAAATGGAACATAAAATACTAATGGAACTGTTGTTTCTTTTTAGAAATGATCCATATGTAGCCAAAGCATCCACAGTAGATACTGAAGACCAAAGCATGATGGGCAAATTTGTTAAAGTTGAAAGACAGGTAAGTATTTTCAAGATAGAGGGATGTTCATGTTAATTTTCCGTTAATTTGTTTAATTCGCTGATTATTGTGTATTTTGCAAACTAATTACTGCATCTTCCTCTCATTTAGCAGGATGGGCATGTGCCATGAATTTTCAGTACAGATTTGCAGCATCCCCAAAGTCCAATTGTGTTCATATCTGTGTGTTCATTGCTTGGAGGCTATCCCAGCACTGGCTGCAGTGGCCGTGCTTGATGCTTGTTTTGCTGCATCAAATATATAAAAGGATGCACTTGATGAGTGCAAATTGTGACAATCTGTCTGCCTATAATTCAGTTGTCTCTGCAAATTGCAGTACATGCACTTCTAAATATATATGTTTGGGTGCACATAAGGTGGAGAAGTTGGGTTTATGGTTCTGTTTGGTTATGTTGGGGGGCTTGGTTTTACATCAGCAGTTAATTTTGCGGATGTCTAAGTGCGGATGTACAGATAGCTTTCATAAAGATGGAAGTCATGGCTGAGACATAGCCATGACTTGGCAGGAGCTACTAAGGTGAGTTAGTGGATATTTCCTCAGCTGTGGCTAAATCAGTCTGTGGCCTTTCTGTCATGGTCACCAACAACGGCTACGCTGGCCTTAGTGATGAAGACCCTAGGTGGTTCTGGGAATTGGACTGAAGCTTCCAAATGGCCATACATCATAATAGCTTTTGGTCTTTGAACACTAATCATAGACTCATAGAAAAGTTGGGCCCTGTTTGGCAACCAGCAAAGCCCAGAAGCATGGGAAATACTAAACCCCCTCCATTTTGCTCTGTAGCCTGGGGCCAGCAAGCATAACTCTAAACATCACACCCTCTTACAGGACGGCCAGAACTCCCCTTTCTGTATCCCCTCCATAATCTCATCCCAGCCCTTTAATCTTCTTTCATAAGCCAGTTGTGGAGCTCTGCTTCAGTCTCTTGCTGCTGAGTGTGGTCACCTCCAATATTCACCTGCTTTAGACTGTGGGGCTCTTCTTATTCTCTCCTGGGACGGGGCTTCTGGCCGTCTAACTGTTGTGCTTTACATCACTACTCCAGTCACTGGGGGCTGGTCTTGACCTATGAAACTAGAACAGGTGTCATCCTCACCTTTCTCCACAAACTAGATCTGGACCATAGGCCAGATCCAGAGGTGGTGGGAGCATGGGGTTAACACCACTGTCACCCCACTACCACTGACACATGTCCCCCAACAGGGCTACAGACCCTGAATTTTGGCATTAGGCCCTGCCCAAAAATTCCCACCCCTCTTGGGATCCCTGCAGGCTACACAGCAAACCCATATATTTATCACCCTTGCACCAGAAGAAAACACACAAAAGAGGAAAATGGCTATTTTCTTCCAGCTCATATAGTGAAATAAAACAAGGTCAAGTTAAAGCTGAGACACTCTTTGCAACAAAGGACCTGAGGAAACACCCCATAGTTTTCTTGCTTTTGTGATAAATTACGAGTGGTGGGAAAATATATTGTAAAGATAACTGCTGTCTGTCATACCAAATCCCCAGCTGCAGTTCACTTCCAGTCGCTCATTGGTATTGGTGTTTTTCAGGTTCACGACATGGGGAAGAAACTGGATTTTCTAGTAGACATGCACATGCATCATATGGAGCAGCTGCAAGTCCAGGTCACTGAGTTAACGCCATTGAAAGAGGCCATCTCTCCCCCAGAGAAGAAAGAGGAAAACAGATATTCTGAATTGAAAAGCATCCTTTACAAATATACTGAGCCTTGCACTCAAGAAACTCCTTATACTTTCCACCAGGTTCCAGTAAACAAAGTCAGCCCGTATGGTTTCTTAGCACAGGATCCGATGAATTATTCGCGGTCTTTGTCATTACGGGGGCAGAACTCTGGGAGATCACAAACCACCCACTCTTCAACGTCACATGCAGAGAGGCCAACCGTTTTGCCTATACTCACATTGATGGACTCCCAGGTTAGCTACCCGTCCCCAGGAGACCAGCAGAGCCCCTACTCAGATAGGATTTCTCCAAGGCAGAAAAGGAGCTTGACAAGAGACAGTGACACCCCGTTATCCCTTCTCTCAGTCAACCATGAAGAGCTCGAACGCTCACCAAGCGGCTTCAGTATCTCCCAAGACAAAGACGACTTCCTTTTTGGTCCAAATGGGGGATCATCATGGATGCGAGAGAAACGCTATCTAGCCGAGGGCGAGACGGACACAGATACTGACCCTTTTACACCAAGTGGCTCCATGCCTCTGTCTTCAACAGGGGATGGGATTTCAGATTCAATATGGACCCCTTCAAACAAGCCGGTTTAAGAGAGGGGAGGGGTCACTGGTCGACTTCTCCGTGTAATGTAAACACACTTTGTATATCTCACCTACTATACACCCAAAGCTTACTTGTTCAAAGCACCAATGGCTGCATAAGATGCATGTGATATTAGTGGTAGTCATTCTGCACCATTTCATACAATTTACTAATGCAGTTTTTTTCATGCTACCAAAACTAAGGAGTTTAGTTTTGAGCATGGTTTGCATGACGTTACCCTATATAAATGGTACAGGTAAGTTCTTCTCTGATACATATCTATCTGATGTTCTTCAATATAATGATGGTCAGATCAATGACAGGTGAGATGTGATGGTTCATCCTACTTTTTATAAACAGAGCAACAAAGTAAAAATAGTTTCAGGAGCAAAGTTCCTTTGTGAGAAGGAAAAATCTAAATTGTCTTCTCTCTGGCACCACCGTCATTTCCAATGCTAGTGAATCATTTTCCACCCAAATTAGACAAAAGCATCTGCAATTTCAAGTAGGGGAAAGTTGGAATCAAAATTTGTGATCTCTATTACATGATTTCTCCTGTCACCTCTAATGGCAATCTTACTGTATCAAATACAGTGTAAAATAGAAATGAGGGGTAAAATTTGCGATTTTCAAAACCACTTGGGGGAACTAGATACCTGTTTCTTTAATACCACATATCAACATAAATCCTCTTGACTACTACTTGGAAATCTCCACGACAAGTTATATAATTGCCACCAGTGTGAGTACAATCAATCTTATTTTATAGCAAATTGTTTGCTAATTCTATCTATTTGTAATGAAACCAAACTTCCCACTGACATTGCTAAAAAAAAACCAAACAAGTGATCATGTAGGGGACTCCTGGGTTCTGTTCTTAGTTCTTTTACTAACTCGTTTGATGTTACGCAAGTCACGTATCGGTGCCTCAGTTTCCCAATCTGTAAAATGGGAATTATACTTCCCTACCTCACATGGGGATTGTGAGGCTCAATTCACTTATGTTTCATACAGCGCGTTGAGAGCCTCAGATGAAAGGCACATTAGGAATGCAAGTGTTGCTATGCGGTGCTGTCCGGTGGGACTTGTACCTGCAGGGTGTTGGCAGGACACAGCCTAGTAGTCCTAGCGCAAACGGAGCCATCTAAATAAATGTACGTCAGACACACTTCAGGCCAGGTTTGTGGACCCAGCCCAGATCAATACAGATGAACCTCCGTTTCACAGCCATCTTAGATAACTCTGCTGGGCACTGTAGTTTCTTGCAAGGGAAGTGGGGAAAAAATCCTTCCCACAAACCCACGGGGCAGCAATGGAGCTGCTTTTTCAAGCCTGTTTCGTTCTGATGGATGGGATCACCTCTACAAAAGGTAGCAGTATCCCTACAGATAACCTAGACCTGGTCTACCCAAACACACCTACCCTGCAGGGGTACAAGATCTCCTAAAAAACCAAGATCCAAATGGCAAAGGGTTTGTGAACCCCAAATACAGCTGCTCACCCTCCCTGTGTTTTGCCCTTCCTCCTCATGTTCCAGAGCTATGCATGCTCCACGACTAGAAACACAAGGGCAATAGCAGCAGGAGGTGCTCCTGTGGTAGCTAGGTATGTTGAGTTTGGAGAAAAGAAGACGGTGAGGACACAGTAGCAGTTTTCAAATGTTTGAAAGGCTGCCATAAAGAAGAACAAATATTGTCCCTTGCCATAGAGGTCAGGACAGGAGTGAATGGGTTTCATCTGCAGCAAAACACTTGTGTGAAAATTAAATGGAAAGATTTTCATCTATGTCCATGATTAATACTATTGAACTGGTTTGCAGATGTATAGAATTATTTATAGTAGAAACACACCGGGTTTTCTCCATGTTCAAAGTACATGGATTTCAGTTTGGGTTGGGAATGCTCAACTTTTCTGAAAACCAGGCCACGTGTTTAGAGAACTGAGCAACCAAAAACTGAGGCAAGTGTATGGAAAATTTGGGTCTGAATGTCTCCACTGACTGCAGATGGTGAAATGCACCTCTGTGTCCCACCCCCAACCCAACCTCATCCTTCTGCATTGAAGTGCAGGCTTTAAAAGCTACAATTCAGCTCTAAGCTTGTATGGTAACATAATGTGACAAGTTTTCCAGTATTAACTCTAGATAAATATTTTGAAAGTTACTATTTTTTTCAAGTTACGGTATTCTTTAAAAAATAAATTGTGAAATAGTGTATAGTATGCTCAGAAAAAACCAGGGGAGGAAATAAAATAAACACTATTATTTTAATGGTACATTAAATGAAGGACACAAAAAGTCAGGGTAATTGTTTGATTCAGCCAGTACTAGATAACTGTATAAAAATGCAGCCATAAAGACTGGGGTGAAAAATGACTGATTATCCCACAATGTCTGTACTTAATAGCTGAATTGCCTTAAAGTGAACATTTACTACTGGGCTGTGAGCACTGATTTGCCACAAGTAGCATCAGGGAATTTCAGTGATTCAAAAGTGAAAACAATGGATAGGATCAGAATTGGGAGCTATCCTACTACACTGACACAATGAAATATTTAATGATGTGCTTAAGGTCAAATGAGGTTGGGCTGCTTTTCTTAATTGTTTTATGTCAATTAAATATAAATATCAGCAGGGCGCAACTGCTGGGATCCCCTACAGTCCGCAGAACTGACACCGCTGTTTTACATAGAAGAGCAAGGAAAAGCCCAAGTTCTGTGTCATGGGGAATGGTGAGCTCATTTTAGTGTTTATGGTGTCTAAGGGTAGAGAAAGACATCACAATTGCATCATTTTCAAATGATCCTGGTATAATATTCCTAGTATAAAATGACTATGTAACTGTTAAATTCGCTGCTCCTATAGTGATACAGGGGTAGCAGAACAGCTGCAACTTTAACCCAGTTTCATCCAGGATTGAAATTCCAGCCATGTAGCTCACTTGTGACCCTGCCGTCGCATGCAGGTGTAACCGTTCCATCTGTTGCTCCCTCCAGAGCAGCAACTAATTTTTCCTTTTCAAAGTGGCTGGAAGTCATGTCTCCCTGTAGCATAGGATGCCACAATAACCTGACACAGATCGCTCCTCCCTTTGGAGAAGTCATCTATGAAGACGCTCTTTGCATACAGCAGCAGCTGGGTTGAGAGTGTGGCTACATCCCTGCTGCTTTTGCATCCTCAACATGCATCTCCCTGCACTCAGCCCTCCAAGAAGGCCTGAATCAAACCTGAGAGTTGATCACATCATTGCAGATATTTTAAAATAGCAGCTTTGTAGAACATGCGTCAAAATAAGAATGAGTCAGTCAGTCAGGAGAGGGATGCCATATGGAGCCTGACAACATTATGATAGCATAATTCTCAAATTAAATAGGACCATTTATTCTGAAAACAACATTCTACCCCATCCTTAGACCCTTGCTTGATCTTTAGCCAAGCAAATTCCTGTTGAAGTTGATGGGAATTTGCCTGAGCAAAACCTAAGGAAAATTTGGATAAGGAGCTCAGGAATTGGCCAAGATGTCGTCCCGTTATATTTTAGACTGCACAACTATCACCCAATTCTTTCAGGATACTGTGAACAGGAAATAGAAGATAGTGACCTAATAATTCAAGAAGAATTACAGTGGTTTTGTCAGTTGAACCATAAATCTAGTTATTTATTCATTGAGCATAATAACCCTGGTTATTTATTTATTACTTTTTCCCCTCTGAGAAGATGTGTAGTCAGCCTTTCTGTATTTTCCATGTGTTTCCATATGGGACTGAACAAAGATCCCAAAGCCATGCATGCTCAAACATTCAAACTTGCATCTTGGGACCATCTGAATATTAAGACAACTTCAAAGTAGGCTGCAGAAAAACGTCACTACTATGGCCCAGCTTTTGAGAGGTCAGTGGGGACCTACTTTACTATCAGTGGGGATTAAGTAACTAAATACCTTGGACCTACATGGATCTACATGCTTGCTGAGTATTATCTAGTATGTACCTTATGAGCCAGATCCTGTATGGGTATAAATCATCATCTTTCCATCAAACTGGGCCCACTCTGGTTTATACCGGTGGAGGAGTTGGCCTTGTGAATCACAGCATCCTCCAAAAATGTGCCTCCAAGTACTATATATAGAGTCTGACTTTCTTTTTTATAGATGGGCATTTTTGTGTGTTCCCTGGGGCATTAACGATCTACCTGATTGCTGTGTGTACGTTAGCAGTGTGTATAAGTAAGCATGGAGATCCATATGGAGCCTATACAAGGAAAGGAATTTGGGAATCTTCTTCAAAGGCCTGTGAAAATTTAGACTGACATATTGTTTACTAATTAATGGTATCATTAGACACAGGGTGCAGATCCACATTGGACCTACATTTAAGCATGCCAGAGCCTAAAACCTAGGGGTGTCTATACATGTGCTCATGGGTGCGTTGGGGGGGGCGTTGGAGCAGTTCCCAGAGAGCCACTCCAATTAAAATGATGCAGCGTCACGTGTATTAAGCCATCAGACATCTAAAAATGGCCACAGGATGGTTTAACTGAAGCTAAAAGTTAAAGCACCCCAGTGGCCATTTTTAAACCCATGGGGACACATGACGCTGCAGTGACGCTAGAGCGTTCTAATTAGAACACGGAGCAGACTCGATTAATTGAGTCTGCCCCGGCGTGTTCTAATAAGAATGCATCAGAGCACGTGTGTAGGCACCCTATAAGCCTTGGCATGAAAAGCAATCACTTTGACCACGTTTAGGCACCCTATACAGTCAAGGCAAAGGGTCTGGCACTTCCGTTGATTGAGAAAGTCAGAGAGGCCCTGAGAAGTCAGACACAGCCAGAGAAACAAGAAAGTAGGTTTCAAATCCCTCCAGGCTGATGCAAACCTAAAACCCAGGCCTGCCTCTTCCTGTGACTGCTCTGTCCACTAGACGATGGGGCAAGAGATTTGAATGCTGCCACAATCATCGCAGTTGAGTTGAGTTCAGCACTGTTGATGCAAATTAAGTGTGTGGAGAATGCCTAATAGATCAAGTATTACCAGGGCCTCCTTAGCATCAATCTGGTTCACAACAGGAGTTGCTCAAGCTGGATCATTTCTGGGCAGGCTCAGGTAGTAGACACCCTGAGAACTTGGCATCCAAAATGGAAGCATTACTAGTATATAGGCACCTACTGGGTTCATCACCAGTGGAACCGGGTCAAACTGCATCGCTTCTAGTGACTTAGGGGCTGAAAACCCACCTAGGTCCTGTTTAGGCGCCTCTGAGATCAACCTGGATGGCAGCCAAGCTTGTATTCCTTTGACTATAATCAAATGAAACTAATAGCTGCAATTTGTGCACTTAAGAAAGTGACTTGGTATTTGGGCAAAATGAAATAAAGATTATTAGCCTGTTTTAACACAATACTTTGAAAGCAGGATCTGTATTGTACAAATGGTTTGCTGCATGCTCTGGGAAGCATGGTTCAGCATTTCATCTGACGGCAACGTCTAGGTCAACGTTAATTTTTATAGTAGGAGTGAGGTGGATTTATACCATCTCGTATTAGCACGTGGCATTTCAGTGCTAGCAATTACAGTAAGGGCAGACCTTCCTAATGTCTGGGGTGACACTGACTCTTTGTTTACACATCATTAACCTTTAAATAGGATGAAATCATTGTTAATCTGCTTAATTTTAAAAGGATTAAATTAACTTGACATAGGATGAATGCACTCTTTGCTGACTTAACAACTGCTGGAGATCAACCATGTATTTCAGGGCTGGAAAATACATCTTGTGATGTGACTGGCATCCTAGCCCTCTCATAATTAGCAAGTACTTAGGCATTTATTCTTTGGTCCATAAAGTCAGTGGCAAATCTTATATTGATTTTTTTTATTTAACTGGGAGCAAAGGCAGGTCCTAAACTTTTTTTTTTTTTTTTTAAATATGTATATGTGGATATATTTGGATTCATTCCAGAAATGATCATTCCAAAATGCAAATGATCAGCTCACTTTTTTGTATTAGTTATGTTTTTATACTGATTCTTTCTTTGTAACAAGTCGAGCACATGTATAGGTTTTGGGAAAGGTTGGTCTATGTTTACATTGTGTGGCTCTCCTCTCAGCTTTATTTTATACCCTCTGATTTTTCTCTACATTAAAACTGAAGGTGTTTCATTATTGCAGATGCAGATGTCAAGAGCAAGTGTCCAGTTTTAGCTAACCCGGTTGTATGGTCCATTTACAGAATTGTTCCTTTAAGAAAAATCTATTGAAACAATGGGTGTTGTCTGGTCTTGTGCTTGATCCTGCAGTGGCTTGGCATGTACAATTCCTAGAGAAGTTAGTAGGAATTTAGCATGTGAAAGGACTCCAGGATCTCTCCCTAAAACACCTTTGGTTTACGTGTGCTTTGCTCTTGTCTAGACCTTTGCTGCACTGTTTAAGAGGGAATGGTTGGAACGTTGTGTTGCTGCAAACTGCTCTGTTCTTCGTCCTCTTGGTCCAGGGCCCTGCAAGCTAATTTGTGCCTGGACCTGTATGAACCCTGACTTGGGTTTCATCTACTTGCGGATCGCTTTGCAGGGTCAGTGCCTACAGCTGTCAGGCAGTGCAAATTAAGGAGCAAATTCAGCCTTCTTTGCAGCTCCACTGATAACTGTGGAGTTGTACCCGTTATACCAGATCTGATTTGCTCTTGCAATTGCAGCAAGTAACTAAATAACCAGATCTTGTGTCCTTACACACCGCACACTGCCACCAACTTGACGTGGAGTTTCAAGCGTGGAAGGGATGTGGGTACCGCCTCAACAGTCGCTAATGACTTCAGAGTGGTCTCAGTTTTCAGGAGCCCGACCTAAGGCACCTTGGAGGGGCTTGATTTTGAGAGGATGGGTGTGCAGCACTTCTAAAACTCAGACCCTTTTAAAGGAGCCTTTCATTGGGTGTGTCAAAGAAACATGAGGATCCCGCCAGCACCAATCACATTTGAAAATGTAGGCTGTAGAGCCTGATCCTCACCGGTCAGCTTTTAACTGTTTCCACTGCCATTAAGTGAAGCAAAACAGTGGAAGTGGGAGCCTATTTCCATCTTAAGGGTAGGTTACGACTTGAGGTTATATAGCCAACTGCATTTTGTTTTCTAGTTTAGGCATTTGGTTATTACTAGTATTTGTGCCTTGCTCACTGAAATTTTCTCCATGCTACAAAGATGCTTTTCAGATTCTGGCTGACAAGGGAACACAACTTTTCTACAAGTGGCCTTTAGTGCTCTTTATAATATTATTTATTGTAATTTTTAAACTGTACCTGTAATTTATATTCTGGCACTGTCCAATATTTGAACAACTTTAATATGTTTATTTCAATATATTATGCAAACAATACTTCTTAACTGATTTTTTTATGTTCTGTCTTTAAAAACTGCACCACTTATTAATAAATAGAAATTTCAATTATGACGTGGAAGGAGTTTCATTTCATCATATAGTCTGGTTCATATGGGTGCAGAGCTGATGGGTATGGGCCCGGTTCTGCCCCCAACGAAGTCGGTAGCAGAAATAATGCTGACTTCATCCGTGTGGCATTGAACAGAGAACAAATAATGGATTTTATCCTGCTGCATTGATATACAAGTTTCTTGCTCATCCATGTAGTTTCCTTTGGTTCATTGTTATGTTTCTTTAATGGTAAGAGTGAAGAATGGTGTGTTAGGAATTAAAGTGTGTTAAATTAATGGTGTGTTAGGAATTAAAATGAGAAAACCATACATGTAAATAGAGGTATGAATCTCCTAAAATATAGTCAAATTGCACAAAATCACATAAGTGAAGCCCCTGGAGACCTCACATTGAATTGCTATGGATGTGTTTTGCAAGGAAGGCATTTATCCGCTGGTTACAGCAAGTCAAAGGCATGGACCTGGAAATCAGACTTCCTGGGCTCTGTTCCTAATTCTCCCACAGACTCGAAGTGTGGTCTGGGATAAATCACTTAATCCGGTCTACATAATTAATCTCACTTGCAAAATTAGCAAAATGCTACATGCCCACATCACAGCAGTGTTGTGAGGCTTCACGAATGTTTTTGGAAGTATTTGCTGCCCTCAGAGGAAAAGCAAAATAGCTGCACAGAGTGATTTTGTTGCTAATTTGCCTAAAGTTCGGCCTGATGTTTGGTTCATTTTGTTGTTACCTTTGAGTTCAAGCTTTTTCATGCATTTTTTAAAAATCAGTTTTAATTACCATTCATGCTTGGGTTGGGCTTGGTGGGGGTGTGAATTGGTTTTGCTCTTTGCATATAACTGGCTGGTTAGGAAACGTTCATGTTTCACTGGGTAACTTAGAGAGCTTTCACTAGGTATGCCTCCTGCCGTGTTTGTTCCCGAACACTGGAACCAGTTTTCCCAGAGATCAGGCTGGTTACCAGTGGGAAGACCTGGCTTTTTACTTTCATTGACAAAAAAAAGGTTATTAGCAAGGAGCATCACTTGACAAGGCATCAGCGCCTCATAAATGCCTATTGAGTACTGTAATTTCAGACAGAGTCGAGAGGTTGAATCATTTGTTTTAATAAGGCTTATAAAGAAAACTAATAAAACCTCTTCTCCTGGAAAATTGACTACCGGTGTCTCATCTCTTGAGAGACTGAAGTAGCTAAGGTCAATGAGGGAGAAGAGACAGAAGAACCAGTAGAAATACCACGGGCATTTCTGTGATTTCACCTGCCACAGGAGCTCTGGCAACCAACAGACTGTTCAAACTCGAAAAGTAGCATTAAAATCTACCTTGATTGTTTTGCAAACAATATGCGGGCTCTCATTCAGATCTCACATATACACCGGTGTGTAAATCAGGAGTCATTCATCCAGCAAAGAAGCTATCCCAGTATTAAATCAATTTAAGTGATATCAGGCTCAAGCTACCACTCGGTGAATTTTTCAAGGGTTTTTTAAATGAAACTGCAAGTCCTTTGGAACTTTTTTAATCATTTCTTTTAGATTAGATGTTCCACAGAGGACTCTAGCTCTCACCCCATACTAGTACATGCATTTTATTTCACTTCCTGGATTTCTTTCCAGACGAGTGCAATACTGTATTGAATACGTTAAACCCTTTGCATAGAATCTGCTGACATTACCGTGACTTGCTGAGCAACCGTATCAGTGCAGAAAGCAGCATGAAGTGAAAAGAGACATGTGCAGCAGATTCCACTGCAGGGACTTGCAGACAATGGCAGGGATCCCATTTAAATGGAAATGTCACAGCTGCAGTAGTGAGTTATCAATCTATTGGTCACCTGCGGTGGAGCCCTGCACCTTTTCCCAGGCCATGATCCACATACATATGCTTGCCCAGTGAGCAGATTTTACAAGAGGCATTGGAGTGCTGCCAGGGTGAATGTGGTCCATCTAGCTGAAAAACAGTTCTGACAAGGAATAAAACTCAGATTCACAGAGAAGTAGAGCTGAAAAGAACCTACAAAGGCATTTAGGCCAACCCCCTGCTCAAGAAAGGGGTATCCGTATCTGAATCAAGAAGGTGAGGAACTCATATTCTGGGTTTGGAGAGATCCAGAAAGCCTCTCACTGCGAATAGTTCTCCCTATGCTTCTGCCCAAATACCATCAAGGAAGCTGTCCAAGGTGTGGAACTGCATGAGGAGTTAATCTCTTCCCACTTTCTCAGAAGCAGAAGCAATTGGACATGCTGGGCCCACCTACACGTTTATTAATGCACAGTGGTTACTGCACATTTAATTTAGCATGTGTATAATCAAGTACGAAATAAATGCACAGCAACCAGAGTTACTGCACAGTAGCACCAGCAAATAGCTTTTTAATGACACTACTGAGCAATAGCCTAATTTCATAGATTTCATAGACATTAGGGCTGGAAGGGACCTCGGAAGATCAGAGTCCAGCTCCCTGGCCCAGGGGCAGGAAGTCAGCTGGGGTCATAGGATCCCAGCAAGACAGACATCCAAATGTCTCTTGAAGGCATTCAAAGTGGGTGCCTGAACCACCTCTGGCGGCAGTCTATTCCAGACCTTGGGGGCTCGGACAGTAAAGAAGTTCTTCCGTATGTCCAGCCTGAAACTGTCACGGAGGAGTTTGTGACCATTCGACCTCGTCATCCCTTGGGGCGCTCTGGTGAACAGATGTTCCCCCAGATCCTGGTGAGCACCCCTGATAAACTTACAGGCGGCCACCAGATCACCCCTGAGCCTGCGCTTTTCCAGGCTGAAGAATCCCATAGCTCTCAGCCTGTTGTCGTAAGGTCAGTTTTCCTGCCTTCTGATCATGCACATGGCTCTTCTCTGCACTCTTTCCAGCTTCTCCACATGCTTTTTGAATTGTGGAGCCCAAAACAACGCGGTACTCCAGCTGCGGCCTCACCAAAGCCAAGTACAATGGGAGAATGACATCCCAGGATTTGCTTGAGAAGCATCTATGGTTGCAAGGCAGCATTTTGCTCACTTTACTAGTCACAGCATCACATTGAAGGCTCATGTTCATCTTGTGGTTAATCATGACCCCCAAGTCCCTTTCTTCCGTAGTGCTAGCTAGCGTAGCACTGCCAAGGCTATAAGGATGCTGCAGGTTTTTCTTCCCAAGGTGGAGAACCTTGCATTTATCGGTGTTAAACACCATCAGGTTCTCATCCGCCCATTTCCTGAGCCTGTCCAGGTCAGCCTGGATCGCCCTCCTGTCTCCAGGTGTGAATGCTTTACCCCAAAGTTTGGTGTCGTTGGCAAACTTGGCCAGTCCACTTCTGATACCAAAGTCCACATCATTAATGAAGATGTTGAGGACAGAGCCTTGGGGACCCCACTGGTCACAGGGCACCACGACAATTGACTTCTGTCAACCACCACCCTCTGGGTCCGACCATGGAGCCAGTTCCCCAGCCAGCGGACCGTGGTGAAGCCGAGGCCACAATTGGCCAGTTTCGCCAAGAGGTGATCATGGGATACCAGATCAAAGCCTTTTTTAAAGTCAAGATATATGACATCAATCTCTTCTCCCTTGTCCAGGTGATAGGTCACCTGGGACAATGATAGGTCATTTCCTAGAAGGAAATGAGGTTGGTCAAGCAAGATCTACCCGCAACAAACCCGTGCTGGCTGTCCCTCAGGACGTTGCTGTCGGCCAGTCTGTTAAGGATGGCCTCTTTGATAATCTTTTCTAAGACCTTCCCCGGGACAGAGGTCAGGCTGATGGGCCTGTAGTTTGCCGGATCCACTTTCCTCCCTTTCTTGAAGATAGGCACCACGTTGGCCTTCTTCTAGTCTTTGGGCACTTCACCAGAGCACCAGGAGTTCTCGAAGATCCATGCCAGGGGCTGAGCTATGATGCTCGCCAGCTCCTTGAGTATCCTGGGGTGGAAACTGTCAGGGCTGACTGACTTAAAGGTGTCCAGCCTCTCAAGGTGTTCCTTCATGAGGTCAGCATTGATGGAGGGTAAGGAATCACCCTCACCCAGGCGGTCCTGTCCTGTAATGGGCAGGGGCACCCCTTGGCACTGGTGAAAAACTGATGTGAAGTATCCATTTATCAAGTTGGCTTTTTCCTGGACATCGGTTGTCAGTTGTCCCATCTGGTTTAGCAGGGGTCTGATGTTGCCCTTGCTTTTCCTCCGGCTCCACACATATCTAATAATATGGTGCAGTAGCATATTAGCACTGTCTGTGCCGTGGTGCGCTACTGCACTGTGTTATTAGGCTATTGTGCATTAAACTTCTCATGTCGATTAGGCTACCGAGCATTAAGCGTCTCGTGTAGATGTGCCAACCGATCTTCCCATGAGTGCCCGGACTGTTTGATCTTCTGCTCTGCTCTCAGTCTCGTGGACATTCACAACAAGGTTGAATACAGCACTAAATAAGTATTATTGAAGGGATGAGGGGTCAAAATCTTTACTGGAACAAAAGCTTGATTACTAGGACTTTTCCTTTGTAATGACTACCTTGGACTTTATGGATTTTCCATCCCCTAATCTCTATACTCCCTTGAAACAGAGGAGGCAAATATTAGAGAGTAAGCTAACTAATATTGTATGGGCTCATACTGGTGTACAGCCGAAATGCTACACTGAATAGTCTGTGCTAAAGTAAAGGAAGAAAACAGATTAAAATCCAGGTGCTAGATTCATCCCATAAAGTCACCCCATAAATTCAGTCCCCTGAATTTGCAACTGCATTGTGCAAGATGGAAAAAGTCATTTGGGGGTTAATACTAAAGCCAATGTGATCAACCCACATTTCTGAAGCAGTTTTATCTTACTAATGATTATAGAGAGGCATATCCCAGTAAATATCCTAATACTCAAAACCGCACGTTCCTTCTGAGACTGTCTGAAAATGATGTCCCGCAGGCATCTCTACATAGCCTGCTGACCACCTTAGGACAAAAATTTGATCCAGTCATCTGAGCAGCCTCGTGTGTCTCTCAGGAGAACCATATTTTCTGTTGTCGCAGTCCTCCATTGGTGAGGGGGTGCATGCGTGCATGTGTGCACATGTGCGCTCATGTACGTGTGCATGTGTCTTCCCTAGAGCCATTGTCAGGCTTTTCTGAGAGCAAACCAGTTCTCTGTTCCTTACCTTCCTCACTTCCATGTGCCTTCTTCATAGCTAGCGCAATGGGAGGCTCTTTTCCAGTGTCCTATGATGTGGTGCAGAATCCTGACCTGCAGAGGTACATGATTCAGATGATGTGGATTAAAAAAAAAACTGTGAAGCAAGCTGTCCTTGTTTTCCATACCAAGGAGAGTTTTTGCCAACAAGTATGGAAGAAATGGTTTATATGTCATTCTCACTTCAATAGCTACAGCTCCGTGCCTTGCAGCGGCATGCAGTTTTGATCAACTTAAACAGTGCGTGTGGGGTTTTTGTCCCATCCCCTTCCCCTGCTGCTGGGCCTTTTATCATCTTGACCCTGTCAGCCATGGTGAAAAGAAAGAATAACTGTTAGACGTTTGGAGAAAAAAATAGTATAAGATTTCATAGATTTCATAGACATTAGGGCTGGAAGGGACCTCGGAAGATCATCGAGTCCAGCCCCCTGCCCAAAGGGCAGGAAGTCAGCTGGGGTCATAGGATCCCAGAAAGATAAGCATCCAGTTTCATCTTGAAGGTGTTCAATGAAGGCGCTTGAACCACCTCCGGTGGCAGGCTGTTCCAGACCTTGGGGGCTCGGACAGTAAAGAAATTCTTGCTTATGTCCAGCCTGAAACGATCTTGTAGTAGTTTGTGACCATTCGACCTCGTCATCCCTTGGGGCGCTCTGGTGAACAAACGTTCCCCCAGATACTGGTGGTCACCCCTGATAAACTTGTAGGTGGCCATCAGATCACCCCTGAGCCTGCGCTTTTCCAGGCTAAAGAGCCCCAGGGCTCTCAGCCTGTCATCGTAGGGTCTGGTTCCCTGACCTCTGATCATGCGCGTGGCTCTCCTCTGGACTCTCTCAAGCTTCTCCACATCCTTTTTGAATTGTGGAGCCCAAAACTGGACGCAGTACTCCAGCTGCGGCCTCACTAAGGCCGAGTACAGGGGGAGAATGACGTCCCGGGATTTGCTTGAAAAGCATCTATGGATGCAAGCCAGCGTTTTGGTCGCTTTACTAGCCACAGCATCGCATTGCAGGCTCATGTTCATCTTGTGGTCAATGATGACCCCCAAGTCTCTTTCTTCCGTAGTGCTAGCCAACATAGCACTGCCGAGCCTATAAGGATGCTGCAGGTTTTTTTTCCCAAGGTGGAGAACCTTGCATTTATCGGCGTTGAACACCATCAGATTCTCATCCGCCCACTTGCTGAGCCTGTCCAGGTCAGCCTGGATCATCCGCCTGTCTTCTGGTGTGGATGCTTTGCCCCAAAGTTTGGTGTCATCTGCGAACTTGGCCAGTCTGCTTCTGACTCCAGTGTCCACATCATTAATTAAGATACTGAACAGTATGGGTCCAAGGACAGAGCCCTGGGGGACCCCACTGGTCACAGGACACCATGATGAGTGACTTCCATCAATTACTACCCTCTGGGTCCGACCCCGGAGCCAATTTTCCAGCCAGTGGATCTTGGAGGACCCAAGGCGACAATTGGCCAGTTTCTCCAAGAGGCGATCATGGGACACCAGATCGAAGGCTTTTTTGAAGTCAAGATATATGACATCAATCTCTTCTCCCTTGTCCAGGTGATAGGTCACCTGGTCGTAGAAGGAAATGAGATTGGTCAAGCAAGACCTACCCGCAACAAACCCGTGCTGGCTATCCCTTAAGATGTTGGCGTCAGCCAGTCCATTAAGGATGGCCTCTTTAATAAACTTTTCTAAGATCTTCCCCGGGATAGAAGTCAGGCTAATGGGCCTATAGTTTGCCGGATCCACTTTCCTCCCTTTCTTGAAGATAGGCACCACGTTGGCCTTCTTCCAGTCTTCGGGCACTACACCAGAGCGCCAAGAGTTTTCAAAGATCCGTGCTAGAGGCTGGGCTATGATGCTCGCCAGCTCCTTGAGTACCCTGGGGTGAAGATTGTCAGGGCCAGCTGACTTGAAGGTATCCAGTTTCTCAAGATGTTCCTTCACGAAGTCAGCATCAATGGAGGGCAGGGATTCACCCTCATCCAGACTTCCCGGCCCTGTAGCGGGCATGGGCGGCCCACGGGGCTGATGAAAGACTGAGGCAAAGTACCTATTTAATAGGTTGGCTTTTTCCTGGACGTCAGTTGTCAGTTGCCCCATCTGGTTCAGCAGGGGTCCAATGTTGCCCCTGCTTTTCCTCCGGCTCTCCACATATCTGAAAAAGGACTTTTTATTGTCTTTGATGCTCAAAGCTAGCTGGAGTTCAGTTGCAGCCTTGGCTTTCCTGGTCTGCTCCCTACAGGACCGGACCAGTGCAGAATAATCCTCCTTGGAGGTGACTCCCATCCTTTGTAGGCCTTTCTTTTTAGCCTCAGGAGGTCTGCTAGGTCCCTGGAGAGCCAGGGGGGGCTGCTGTGCCCTCTTGCTGCCTTTCCTCTGAGATGGAATAGACTTAGTTTGTGCATTGAGGATCACTCCCTTGAGGAGCAACCACTCTTCCTGAACTCCCCTCTCCCTGTGGTCACAGTCCCTTAGGGCCTCACTGACAAGCCTCCTGAGCTTGTCAAAGTCAGCTTTCCTGAAGTCAAGGACTTGCGTGTTGCTGGCTGACTTGCCAGCTTTTGGGCGGATGGTGAAGGTGATCAGCTCGTGGTTGCTGTCACCCAGCTTCCCATTGATCACTAGGTCGCCAACCAGGTCATCCCCAGTAGCCAGCACCAGGTCGAGCAGCGCTTTGCCTCTCGTTGGCCCATAGACTTCTTGAGTCAGGTAGAGGTCATCCACGCACAAGAGGAAGCTCTGCGACCGCTCAGATTTTGCTGAGCGATCCTCCCACGAGATGTCCGGGTAATTGAAGTCACCCATGACAGCCATGGTCCTGGAGCAAGCTGCCTCAGCCAGTTCCTGGGCAAACTCCTGGTCTAGCTCAGGACTTTGGGTGGGAGGTCTGTAATAGACTCCCACCATTGTGTCCTCTGTGCCGTGTTCCCCACGGATTTTAACCCAGAGGGTCTCCAGCCCTCCACCCTGGTCACCAATATCGGCTTGCAGGGACACGTAGCTTTCCTTAACATAGAGAGCTACACCCCCGCCCCTTTTCTCTACACGATCCCTCCTGTACAGGGTATAGCCATCTATCCCCGTGGTCCAGTCATGGGTGGAGTCCCACCAGGTCTCCGTTATCCCTATGACATCGTAATTGTTTGCACTGAGCAGGAGGATGAGCTCCTCCTGCTTATTCCCCAAGCTCCTGGCATTAGTGTACAGGCAGGCAAGTGCCCCCTGGGGGGCTCCTTCCTTGCCCACAGATTTTACCAGGGCTGGGGCAGGGGTGGGCTCCCTTGAGTGCCGTGATCTGCTGGCTTTGCAAGGATTGCTCAGTGGGCCAGCAGTGGCGGTAGTCCCCCCGTCCCCCAACAGGCTTAGTTTAAAGCCCGGTGGAGCAGGTCAGCCAGTCTGGCTGAGAAGAGCCTCCTCCCTAGGGGAGAGAGGTGGAGGCCATCTCTTCCCAGCAGCTCGCTGCCTCTCTCGCCAAAGAGCGGGCTGTGGTCATGAAAGCCAAAGCCTTCCTGATGACACCAGCGCCGCAGTCTTTGGTTGACCACATAGATCCTCCTGTCCCTTCTTAGCCCATAGCCTGAGACTGGGAGGATCGACGAGAACACCACCTGTGCCCCCAGACCCTTAAGCCCCGCTCCCAAATCCCTGTAGCAATCATAAGTAATAATATTATTTAGTATTATTTCATATAGTATGTCATGTTCTATATTTATATGCCACCTACAAAATAATGTGTGTGTGCGCGTGCATGCACACACACGTTATGTAGCTTATTTTTACCAGAAGCATTAAAATTAAATGAATAGATGAACTTTTCAGACCTTTTCAGGAGGCTTTGTACAGTTCTGGGTAAAGATTTCATTGGAACAGAATAAAGGAGGACTGTTATAAAAAACATTGGCGATGCACGTGGAGAGGGTGCACGCAGGTGCATGTGCACCCCCTGAGATCGGTCGTGCACTCCCTGGAAGTGCCAGCCACAAAACCAGAACTGCCAGCAGAAGTGCCAGCAGTCAACCATCAGGCACTGGGGGAACCCCCTGTCGGTGATCTGGTGCCCCTCAGACTCGGGAGGCACCAGTCATCCAAGATAAAAAAGGCATTCCTTTTTTAGAGAAAAATATATTATTTAAAAACCTCAGGTCTAAATTATTACAAAATATATACAGAATTAGTAGCAATCGTGAAGGGGTAACATTACTACATCCTGCTTTTTAAGAAACAAATATATTTTTATGTACTTGTTAACTTTCTAAATCAAGAGGAATAAAGAGTTGTTACTGCATTTATGTAAAATCATGTATTTTTACAGAAAATTATGCATTTATGTAGTTATGCAATTCTAAATTTATGTTCTAAATTCAATTCTAATTAAAGTCTTGACAGAGAAATAAAAAGCTAAGATGTATAAATTGGATCATAAGTATTAGAGAAATACATGCTCTTAATGAAGCTTCTACATTCCTAAACAACATCTATTAAATAATTGCACAAAGTCCTAATGAGAGCAGATTAGAGGAGAAGTGTTATATATATATATACACTTGTGTACTTAAAAGGGAAAATGTATGTTTTATGTAATTTGTACATTGCTATAAAAAGTCTATTTAAAAATAGTAGAAAGTCTGAGTAATAGTAATAAAGGGACTGTTAAGACATATCTGTAATCATGCATATTAGAGAAAAAAAACATTTTTATACAGTTAGTATTCTAATATAATAAAAGCCATAGCACGTCCATCTGTGTGTCTGTCTGTTCCTAATGCTCTGGGCCAGCTGCACATGCGCTACCCACAGGGGGTAGCGATTGGCCCAGAGCATTAGGGACAGACAGATGCAGATAGGAGGAGGGGGAGGCAGTTGGGGGCCAAGCGAGGCCACACAGGGGCAGGGCATGCAACTGCGGGATGTGTGACCAAGCCCTCCCCCCACGGCTGTGACCCCAGCCCCCCTGCCCACTGTCCTTGGCGGCAGCTGCATGCCCCACAGCCACATGTCCCACCCTCCACAGCTGTGGTCAAGGGATGTGGGGCGCATGGTTGTGGGGGGCAGAGCAAGGCCACGGCGGGGCAAGGCACGTGGCAGCAGGGGGTGTGCAACGTGTGGCCATGCGGCATGTGGTCATAGCCAAGGGGGGCAGGAAGGGGGGTGCATGGCTGTGCGGGTGGGTGCGTGGCTTGTGGCTGTGCAGGGGGGTCTGGCACGTGGCAGGGCCTGGTGCGCTGCTGCAGGATGCCACATGGGGAGCGGGCATAGGGCGTGTGCCCTGCCACATGGCAGTGTGCTGCAGCCACCGTGGCCACTTTCCACGTTATGCCCTGTGGTCACGCACAGTCCCCCTGCACACGTCATGCCACACCCTGGGGCCGCTCCTTGCGGTACGTGGCTGTGGCCAGAGGGTGCTCCCTGCACCGTGGCTGCTCCTCATGCCACACCCTATGACCATGTGCCACCCTCCCTATGCAGCTGCATGTCCTGCCCCTCCACGCACCCTGCGCCACACCCCGGGGCCACTCCCTGTGCCACACAGCTGGCAAGCACTCCCCACACTGTGGCCACTCACCGCAGCATGCCCCCACAGCCACATGCCACCCCCCATGTGTCACACCCCACTGTGTGCCTTGCGCCATACCCCAGGGCCACTCCCTGCACCATGTGCCTGCAGTTGGCAGGCACTCCCCACATTGTGGCCATGCCCCACAGCCACATGCCCACCCCCCCCATGCACCCGTACACCACACTCTCCCACACACCCTGTATCGCACCTTAGGGCCACTCCCCATGCCATGCAGCACTTGAGCATAATCTGCACCATGGCCGCTCACAATGCTGTGCCCTGGGGCCATATGCTACCCCACCCCTGTGCACGTGCACGCCACCCCTCCTTGCACATGGAGCAGCCAGGAGTGGGGTGGAGCAGGGCTGGTCCCAGAGCGGAGGTGGGAGGGAGCGGAGTGTAGATGGACCTGGAGCAGCAGTGGAAGGGTGTGGGGCCAGACCCTGGTCTCCGCCCTTGCCCCCCCGTCATGAATGACATGTATTTTGCTAGTATTTCTAAAGAAAGTCTATTAAACAACTGCACAATTCTGCAAAGTGTTGGTGAGAGAAAACATGACTTAGACAATGCAGCTTAGAAGGGAGAAAACACACCAAGATCCAAAGTTTCCCTCCTGAATTACTTAAACATGCAATCAAACCAACTTTTATATAACATTATTATAAACCAACTCAAGTGTGCTTTCAAATTATTTTTACTTTATTTTATATAGACAAGTAGGTAGCCATGTTTGTCTGAAGTCAGGCAGAAGGCAGGGCAGAGGGGTACCTTATATTTTAAGTAAATATGTTATAACTCATAAATTGAGTTTTAATTGATCATTACATTAATAATTACATTGGTCTATAAGCTGTCACTCTGCCATGTCTTCATATTATTTTGTAGGTAAGTTGTTCACACAAAAGGCTGTAAGCTGTGTTTGTTAGCTTCTAACACTGAACTATAGAGGGATGATGCCGTGTTTAAACTGTTCCAAATGCCCAAGGGAAAGGGGACTGAGGACTTACACCCTCTTAGTCACATTTAGATCTGGAATAGATTTTAGGAAAATATTCCAGTAAGTCAGTAGAAAAGATTGCTCAGGGAAGTTGTGTTATGTCCTTCACTGGAGGTTTGAAGAAGAGACAGTTTAGAGATCACACATCCTGCATTTAGGATTGACCAGTTGACCCGCAATGTCCCTTCCAACCCTGTGATTCCCTGATTCCTCACACACAGACCAACAGCAGCAATATTCACCCATATTCCTCATCCTCTTCCCATAGTTACTTAAGCACCCATTCAATCCAAAATCGATGATATTGCATTAATAAGGTAAGGCTTTATTACATGCGTGATGAATTTGAAAGGAGGATGTACAGGGGTGGATCCTGATGCTCTGTTTGTGGGGAGGAAAGGGAGCGTGATCCCTTTTTCTTGCTACTGGCCCTTTCTTAGGAGCATGAGACATGAAGCATAGACGTACTCCTCTGGAAACAGAGACATTGCCCTCATTAAGACACAGATGAAGCCTAAAAGGTATACTCCTGAGAAAGCTGAACAGAGCTTGGAGTGAGAACACAGCCATGCTCCTAATAACACTCCCTGTGTCAAAGTCCTCGCCGAACAATACCACGCTCCGGCCATTAGCTGAGCATCACTCTACAGCAGGGCAGAGCTAAAATGGCAAAGTTAAGAGATGAAACAGGGCATGAGGTATCTCCTGCTGAAAGTCAAATTATCTTCCCATCCGGACATCAAACGATTTGGAATGGATCCCAGAACGCGCATTTTTTCTCTCTGTTATGCTAGTCTTTGTCAGTCAGTATCGTGGGCACTTTCATCCTCATCTGCTTTGATGAGATATTGGACAAGGCTCAACAGCAATAAAATCTGTGGGGTTAAGTCTAATCCTGTCAACAAAAGGCACTTCCAAATGATCCAGGCTGCCACAGTTTATGACAGTTGACAAGAAGACCTTTTATTATATAGGTGACTTACCTGGGTAATGGGTCCGAACTCTTCGGCTGTAATGAAACGTCATTGAAATGTGCTGTTCCAAAGCCAAACCATGCAATGGAGAGAGAGAAATGCACAGCAAACTTCGTGGCCTCGTGTGTGTGATACTGGCCTGGGATTTGGATGACTGATCTAAATCCCAAGTCTCTGCTCTTCTTGTCTCAGAGCAGAATTTTTTACCCAGATCACTCTGAATCATGCAGAGCAAGGTCTGGAGAAACACCCCTCCGCACACAACTGTTATTCCCCACGGGTGTATCTATACTACATCTTTATCGTGCCAGGCAGCCATGCCTTCAGACAAGATCCATGCCTCCTCTTCAGCCAGAAGCAGTGTGGCTACACTCAAGAGGTTTGGAATAGACTGCCGCTGGAGGCGGTTCAAGCACCCACTTTGAACTCCTTCAAGACACATTTGGATGTTTATCTTGCTGGGATCCTATGATCCCTGCTGACTTCCTGCCTATGGGGCAGGGGGCTGGACTCGATGATCCTCTAGGGTCCTTTCCAGCCCCAATGTCTATGAAATCTATGAAAGAGGTGCTGGGTAAGGCTAATTAGCACTAGTGAATTTGCTGAGTATCCCTTAGGTTTCTATTTGGCCAAGTGAAATGCCACATCTGAACATCTCTGAACTCTGGTTCTGTATCCAAACCCAAGTCCTGACTTTATCTCTAATAGCTGTCATAGCAGGAAATGTTTCAGACAGCTTGTACAACTGAAGTATACCTAATTTATTACTTATTTTCTTACACATGTGTTTATATGCAAGGTGTCATAAAGAAAAATGTCAACCTCACTGATGTGACAGGCTAGCTGACAGTGACTTAGCCCAGGGGTTTTGAAGGGGTAAAAGATGATTGGAGGACTTGGGATTCCCTTTCCTCACCAATCAGGCCCCAGAGACTCACCCTCTGTGTCCCCTGATTGGCCCCTTGGGTCACCTGGAGGGGGATAAAAGGGGCAGCACGGCTGACTCAGGAGAGACCAGTGAGGGATCACAAGGAAGGAGCTTCAAACAGATGGGCCAGCGAGGTGGGAGCAGTTGCCCCAGAAGACCCTGAAGGAGCAGGACCTGCAGGCAGCAGTTGGACCCTCAGCAGTGCGGCGTGTGGCTGGCAGGAGAGGCTCCTCACTGGGCTCCAGGATCACATACGAGAGACTGCGGCCAGCAGGAAAGGTTCCCCAGCTCCAGCAAGATCTAAGCAGCAACCTGAGAGGTTCCCAGCTCTGCTTCCAGCTCCCCAGTAAGAGGCCAGGCAACTTGACATGAGGCCAGGACTCCTGGAAGGCCAAAACCCCTAGCAGCTTGACACAGTACCAACACTGGTGCCTGTGTAGTTGTGTTTCTGCCTACCATGTGGGAGCTCCAAGTTCAAGTCCTAGCTGGAGTAACTTGGGATGAGTGAAGTAACAAGGAGAAGTTCTTGTTGCAGTGGAAAGGGGTCATTGTGTTTTCTCCCCCTCCAGGTACCTAGGCCCTGTATTCCTTGTTATTTGACATTTTGTATTTTGTGCCTTTTATATTTCACCAACCAGTATTGTTTGTGTTTTATATTTTGTTAACCCTGTCTTTTGGCAACTGGATGAATATGTCTATGATTGTAAGTGTCTAACCTTTGTTGAATCCTGCCCCCTCGGGGCGTTGTAGTGTCCCCTATACCCTCTGGTTAATACTGGTTATGTTCCCAGTACTGTTCTCTCACTCAAAGGTATATGGGTAAGTCCCCATTGGTGGTCTGGCTCTGCTCTATAGGGGGAGGAGAGTCCCTACACCTCCCACAGTGCTCGTGCACCTGCTATGCGGGGATCCCAGATGAGCCCCCCCAAAATGTAACCCCGGGCAGTACTTCAAGAGGTACCCCCTCTCCAATTGAAGGGATCAAAGCAGGTGCACAAGTGTAGGTTGCTGGCTGTATTACAGGACCTTCACCTTATCCAGGAAGTGCACAGCTCCACTAGGGGTAACGACTTGCTGGACCTGGTCCTGGCCATGGGGGATGACCTGGTGAGGGGACTGCAGGTCCTTGACCACCTGGGCAACAACGATCATCACCTGCTGGATTTCATTATCCAATGCAGGGCGTCTAGGGCTCACACCAAGGCTAATGACCTTGACTTCAGAAGGACCAACTTCAGTGAGCTTAGGAGACTAGTGGAGGAGGCACTAAGGGCCCAGAAGGTAGAGGAGATGGGAGTTCATGAGGGATGGTCATACCATAAGGGGGCGATCCTCCAGACCCAAAGGATAACAGTCCCTGAGAGAAGCAAGGGGGGTAAGAGTGCTCAGAGACCCCCTTGGCTCAGCAAGGGCATTCAGCAATGCCTGAAGACTAAAAGGGGGGCGTACAACCAGTGGAAGGGAGGAGCTATCACCAAGCAGGACTACTCCTCCTCAGCCCGGGAGTGTAGGAGGGCTATTAGGAAGGCCAAGGCAGAGATGGAGCTCAGGCGAGCGTCCAGGATTAAAGACAACAAAAAGTCCTTCTTCAAGAACATTGGGAGCAAGAAGAGGGCACCAGGCAATGTAGGGCCCCTGCAAGACACAAACGGTAATCTTGTGGCCATGCCAGACAAGAAAGCTGATATTTTTAACAGTTTCTTTGCCTCTGCTTTCCTGAACAGGGATCAGGATATTCCACCTACCAGAGGTAGGGACAATCTTGGGGATAGCTCTATCAAGCCTCCAGTCAGTGCAGATGTATTTAGGGATCTTCTGGAAGGGCTGGACATTTTTAAATCTGCAGGTTCAGATGCCCTCCACCCAAGGGTGTTGAGGGAGCTGACAGGGGTCATAGCGGAGCCTTGGCCTGGCTGTATGAGCATTCGTGGTCATCTGGCCAGGTACCGAGGGATTGGAAACTGGCAAATGTGGTCCCTATTTTCAAGAAGGGGAGGAAGGAGGACCCAAATAATTATAGGCCTGTAAGCCTCACTTTGGTGCTCGGGAAGCTCTTGGAGAGAATCATCAAGGAGCACATCTGTGGGGGGCTGCAGGGGAGATCATGCTCAGGGGCAATCAGCATGGCTTCATCAAAGGCAGGTTCTCCCTGACCAACCTGATTGCCTTTTATGACCAACTAACTAAATCCTTGGATGATGGTGTTGCTGTGGATGTAGTCTTTCTAGACTTTAAGAAGGCCTTTGACACTGTCTCTCACCCCATCCTCATCAGTAAATGAAGTGACTGCGGGATTGATGCCTGCACAGTTGGATGGGTGAAAAATCAGCTGATGGGGCACACCCAGAGAGTAGTGGTGGACGGGTTGTACTCAACCTGGTGAGATGTGAGCAGTGGGGTACCCCAGGGCTTGGTCCTCGGGCCCGCACTGTTTAACATCTTCATCAGTGATTTGGACGAGGAGGTGGAAAGCACGCTGTCCAAGTTTGCTGATGGCACTAAGATGGGGGGGCGAGGTGGACACACTTGAAGGGAGAGAGAGGCTGCAACTAGATTTAGACAGATTACAAAAGTGGGCAGATGAGAATAGGATGGGGTTCAACGTAGACAAATGCAGGGTGCTGCACCTTGGGAGAAGGAATCCACAGCATACATACAGGCTGGGGAGTTCCCCTCTTGAAAGCACAGAGGTGGAAAGGGATCTCGGAGTCATTATTGACTCCAAGATGAACATGAGCCGCCAATGCCAGACCACAGCCAGCAAGGCCAGCCATACCTTGTCATGCATCCAAAGGTGCATCTCAAGCTGGTCCAGAGAGGTGATACTCCCCCTCTATGTGACTTTGGTCAGGCTGCAGTTGGGGTACTGCGTCCAGTACTGGACACCGCACTTCAAAAGGGATGTGGCCAGCCTGGAGAGGGTTCAGAGGAGGGCCACCCGCTTGGTGAGAGGGCAGCAGGACAGGCCCTACGAGGAGAGACTGAAGGACCTGAACCTGTTCAGTCTCAGCAAGAGGAGGCTGAGGGGGGACCTGGTGGCTGCCTACAAACTCATCAGGGGAGATCATCAGCAAATAGGCAGAGCCCTTTTCTCCCCAGCACCACCTGGGATGACCAGGAACAGTGGTCATAAGCTGATGGAGAATAGGTTTAGGTTAGAGATCAGGAGGCAGTATTTTACAGTTAGAGTGGCCAAAATGTGCAACCAACTTCCCAGGGAAGTGGTCCTCACCCCTACCTTGGGCAAATTCAAGAGGAGGTTGGATGATCACCTGTCTGGGGTCTTGTGTACCCAGCATTCATTCCTGCCTGTGGCAGGGGGTCAGGCTAGATGATCTGTTCAGGACCCTCCTGACCCTAGCTACTAGGAAACCTCTCAGGTCGCTGCTTAGATCCTTGCTGGAGCTAGGGAGCCTCTCTTGCTGGCCACAGCCTCTCATGGGGGTCCTGGAGCCCAGCAAGGAGCCTCTCCTGCCGACCACACACCGCACTGCTGAGGGTCCAACTGCTGCCTACAGGTCCCACTCCTTCAGGTGCTTCTGGGGCAACTGCTCCCACCCCGCTGGCCCAGCTATTTGAAGCTCCTTCCTTGTGGTCCCTCACTGGTCTCTCCTGAGTCAGATGCGCTCCTCATTTTATCCGCCTCCAGGTGACCCAAGGGGCCAATCAGGGGACATGGAGGGTGAGTGTCTGAGGCCTGATTGGTGAGGAAAGGGAATCCCAAGTCCTCCAATCATCTTTTGCCCCTTCAAAACCCCTGGGCTAAGTCACTGTCAGCTAGCCCATCATACTGGCAAGGAGCACCTGGAATCACAAGCCAAGTGAATGCAATCTCTTGCCTTGGAAACAGGCTAAGGAAGACTCTGCATTTCCCAGACTTTGGATATAGCTGAGAGGTCCATGGACCAATGTGATTATAGAATTTCACTTCATTTTCCTCTCTTTGCATGTCTTTGAGCATCTCAGTAGGTCTTGCAGTGTTCGGGGTAGAGTAGTGATGATCTGCTTCTTGACATCTGCTCTGGCTCATGCTAAAGCAGTTCGTTGGGTCAGTGTGTGCGCTCAGTTTAGGCAGGGCTGCATCCGCTGTTTCCAATGGAGTTATTCTAGATTATCCCTGGCATAAATGGGAATGGCATTTGACCCATCCTTTCCTATAAATGACTTACCTTTTAGCTAACAATGAGCATCATTCAGCATCGTCATCATTCCCTCATGTAGTCATTATAGCCACTCTCGACATTCTTCTCTTCCCTCATCACTGATCTAAACAAAGGCCAGGTCATTTTTCTGTAACAGCCATCATGTTGTTTCATCCAGCCGTCTATAGTTAAGGTGCATTTGAAGTCTCCTACAGCCTTCTGCTCCATCCACTCAACAGTATCTATTACTGAGACCAATATGAGACTTTCCAAGGGACTAGAGTCACTCTTTGCAAATGTGACATTAGCCTAATTACACCGAAAGGACCTGTCCCTTTAAAGGGGAAAAAAACTCCTTGTTCTTCAGTGCAAGTAATTACTGCCAAAAGTCATTTCACATCCTAACCTGGATTGCCGCTAAGCCATTCCACTTAGGGGTTCAATTCAATACATACCACAGGCACTTTCTTTGCGTGCGCTGCACTTAGTTGAGTTTCCTTTAGGAGTGCAGTGACATTTTCACAGGATTTTTGAGGTAAGCTTATCAAATCCATTCACTCACAAACTCTTATCTTTCACTAAGGGTTTACTGAAGCAGTGTATGATAACCTCAGGTCTATTTAAACCCTCTGAAGTTAATCTCCTCATTGTGAGAAGCCAGGTAAGTCGATATTAAAAGATTCTTAGATATATGAAAAGTGAGTCGTTTCAAATGTTGCTTGTACATTGCGATACCAAGAAGGAGCCGCTCTTTGTGCAACTTAGAATTGTGGGAAGGAAAAGATATTGGGACGAATGTTTATAGTATTTTTTTTTTCTTATATTCTGACATTGTTGAAAGTGTAAACTTTCTCAGAGACCAAGTGCTATTAGAAATTCAGTTGAGATCATTCAGCTGTTCACAGAATATTTCTTTAGGCCTGTTTTTGAACTATCCTTAAAACCTTTCAATTCTGGATCCGATGAGAGAAAGATAGAATTAGTATTCAGGGGCTTTCCCTTCTCACGTCTGCAATCTCCTAATCCCAGCTCTGCTCTGTTTAGCACTGTATGTAAGGGAAAACCCTGTGGGTATAGGATTACACTCCTTTTGTGTGTTAAATGTGAAAACACTTAAGCTTCATGGTTACCTAAAGTGAATGCAAATGAAGCTTAGCTAATAAATATGTTCGCTCAAGAACTTTATCGACCTGCAGGAATGAAGAAGTACTGGATCTCAGATCTTCATGGTCACATAAGCGTAACGCATGATAGATAAGGTTGTTACCAACACTATTTTACTGAGACAGGCTTAGAAACAATCATTTGGGTTAAAATCTCAGCTGCTATGCAAGTGTTTTGGTTATCTGGTTCAAGCTTTATGTGTGACAAGGCATTATTAAGAATAAGACTAACTTGAAACAAATGTGCGAGCTGAATTAGCATATCAGATTGCTTTTGAGTCAGCATTTGTGAATAAAAGCTTGGCTCTGCACCCGTGTGTGAAAAATACTCTACTCAGGATTTGAGTGCATATAATAAAAATACCAAATCAGACCACTTTTTCTGGTGCAATTTTATTTGAGTGTTTTTAGTTCACTTACTCCTGTGGGTCCTTTACTTCTTTCTTTGATTCATGTGAAATTGTGGAAGGGCAAGAGCTGTTCACCGTCTGCTTCTAGAGTTGCAGATTTATATTCAGGGAAAAAGCTGTATTTTCTAAAACTGCACTTGAAAATACAACGTTGACTTCTGTGAAGGTCAGCTAATAAGCAGAATAAAGCAGCTTTCTATTCAACATTGAACAGCTTCAGGAGCACTTGAGAGCACCACTTACTCCCCAAAATAGTCTCTAGCCCGGTGGTTTGGACACACTTTTCCTTGGAGGAGGCAGATGTGTGTTCAAGTTGCTCAAGCCCAGCATGATTTAAATCTGGGTTTCCTACATCCCAGTTGAGTGCTTAAATCCTAGGTTATTGGCTGGAAGATGCATGGTAGCACCACCACAAAGGTATCTAAATCCAGGAGAAGGCTTAGCATCCCGCAAGGAGGAATGCCAGGAGTGGGGGCAGAAGGCAAGGGTGGCCACGTTTGATGCGAGCCTTTCCTTTTCCTTATTATTTACTATTCCATAGTTTAAGTAGCTTCCCCTTCCACGTGCTGGCTGCTGTGAATCCCATATGATGAGTAGTAAGGGTTATGCTGTGGTGTGGTGACAGAGTATCTAGGGTGTTTTGCTATGGTTCTGGAAGTGTGTGTTTTTGGACCTACTCTGGACTTGTACTGAAGGCTGACCTCTGTTCCACACATCAACCCAGCTGTAAATGAGCATTTGATCTTTCCTGCTGGCAAATTTGATGCCAGCCACTTCATTGCAGTCATTAGCAACAGGACTTGTCATGCTTTAATAGGCTCGTGGAGTAGGCTGTGAGGCTTGGGTGGGACTTTGACTTGACCAAGAGTTGTGCTTATATGGCTAGAAAAGAACCCCTATGGGCAGTTGTGGTTCAAAAGCAGCACTTGTTCCATAAAATGCTCCTTCATCTACAAAAGAAGGTGCGACCATTTGAAAATTATCGTTGGCCACACTGGAAATACAGGTTACTTGGCGTAGTCAATAATCATGGCAGGTGTTAGTTATTCAGTCTTGCCTTCCACCCCCTCAAGACCTGAGAGAGAGGGATGAAGGACCACCCTATAACAGGAAAATGAATTATGAAGATAAGTGTAGGACTATGGGAATATAACTGGTTATGGTATAATGATACAAGTTATCATTTAGAGTTGCTCCCTAATTTAGAAGAAGATACGGGGATTGGAAGATGGCCCTTTGATTAGGAAGTGACCAGTTAGTTAGAGACAAACAAAGGGTTGAAAGACATTGTGTACTGCTCCACACATTAAAGCATGTTGCTTTTCTCATTCGTTGTATGCCTGTATTCATTGAACCTGATGATCAGCACAGTGGGGTTGGGAGACAGGCAGATGTGGAGCTGAAGGAGCACAAGGGACACAGAATAAACTCCGAATGATGGGGCTTGGGGGCAGCTAGAAATCTCACACCATCAGACAGCATTCAGACAAATCTGTGTGCCTTGATCTCAGTGGGGTCCTTCCATGAGAGCACCTGCAACAGGGGCCGGTCTCACCTCCGCTATGAACAAGGGAGAGTGGGCAACAGTGTAATTGCCCCCACAAAAGCACTAGGAGGGGGAGAGGTTTAAGAAATCACAGGACCCACCAAAAATATGAGAAAATCTCATGCTTTCTGAGGTTAGCTTTTGGTTTTGGCAGGACTGGGAACTTCCTCCTCTGTGCTGTGGGACCAAGGACCAGTCATGTGTATACTTCCTGGGCTGGAAGGAGAGAATTGCCCCCCAAATTCTAAGTTGTTTCCTGGTGGGGGGATAGAAATAGAAAAGCCAATGAAATGTGGGATTTGGCTTAGTCATTTGTGTAACAATTATTTTAAAGAAATGGGTTGAACTTTCTCAAGGGAGAAGAGAAACAAAAGCGAAATGTGTGTTTCACTGGCACTTGCTTTATATCCGTGCTGTAGACAGGGGACACCTCCCGAAGGAGCACAGTTAATAGTGCAGATCCATCTCTCTGGTGGGTCCCAGCCTGGGATGGCACCTGGCTGTCAAGTCCTAGTCTTGTCCCATCAGCTGTCTTTTACATTGGGTCGAGGCTGCTTAGGTCCTGATTTGACAACTTATGTGTGTATATATATATATCAGCGGTGGGCAAGATGCGGCCCGCTAGGCTATTCTATGCGGCCCGCAGGACCACTAAAAAGTTTAGAAAATTAATATTTATCTGCCCTGGGCTGCCTGTCATGCAGCCCTTGATGGCTTGCCAAAACTCAGTAAGCAGCCCTCCTCCTGAAATAATTGCCCGCCCCTGATATAGATATACTTAATTATAAGCATGCGAGCAATCCCATTTTTCTAATGAACTATGCAACATATTCATGTATTAAAACAAGCTTCTCATGACTTTTGTCCCCTTCAGCTAAACAAGTCCTTTTAATATGTATCAAAGTTCTTGCTAATGAGTATCTCTCCCTGCATCATCCCATTCTTCTCCACAACAGAATGCTTGGTAGCTCCGTATCGGGTGCAAGCCAGCCTGGGTCTAAAATGCTGTGTAGATGTGCAGTTGCAGGATGTGGACATACCTTACCTAGCACTAATCTAGGAAGTTCAGGCTCCAGCACAGGGACTACAAGCCTGCCTGCAACACTGGGTATAGCAGCGGTGGCTGACGCTGATGCTGCCACACTACCTTCTGTTCACAGTGTGGGTCTAAGGGCAGACAAATGCCTTCAAAACTGCATCTGGCTCATCATAACAGCTGTGACCAACAGAAATGCCAGTGTCATGATGATAAATGGCACTCCTCAACACATTGGCTCCTTGTGTATATTGAGAGCCAGGTCTCATAACTTTTAGGATATATCCATATTGTGCAGGGCAGCACTGTGCAGAGATACCTACGCTACCTCTAGAACTGGAAACCATAGAGCTGGGATCATGTGGTTTCACTCCAGCTAATTTGCTTGATTGATGTGGATAAGAGGTTTGAGTTTTACTCCACAATTTGGCCAGAAATGTGAGCATGAACGCCGCGTGCCCCCAGAGGCTGGGGGGGCATGACAAGCTGCCGCAGGCAGCGGCGGTGCTGTCGGTGGCAGGACTACGGAGGAGGCAAGTGGGGAACTGCCACAGGCAGCCGCAGTGCTGTCAGCAGCGGGGGTGAGGAGGGTGGCGAGCGCTGAGCAGTTGTCGGTGGTGGACAGTGGTGATCGCAGACTACTTGCAGACGCTGCCGGTAGTGTCGGCAGCGCGGTGGACTGGTGAGTGGCGACTGCCCACAGGCACCACTGACAGTATCGCCAGTGCCTTTTCACAGGGGGGGGGTGCACCGCCACACTCAGAGGGTGCACATGCACCCGTGTGCACCCCCTATACATCGCCAATGAATGTAAGCATTTTGCTTGCTTACTTTGGGGCAAAGTAGAGTCTTGCATGAGCGTATGATTTGAGGATCTGTAAGAAAAACTACAATATCATGAACACTGGTGGTACTGAAACTAGCCAATGCCTTGGATGCACTTGGACTCACCAGAACTGTGTTTTCTTTCTCCTAAACCAGTGGGAGCTGGTGGCAGTACGATTCCAAAATGCCCTGGGTCCACCCCCATGTGCCTGCTAAGCTGAGCATAGGATGTCTGTGCCTTCTCCTCATCTGGAACTTAGGTGAGTGGAAATGGCTCTGAAACCTCACCTTCTCCAACAACTTGTTCTCACGTATGAAAAAGGTGATTTCCTTCCTGATCTTTTTGGAGTTGCTAGAGGAGCATCCAGAATGGCTTTTTCCACCCCCCTCACAGCCCAAAAGGTACATCAACCTGCTTTCACCCGCAGCATCTAAGGGAGTTCTTCAATGCTGAGCCAAGTCCAAGGGATCAATTATTTCACTGCTTTTTGTTAATGTAGTGAGGGGATGAAAGTCCAGTGTAAGCAGCAGATCAGACTTGATTGTCATGAGGGTATCTTCTGAACTTTCAGTCTATGAAGTTATTCTAGAGCAGGATTTTATATCCGGAGTTTGTTTTGCACCATTACAAATGATTACATCAACCATGATCAATGGAGCATTAGCTCTATGGTTGTTTTTATACTTAAGGATAAAAAATGATCTCTTTGGGATATGGCTGAGTTCACTGGGGGGGAAGTCAAGGAGGGAAAGTCATTGTTAAGTATGGTTTCTGCAATAGCAAGCATAGTTTGCCCTGCATCTTATCCAGGGGTAACTGGTGCCTCCTGAGTCTGAGGGGGCACAATTTGTTGGTGGGGCCGGGGGCACGCCAAAAGCCACATATCCACTCCTATACTTCTGTGCTGCAGCTTAGTGCTCCCCTGCCCCAAACCCACTGCCAGCCTTCACAGCAAAAAGCCTGCCCCATCCTGAGCGGTGCCGAGTCAGGAGCCAATCTTAGGGAGGCATGTTTCTCCGCCCATGATCACCCTACCAGTCGCCTGTGATCTTGTCTTTTTTCTGTATAATGAAGTCTATGACAAACTTAGTTGCGCATTTGCCATCAGTTCCCCTCCTCCTCTGACCTATGTGATCTCTAGTGGGGGTCGGTGCTAACACAGGGTCACAGTAGTGGGGTACAAGAAAGTAAAGGAACAGTTCCCTCCCAAAATTGTATGAACAATGGAAGGGGATAAGGGGACGCTGAAGAGAGGTGATTAACCATCCTGAACTTTCCAGAATACATTGCAGGGTCATGGTGCTAAGAGCTCCCTGAACCAGAACTTTTATCCTGCATTTGGAAAAACTAGTCCTGGATCAGCTCTTGGCAGCGTCCTGGTGCACGTGCTGAGAGGAGCAACATGGCGCTGTCACATGTTCACAGCTTCTACTTCGGCAAGAAGCCAGTGCTACTGCCTGAGCCAGAAGCCATGTAGGCAGACTCGCAGAGGCGTGTGCCAGGCCTACTGACACTACTCAGTTCACTTGTAGCACTACGCTAATCCTGCTACACTAACTGGAACTGGAATTGCTGTATACCAGGGTTCTGCAGCCTGTGGCCTGTGGCTGAATCCAGCCAGCCAAGCCAATCTGTCCAGCCTACAATGCTCAGTGATCAGCAACATTTGGCTGTGGGGCAGTTCAGTGGCATTTTGGGGGGCATTCTGCATAGTTCAGTGGTAGCCAGGTTGTGTGCAGGAATTCAGCGCTGGGAAGCAGTGCCGGCACCTGGGTCAGAAGCGCTGGCTTGGCTTGGCCTGGCCCAAGCTGCATTACTTCAACTTCTACCTGTCACTCTGAAAAGGTTGCTGACCCCTGATGTAAATGTCTTCTGGTTTTGAAGCCTGTGACATGAGTTTTGCTCCATCCGGGTGGGTCAATTTAGCCTTTACCCTGCAGGCTGCTGGTTGAAGTTTGGCTCCGATTGGTAATAAGCAAAAAATGTTACTATCTAAACAATTTTTGGTACTCATGACTGACTTCACTCTGGTTCCAGAGGCTGAAGTGCTAACACTACTTAACCCTTTGTATAGCAAGGAGACCAGAGACTGATTGGGCTTCATTTTCCAAAAGAGGACGGAGCTAGATTGGCCTTAGTGGTGGCAGATGACAGAAGAAGGAGCAATGGGCTCAAGTTGCAGCAAGGGAAGTTTAGGTTAGATGTTAAGAAAACAACTTTCTCTTTAGGAGGGTAGTACAACACTGGAACAGGTTACCCAGAGAGGTGGTGAAATCTCCATCCTTGGAGGTTTTTAAGACCCAGCTGGACAAAGCTTTGGCTGGGACGATCGAGTTGGGGACAGACCTGCTTTGAGCAGGGTCTTGGACTAGATGACCTCCTGACGTCCCTTCTACCTCGATTTTCTATGATTCTGCGATTTCGGTAGCTAGCAGTGGTCCTGCACAAGATGCTCCAGGTAACAAGGTCATCCATTTCAATCATGCATATGGAACAAGCCTTTTGCCAAATCCTATGAAATGCTACCTGAAAAGTTGGACTGAAAACAAACTAAGCCTGCTTTTGTGCTCTGGGCTCTCTGAACACTCTGGGCCTCTCTCTTAGCACCTAATTAAGCAGCAGGGGCTCAGCTGCACTTTCCCCTACCTGCGCTGGTCAGTCCCGAGCGGCACACGGCTCCGCCGCCACTTCTGCTGGCTGGTGCCGACCTGGCCAGCCTCCTCCCATCCCCAGCAGCTCATGAGAAGCCAGCTTCAGCTGCATGCTGGTTTTCCTGCCCGGTGCCGACCAGCATGTGGCTGAAGCCGGCTTCCCAGGTGCTGCTGGGGACGCCCAGCTGGGTTGGCACCGGCCAGCAGAAGCAGCGGTGAAGCCTCCTGCCTTTTGGGACCAGCTGGCACAGGTAGGGGGAAAGTGCAGCAGCACGTGGAGAAGCCACCTCTTGATAGGGGACGGGATGGGCTGGCCGGGCTGCACCAGGGAGGGAAAGCTGTGACTGAGCCCCCTGCAGCTGTGCTGTATGCGCCTTTAAGCCTAAACAATATGCTCAAGAATAGAGCACGAACCATCTGGGCTCCAACATAAATTTGGAGCAGGTAAAAATCTTTGTAAAAATACTGTCCAGATTGTGTTTGCTTCTGTTTCTCTTTGTGCGGGATTGGGGGTTCAACTTGTTACTACTTGTTAAAGATGTGTTACTAACAAGTTGTTAATTCAATAAAAATAAATCTATTTGAAGATTATTCTAAAAAATGCCCACATGTTGTTGCTTTGATTAGTTTCCACTCTGGCTGATATCTTTTCCCCATTTGATCTGTCGACTTGCATTATGCTTCTTTTATTCATTGAAAAGTGAGTAGAATTGAAAGTATTTATTTTAGTCAAGTGTTTGGCATTATTTCATTCTTGCTTTTATATTGTTTTTATTTTGGATTTTAAACCACATTTCCAGACCCATTTCATTGTCACTTCCTGCAACTTCATTGGTGTCAAGGGTCATGTGACATCACTTCCTGATGTGATACCATTTCCTGTGAGGTCTTTGAATATGGCTCTCCAGCCCACTGGGTGATAAAAAGTTCATGATCCGGCCCCACATTCAAAAAGGTTGGACACCCCTGATTTAAACCATTTAACAGTCTTCACAGCACTCCCTCTAGCAGGGGGCAGCAACTTAGGCCCTGTGGGTCCAAAGCAATATGATGTGGCCTGCAATAGAGTTCCCTGCAGCTGGTGGGGCATCTGGGGGTTCATGGTATTGCATCCCAGTAACCCTGGCACACTCATCAGCATCACCCCCCTCCCTCCCCATGGGAGATGCTGCTGCTGCTTTTGCTGTGTGGAGGTGTCAGCACAGCCAGGAGATGAGGTGTTAATGCAGCCCCCCCACCGCCTTTCTTGTCCCCATATTGACCTTTACTGATTGCCACTCTTGACAAGGAGCTGGCAACTGCAGTAGGGGGTGGCAGAGGTTCCCTATGCCTGTAGTAGCTCAGGCTAGAGGCCGGGGGGTGGAGGTGCTAGAGCAGCCCTCCCTTCCCTTCCACACTGCTGAGCTGAGGGGGGACATGGCTAGCTGCTGCACTTAGTCTGCTGGCCACCCTGACACCTCCCCCCAGCACCAATAACATCTCTCATGGGGTAGAAGAGGCACAAGGCTGATGGGGCACCGGGGCTACACTGGGTGGTGCACCAGAGGTGACTTGGCCAGTGAGGGGGAGGATTGGTGGCCTGTGGAGCCAATCAGGTCACAAGCAGCAGTCTGCAGTTGTTGAAAGGTTACGGCCCCCTGTGGCAGACTAAGCATAATATGCTGAATACTATAATGTGTTGATCAGTCTATAGCGCAGCTGGGGCTGAGGGCAGCGGGGAGGGTTTTGCTGCTACAGGGAAGCTCTGACTTGATGTTTTGCCTGCATGATCTCGCCACTCAAAGCTCCCCGAATGGGGTGAGGGACATAAAATTAGCTGGCTACTGGGCATGTGAGCCAATTTCCCAGCTGCCAAATAAACTGCTATACATGAGAATTAACATTTGCTGGGCCAGACCATAAACTCATTTAGCCCAGTATTGTCTCACATGGTGGCATAGACTGTAGAAGCAGACAGGATGCAGAGAAGAATGCATTGCAGCTGTCTGGGCTATTCATGATCCACAAATAGCTATGAGGCCCATTTCCCCAGATCTGTCAACCCACCTTTTCACATGATCATTTTTCATTTGTGTTTTGTACTGCTTTAGTGCTTCAAGGGTCCCACTGAGATGAGGTCCCTATTGTGCTGGTCTCTGTTCAAACATGTAGTAAAAGAGAATCCCTGCCTGGCAGAATTAACAACTTAGGATCATAAGGAAGTAGGGCTGGGAGGTTCCCCATGAGGTCCCTTAGTTTAGCCCCTACAGAAGGCAGGATCATCCCTGACTAAACCATCCCAGTCAAGTGTCTTCTCTCCTTTTAAATAAAGAGAAAAAGGGTGGGAGGATAATGTCCATTATGCTGACAGGGAACTGAGGCACAGAGAGACTAAGTGGTTACAAAGGGAGTCAGTGGCAAAGCCAAGAACTAAGCTTAGATCTTGGTCCTCAAACTAAGCTTGGTCCTCAAACTTTTTAGACCCAAAGTCCCCCTCATTAGACTTGAGGTGGCCTTCAGAGAATGCTGGTTATTAGTTTTCACTTGTATTGTTATACAGTTTTCCCTCGATTTATGTGATACGCATTCCCAGAGAGTGCCACATAAATTGAATTTGCCTAAAGCAAGCCCAGTTTATAATGTAACAAATTGGGATAGGCTCCCATGGTGGTGAGGGAGGGAGGAAGGGAGTGAGTGAGACTGGGACTAGGGAAGGGGTGGTGGGAGGGACTACAGCAAAGCAGTGGGAACTGTGAGTGGGTGCAGGATGGGGAGTGTAGGATGAGGGGGGCATGGCTCTTGCTGTTATACACCCCCCCCCCCGGAAGGGCTGTGGGCTGGGGGGCTGTGCTGGGCTGTGCTGTTGTCCCGCGTGCAGATCTGGGGGTCCATGCCCCCCCTGGGAAGAGCCTGATGCAGCCCTCCCGGGGGGCACATAGCAGCAAGAGCCATGCCCTCTGACCCACACCCCATCATCCTGCATCCCCCCCTTCCTATGCTCCATACCTACTCACAGTTCCTGCTGCCTTCCTGCCTGCTGCAGTCCAGGGCCTCTGCTTCTCCCCACTCATGCCAGTCCCTGCTGCAGTGGCTGTAGAAGCAGCCAATGCCAGCTGCCTGTAGTTGCTGGGCTGCACTGTGCCCTGAACCTCCTGGGGCTCTGCTTTTCCCCACTCACCCCAGCTGCTGCAACAGACCTGGGAGCAGCCAACACCACCTGCCTGAACCACAGCATGGCACAGCCCAGGTGCTGGGGTGAGTGGGGATAAGCGGACCCCAATTGCATAAGAGTGAGTTTACCTCACATATAAGGAATTTGGGGTAGAAAAAGGGTGATTGCATAAGAGCGAATTTGCATATGTGGAACCCGCATAAATTGAGGGAAACCTGTAACAGCAAAATAAGGGAGCAATTCTTCTGTTGCAAAGAACTCAGAGCACAGCAGGGAAAGTATAACTCTGTGGATTCCTGTTTGAAACATCTGGGTTTATCTTGTGAAACATGGTTGCACACCTAACGGTGCTAACATGGTGTGGCACCCTGCAGCACCCCTGCAAGGATCTTGAGGCACCCCAGAGTGCTGCAACACCCTGGTTGAGAATCACAGGCCTAGATATTCTAGTCCCAATCCAAAGTCTTGCCTAGAACACTATCTTGAAGAAGTCACAATATATACAATACTGTGTTTTGAATAATCACTGTGCTCACAGCTGTTGCTGCTTTCACTGGGCGTTGTGTGTTTTCCTTTGTGTATAATGGCCAATGGCCATTTTAGAGATTGGCTATTTTAGAGAATGGCCATTTTAGGTATGGCTGATAGCCTTTACAAACTGGCTCTAAATTCATACAGTACTGTGTAGCCATTGTCTTCCCATGAGTTCTGCCAATGGGATTAACACATTTTCACCAAGGGCCTGATTCTGCACCACTGGAGCCAAAGGATGTCGTGCTGGTGAGTTCACTGAGGGGCAGGCTCAGGCTGAAGGGAAAGAGAACCTTATTTCTTCACTTGCTTTGTGTGTGCATGTGCTCTGCTGTTGCAAAGGATCCTTGGTGGGTCTGTGGGATGGATTAGATTCTAGTATTCATGTCCACCCACACAACCATAATGTATCACAACAGCCAAGAAACCATGGCTGGGAGAGCCCCTGTATGTTGTTTCAATGTAAGGGTTGTTTCTGAGAGACTTTCTTCTTTTTGCAGCTGCCTGCCTAAAAGGAGAAAGCAAAAAGGAAAAGAAAGTGGCTGTCCTTGCTACTGCAGGTAAAGGCTGGTACTTGGCTTCTCGCACACATGTGCATGTGTATGTGTTAAAGCTGTGTTGGAAGAACATGATGTAGCCCTTTAGATAGTACCTTACAGACATTCACAAAGCATAAGCCTGAATTGATTCAACCTTTGCAGGTTAATCTAACCTGGCTAAGATAAACCAGTTTGTAACCATGCAGACATGCCCCCTGGTCTGAAGAAATGCAGGCATAAGCCTGTAGTGGCTCAGGCTAGAGGCCGGGAGGGTGCTAGAATAGCCCTCCCTTCCTTTCTACAATGCTGAGCTGAGGGGGGGGGGTATGACTAGGCCCTGGCAGGACACTCTGATTAGGAAGGGGTTCATCCCACCTCGCTGTTGATAACAGAGCATTGAGTTACACAGCAAGGAGTTACACAGGGAGTTGTTAGTATTTATCAGCACATAAAAAAACTCAACAGCCTTCAAGCTCTTCTTAAACAACTTATTCTGAGGAAGGAACACAGGGACATTACCAGCTACCTGTTGTTTAGCTCCAAAAAGCCCTAAGCAGATGCTGTCCTGTTTGTCCTTGTCCTCTCTCCCACAGCATGGACCGTAGCCAGCATATGTTATGCTAAGTAATGCTGAGAGGTGTCTGTAAGGCACAGGGGAGGGGGAATGCCTGCTTGACCAGGGAGTAGTGAGGGGCAGGAGGGGGAGAGGGAGGAAGCCAGGCAGACCCTGGATCTGCAGTCTCAGCCAGGGAGCAGAGGGAAGGGGCCAGCTCTGCTGGGCTGGAGCAGAGAGCAGAGCCCTGCCTAGGGTTGCAAATCATCTGGGATGCTGGAGGACTCTGATTTAACTTAAACCAGGAATGGGTCTGGGACAGACACTGCATAAGCCAATTTGACCCAAATCAGTTAAGTCTGATACTACATTCAACCAGGTTTATCTCAAACTGGTTTCAGCCATTTTCAAACTGGTTTATGTGCACTGAACATCTGTTCTGTTTCTGATCACTTAAACCAGTTTATGTATAATGTCTGTCCCTAGAGCTGATAAGCAAACTACTCTTCAGTAAATTCCACACAGCCAGGCATCTTATAGATTCATAGAAGTAGGGTTGGAAGGGACCTTGTAGATCATCAAGTCCGACCCCCTACCCTGGGCAGGAGAGAAAGCCAGGCTCAAATGACCCCAGCCAGGTAGACATCAAGCCTCCTCTTAAAGACCCCCAGGGTAGGAGCCAGCTCCACTTCCCTTGGAAGTTGGTTCCAGATCCTAGCTGCCCTGACTGTGAAGTGCCTTCGGATGTCTAGTCTAAACCTACTCTCTAACAATTTGAGGCCGTTATTCCTTGTTTCTCCAGGGGGTGCTAGGGGGAACAGGGTCTCTCCCAAACCCTGCTGGTCCCCACTAGTGAGTTTATAGACTTAATCTCCCTCCACAGCTGCTCTTCTCATCAGCACCCACCTGGAAAGGACTCCATTTCAGTCTCGACGTCCAACTCTCTTTCAAACCCACAACTGCCCCTCAGACCTACTGGTTTGGGTTCATGTTAGGAGAAACTGAACACTGCTTCTACTGGCTGGAGGCCTCATGGCCATAAAATACAAGCCCACCCATCTTCCAGAAGCCATCTCACTAACCTCGGATAGATTCCCAGAAGAGGGGAGCACATGGTGCAGACTCCGTGTCTCCCCTTTGAGCTCGGCAGCTGCCCTGTACAAATTGCAGCTTGCCCATTGCCCTATTTACCCAGTAGAGGGAGGTTGGATTTTACACTACTGCTTATCAGCATTGAGTCTGAGGTCTGTTTTGTTCAGAACTGGTCAAAAACTGTAAATAATTGCCCTGGAAGATCCAGCATTTTTTCCTCATTTTTTCCCCAGCCTTAATTTTTCATCTTTCTCTTCCTCTCTGCCTCCCTTTCTGCATTATTTTGTTCAAATGGAACAAGCAATTTTTCTGCTAAAGTTTGCATTGAAACAATCATGAAATAAAAAACTATTTTCAAATAAAAGAGCTCGACCTGCTCTAGTTAGATTATTCTCCAGGCACGGAGAAAAATAGCTGAATCTTCATCCAGGCTCTGTGGACCAGTGACAGCTGGAAATCTCAGCAGAGAAGCTATCCACATGAGTTCATCATCGGGGGCATCTGCTCCAATGTCACATTCATGCAAATGCCTGTTGCCCATCGCTAGGGGGCTGCAAAGCTTCAGGTCTTTGCTGCGGCTGCCTGGTTGCTTAGTAGAGCCAGGAGCATCTCTAATAAGGAAGCGCATAGATAATGCCCTATGTGAATTTTGACCCCGTGCTGCCTCTGCTGCTCTTACTGAGTGCATTTCACTCACTTGTCTCCCCATCGCTCATTTTCCAGCCATAATGAGCAACCTTAATCATTTCATTTCCCCCCTGGATTTTAGCTTTTTGTTGAATAAATTCCGTCAAGTCTTTTGAAGCCATACACGCATGTTGAGCAAACAGCAACTTCCTGCCACTGTCATACATTTGGTGGTTCAGAAAAGCCTTTTTTTTTTCAGAGGTGCCTGCTAAATCAGTTGACCTGACTGCAATTAACCTGACGGAGCTAGTGAATGGCATGTTAAATACGGCTTTTAAAGGTAATTTTCTTTTTGTGCTGCAAACGGAAGCGAAAAGCGACATGGCTTCTCAGTTCCATGCTGAATGAAATAAAGAGCAAAAGATTATAGGGTGAAAAAATAACATCAAATGTGCAATATGTCCTGTATACCTGATAAAAAATACAGACGGTATTTGGAATAAAGTATCTTTTTGGTACTGGTAGCTAAAATACCAAACCACTGAAATACCAAACCGCCTGAAATATCAAACCGTTTCTGCCTGTATTAAGAGAAAAACTTGGAACTGTGAGTGTGTGTGTGCGTGTGCGTGTGTGTGCATGCGTGTGTGTGTGTGTGTGTCTAGAAGAAGATCTCTCTATTTACTATACTTCCATCTTATTCCTTCCCATCCTTCATCTGTTTTTGTTGTTTGTTTGTGTTTTATATCATTTCCTTTCCTTTCTATTCTGTATTTTTTGTCCTGGGTTGTTGTTGTTGTTCTTTTTTTGGTGATTTAATTTTGTTTCTCTAAAATTGCAAGTGGTGATTTTTAAAAATTATTTTTGTGAGATTGCCATCAAAAGAGATTCAAATGCCTGTCAGCTGCCTCTGGTGTTCGTATAGCTGTGTGAGCTGCAAGCACCTTTGAGTGTGCTTGAAATACATTCCTGGCCCTGTTAGATCAGACCCAATAGGTTTCTTGCCTATAACCTGGTACATTAATAGCAATGTATCTTTGCAGGTACCAAAAAATTCTTCTCTCTGCTAAGCATTACGTCTTACAGCTCATTTGCCTTCCACAAAGTTTCAGTCCTCATCTATAACAGTAGGTACCATCTCATCTTACTCTATACCCCCGTGCATTTTCTTACAATACACAGGTGAGTCCAGCCCGATTTCAGTCTTCACTGTCTCTGTTTGCAGTTTCCAACCTGAAAATTGTTGACCCCAGCAAGTTCCCTATGAGGTATTGCTATTGTTTAAACAACATGACAAACGACTTAACAGGTGAGTGGAAATGCACGGATTACATTTGAGTGAGGTTCAGCCAAACTGTTTTCATTTGAGCTGCAGGTTGTGGGTTGCTGTCCTGCAACCTTTGCTCACAGAAGGACCATAGTCTCACTGAAATCAATACCTGGTACCTAGGGTGAGTGGCTGTTATGAAGCAATGGAGAGACAGAGCGGGCTCACTTGGGGTATTACACAGGAAGTGCATTGATGCCACAAGAAGTCCATGATGCCACGGGGCCATTGCTACTCTACTATTTGCTTCTGGTGGCACCATGTTCAAGACACATTGCAAACTCTCCAGAAGGCTGGTGTGTGCCTTGAGGAGCTCCTCTCAGAAACAGGAGGAGATACGAAGACACAAGTTAGGGGCAGAGGAAGAGAGGGAAATAATTAAGATGATGGATCATGCAGACAATCCTGTGTTTCTGCACTTTCTCTCACTGATTTCCTCAAACCAAGTTACACAGTTGCACTGTAATGTGTGGAAAGGCTGCTCAACTGATCTTACGCAGCGGGCTCTGTGTCTTCACTGTGGCCAGAAGAAATAACTACAGCACGTGTGGGTACAAATGAACTAGCTTTAATCTATCTAGTACAATATGGGTGAGAATATCAGTTACGATGTCATGACGAAGGCCTCAGCACTGGCCATATCAGCCTGCCAGCAACCCAATGTACCTCCTTGGAGAGTTAGCCAATATGGACTCCATCCCACTGCTTTTACTGTATTTGGTGCCTGAGCTAGCTAAATGAAAAGTGTTTTGGGCAGGGCTAGATAATCAGGACTCGTAGTAGAGATGATATCTTTTATTAGACCAACAAGATTTTTTGCAAACAAATACTTTAATTGCAAGCTTTTGGGCACAAACACCCTTCATCAGGCATTGGAGAAAGGATTGTCAAGTTCTCCGGGGTGGGGCTACACATTCAGCAATCACACTTTTGACTGCCCTGCGGATACATCCTTTACGTTACTTTGCCTTCAGTGTAGCAGGCCAGGAAAGACTATATATGGCTAAAGTGCCACTGGAATGCCCAAAATAAGATTTAAGCAGAGAATATTGCCCCCTACGAAATAGTTACCCACAAAGGATTATGCTTCTTAATAGATCTACCAATAAGGATGTGGGTCTCAGCTCAGCAATATGTTTAAGCCTGCTCTTACTCCTATCCCTAGGCAGCAAAATACTTAACACAGTCTTCATTTTAAACATATTGGGTACATCTATACAAGATGCTTTAGTGTGCATTAGACTAATCTACACCAACTACTAAGCATCACCATCTACAAGTGTGCAGGAATTACTGCACAGTACATTAGTGCAATGCACTGTTTTTTAGTACCTGTAGGTACAGGTACTAGAACTTGGTACATTAAACAAATGCACTGAAGTGTATGTATAGACGTTGACCCAGAGCAAATTGCTCCCCATCAGAGTAGGCAGCAGGGGGGCACAGCAGGTGGGGAAAGCTGCCCAGCTTGGCTGCCTCACACCACGTGGAGATTAGGATGGGTTCTAGTCTCCATGTGGTTGGGAGGCAGCTGCCCAGCAGCCCGGGCAGCTCTCCCCTGCCCCACAGAGATCAGGACCAGCCCCGTTCCCCCTGCCAGCCTGGGGCTGACACCTGGGGGAGCCTGACACCTGGCTGCTGCAGAGGGGCAGAGCAAATTTGCTCCCAAAGAGTGTACGTTCAGATGTGTGCACAGCTGCAGTTTAATGTACCTGAATTTTCTACGCAGAAAATTCAGGAGCATTAATTGCACGTGTAGATGCGCCCACTGTCATATACCATCAAAGCCAAAGGCAAAGCGCGTGCCTAAAAATATGAAGTACACATATAAGATGCTTTGCTGAATGTGTGCCTTGGACTATAAACCTGCTCTGGTTTGTTTCCTAGATTTTACAGCCTTACTCGTTGACATTATTGGGAACTCTACCAGTTACCTCACAGAAATTTTCAAATCGACTTCCATCCTCTCAGGTTTGCATGTCTTCGTCTCTCCTTGTACCATTCGCTGCTGGTGCACAAGACAGGCATGTTATAATCCCCACTGGGACACAGGCATTGAAAAGCCTCGTATCCGCACTCCTTCTTCAGCACTCCCAAAATAAGGAATGCAACTATAAAAATCTTGTACTTCAAGTATTTTTGAAAAGTATTTTAATATTTATTTGACCGGTCAATTAATTATTGTCAGACAGAGTTGTCTTTTTGTAAGCATACTCATTAAAGGCCAGATTAGGATTCTCGTACTCTGCTAAGTGAAATATTTCACAAATAGGCCTAAGACTAACTTCAGAGCAGACATCAGTGGGACCAGGTAGCATGGCTGAGTGTATGTAGAGGTATGAAATGGGTTTATATATTAGGCCTGCTGTATGATTATGGACAAGTCTCTGTCTCCCCCTTCTCTATGCCTCAGTTTTTGCATCTGTGAAATGGAGATAACAATACTGCCCTACCTTGCGAAGTACCGTGGCGCAGATAGAAAACAGGACTTAAGTGGACTTTAGGAATTTAGCTCTGAAACTGCGACTGCCAAAGCTATGCTTAGCAGCTGCATAAACTCATAGGCAGTTCTGCCTTCTGGATGTGCTCAAAAATATCCCACTCTCAGTAGTTTAATGCTAGCTCTCATCTCAGGCCTCTTTTGATCCTGGATTAAGGAAGAGATTGTGGTGGTGTCACATGCCTTTTTTATACTTAGAAATTAGTGCACTTACCCATTGTGTGAAAGACTTGGGCTCAATCTCTTCTCAGCCTGAGAGTTTTCAAACCCAAATCTCTGCATCCCAGGAAAGGGCCCATGGGCACAGAAGGTGAGCAAGCAAAACGGTACCTTGCTTTGTGGCCTAGTAGGTAGGGTACTTTGCTTGGGAGGGGGGTGCCCTGTGCTTTGATGCCTGCTCCCAGAACTGGTTGTGCATTTTCCATTGTGCACTCACTGGATAAAAGCCAGAAATGATGCAGGGAGTAAGGAGCAGTACCCCAGAGCCCATCTCACAGGTGAGTGCTCTAACCACTAGCCTGCAGAGTCATGCCTTTTGCTTACAGCCGTATGTGCCTGTTAGGTTTAGTCGGTGCTCTCAGCTCCTTAAAAGAATATAGTGAAAGCTGATGACAAAGCATTTGTGTTACATTTGTTTGCCTTTCAGTGAGTCAGAGCAACAATTCAGACTGTATCTATATCTGTGTGATGACAGGCCAAACAGGTAAATGTACAAATTACCCCTCCAGAGCATATCATCCTTCACATTCACCGAGCTGACTCCTACAAGGTGCGACTGCGTTAATCCTGCCTTGTTATTTTTGAGCATTTGTCTTCCCAGGCAGGAATCTGTCTGACTTCTGGGAAATGATAGAGAAGTCTCCTGTTATTAATTACACGTTTTCCAGTAATGCGTCTGCTGACCTGGGTAAGTGCATCTTGAAGGAATAAATGAAAGAAAAAAACTGTTGCCCAGATACCAATTGTAATGAATGAAGTCATTTACCTGGCTGTGTTTATTACCACCTGGTAACTGCAGAAACCGGGTAAGCATACACCGCAACACTGACCTGTCACCAAAATATAAGACAGATCTGATCACTATTGAAAGCAGATTTTCCATTGATTTCATAATGGGTCTGGCCTCTATGTCCTGATCTGAAGTGTATTTAATGGAAGATCAATGGGAATCTTCCATTTAGTGGAACCAGGTGCTGACCAGAAGCAGAACTCTTTGATTTCCTTCCAAGCTCTAGATGCCAAAGCATCTCATCGAATTTGACTCAGCAGCACTACTTTGAGCAGGAATTTGCTCCCAGGAAGCACAAATAATTAGAAATGGGGTGGGGGGGGGCAGCACTTGGCTCCTGGCTCCTGGGGGTAGCCAGGAGCTGAAAAGCGCCAGGACCGGGGGAATTCTCCATCCCCTGTGGTCCCCTAGTGGCTAACTGGGAGCAAATTTGTATCTCTAGCAGTAGATACTGCACAGTAGCCCATGTGTAGACAGTGACTGGGAACAAATTTGCTCCCAGTCAGCATCTACACATGCGTTACTGTGCAGTATCTATTGTATTTACAGGTAGAAGCTAACAGCACAGTAGACTAATTTACTGTACAGTAAATGGTGTGCATGTGTAGATGCTGATGCTTTATTGCACAGTAGATTAGTCTACTGCAGGGGTGGGCAAAAGACGGCCCGCGGGCTGGATCTGGGGCCCCGAAAAAATTTAGAAAATTAATATTTATCTAACCCTGGCTCCTGTCAAAGATGACAAAAGTCAAGGGCAGTAGGACCCAGGGGAAGCCATGGCAGGCTCCTGCAACAGCAGGGCCCACCTAGCCCAGCCTCTCCCCCCGCCCCCAGCCCACAGCTGGAAGCCCCTAGCTAGCAGGGGCTTCTGGCCTGGGGCTGTGGAGCTGTTCATGCCTGCACCAGCATGGGAAATTCAGGTAAGTAGGGGGGGAGGGGAGGCAGGGGAGGACTGTGGGAATCTCCCCAGTCCTCAGAGCTGGGTCAGCTCCTGCTAAGCCCCATGGTTCAGCCATGCAGCTGGGAGCCAGCAGGTGGGCAGGAAAGTAGTGGCAGGGATGGGGGGAGTGGAAGTGAGCGGTGTGCGGAAGCACGGGGACTGTGCACCCATCTAGACTGAGCAGCAGCAGCAGGGAACGAACTGGTGCTCAGTGTGGGGAAAAAGCGCTCCCCACCTCCCCGTGGCTGGTGCTTCCTGCTGCAGCCACTCACAGCCCACGTGGGGCTGTCCTGCCTCTCCTCCTCATCACCGCCAGTCTATGGGGCAGTGGTGGCAATGGAGAGCAGGCACAGGCAGCCCTGTGCAGGCTCCGAGTGGCTGCAGCACGGGGTGCTGGCCACAAGCTGGGGGGGAGTGGCTGCTTTTCTCCCATGCTGAACACCAGTTTGTTCCCCACCACAACTTCTAGTCTGGGCCCTGCATAAGCTCTGGGCTCACCTGTCTGGGCTGAGCAGCAGCAGCAGCAGCTGGGCAGAAACTGCTGCTCAGCGCAGAGGAAAGCAGTCCCCTCTGCTCGCCGCTGCTGGGCGGTGTTTGCTGCGGCTGCCCACCCAGAGCACACGCTGTGCTAGGCTGTGGTGCAGCCGCTTCACTGCTGCCTCTGTGCTGCCCTGAGTCTGCGCTACATGGCCACTGCTACCACACTTTTCCCCCACTTTGAGCACCAGTGCACTCTCCACTGCTGCTGCTCAGTCCAGACAGGTGAGCGTGGGGCATGCAGGGTCAGGGCTGTGTGCTGGTCCCTGCCTGTACCACAGGGCTGGGGCAGGGGCAGGGGCACTGGGAGTGAGCAGGTGCATGGGAGCCAGTGGCAGCTGGGCAGGAGTGCAGGGTCCATGCTGGTGTCCCGGGGCCAGCGCCGGCGGGGCCCAGAACAGGGCTGCAGGAACGTGGGGTCCCAGCTGGCAGGGGCTCTATGGAGCTGGGCCAGCTCCCTGCTCTTCCTGCTGGTGCAGCCCACCTCCACAGACCCCTGCCAACCCACACCCTGTGCTCCTACTGCCCGGCTCTGGGCCCCTCCAGCGCTGGCCCTGGGACACTGGTGCAGGCCCCACGCTCCCGCTCACTTTCACTCCCCCCTCCCACTGCTTTCCTACATGTCTCCCATACCCACATCCGTACCCACACACACACATCCACACAAACCCCCATATGCAATCACATCGGCATATACGGCACAAATGCACACAAATCAGGGCAAAAATATATATTTTAATTAAATTAAAACATATTATTATGGGTGTTTGATTTTTAGTATGTAATTTGCTTTTTTTTCCTGTAAGATAGCAAACCCTCTTCCCCAAAGGAGTACTTCCAGGGGCAAGAGGAGGGACTTCCAGTGGCAAAAGGCGGAGGTTAGGGGTGGGACTTCTGGTCCTAATATGGCGACTAGGGGGGTTGGGCACCTGGCAAGGGGCGGGGCTACCCATGTGGCCCTCAACAGCTTGCCAAACCTCGGTAAGTGTCATTCTGCCCGAAATAATTGCCCGCCTCTGGGCCATTGCATAGTAAAATGTCTCATGTAGACACATTCCTTAAGTACCAAAAGCAAAGACTAGTTTCACCTTTGATTTATAGGTGCAACTCCACAAGCTTCCAGCAGTACTAAACTATTACAGCTGTTTGCATAGCGGATAAAAACATTAGAGTGGTATTGGACATTTTGGGGAAGTATGCTCCCCAGTCTTCAGAGAAGTGGAGCTAAACCTAATCTGTTGACCCTGTGCTGCTCTTGTTGACTTGGTTTCCTTCCTGGAGTGGGACAGGTACTAGACATGCAGTCAATGGGAGTTTTACCTGGCAAGTTAACATTCAAAGCACTTGGATAAAGAATGCATGGAATTTTATTTTTCCTGTTCAAAACCCAAACCCATGCATATATCTTCTAGGATGGTTTCTTTTTATAAAAAAAAAAAAAATGATGGTTGCTTTTTTTACATGAGTAACAGATCTAAATCTGTTTGTTTCTTAAACTCGACCAGGCCATGAATACAACTAACTCTAACTTGTCATAACTTTTAGATATAGACTCCATTCTCCCCAGTTTAATGACCTTACAAGACACTGGCAAGGCCATGGATGAACCTGCAGAAGAGATGTGGACATTTAAAAGTGCGCAAGTATCCTAGAGTTAATTAATTTGTGTCACTGGCAGACTAATTGAAATGCAGGGATTTAGTTCTTTGCTGTATGCACACTATGTTCATGCAGCAGTTCAGGATGTATAGTGGAAGACAGTCTTGCCTTAAAGAGACAAATATGTGAATTGGAGAAAAAACATAGCTCCATCTAATAATGCACTCAATCACTGGGGCTTAGAAGGTCTCTGGAAGTTGGCCCATGGTATGTTTTTTTTTTTAATATCATAATTTGTGGCAGAAGAATTGTCTTAAGGCATGTACTTGGAGAAAATACAATAGTTTGGCACATGACCGAATAGAAAATGTTCAAAGCACACTCAGAAGCCCTCATTTTGTTTCCTTTTTTTCCTATCTTTGGCATCTATATTGACCCATATCTGAGTGCTCATGTGTTGTTGGCCCCTAGAGTGAAACATTTTCATCCTTCTGACTGTTTTGCTACTCAGTCATATTTCTGTCAAATTATAGACCAAAGTCCGGTCAGCAGACACAACCCACCTTATCCCTTATGATTCTCTAGCTACAAGGATGCCTGCGTGGGCACATACTGTTCCTTTGAAAGATGAAATCCTAGCCACAAAATTTCCCACATGGCCAAAGACTGCTGGTTTGAAAGGATCCAGATTTCCATCCTTGCAAATGCTGTCATGGGCACAGCTGGATGCCTCCAAAGGACATGGCACTGTAGGGCCGTATCTGACTCCCGGGAGAAGCTATCCCATGTCATCTCAAATGCAGCCAACACCAAGTGAGTACTGGCCAGAGGTTCAGATCCTGCTCTTTAATGATTAGGGACCTGTAGATATAAATAATCCAGGTGATTCACTCATGTTAAAACCAGGTGATGCACTCATTAATTAAATTAAACTCACTCATGTTAAGTGGGTCGAAAGGGACCCACTGAGGTCCCTTCCGACCCTAGAATCTATGAACCTATAAATTATCTCAGTAATCTGGATAAACATCTTTATAATCACTGTTTTTCTAGCATCGGGAGGACCTTCACGAGCACCCCCTACCTCTGCAAAAGAAAAGCAAGGCATGCCAAGACCTCAGCCTTTCTCTAGTGAGTAGATGATGATGGTGACGATGATGCTGTTATTGTGGGGGAGATGCGAAAATAATGGAGACTATCCTAAAGGTGTTTATCCAACCAGGGCACCTGCTCCAGTCTCCTACTTTCTTCACACCCCACTAACCACCGAGCTATTGTGGCCCCCTGTCTGCTGTTCTCCATTTCTAATGCCCAAGCTTTCTGCCTCAGCTCCTACCCCCATCCACTCCTGAATACGAATACCATTCTTTTGTGGGTCTACAAATACCTCTGGACTTGTCAACTAGGGATAACAACATGTACATTTATTTTCACCCTTCAGCTTTACTGCTATTGCCCCTTCCTCCCCCCTGCCCTTTCTCTATCTCCTGTGTTTTGAATGCTATCTAATTTGACTAAGTATTTAAGGGAAGGGACCTGTCCTTTTTGTCTGCCTGCAAAGCACCTACCAGGTTCTTGGCAGGGTGCAGATAAATAATTAACATAAATTATACTAAAAGGGGCTTGTTTCTGTCCCCATAGCTGGAATGTGGACAGAGTCAGCACCTCTGGAAATAACCACAGCAACTGCGGGAAGAGAGTCAGGTAAATGTATTTCTTATTGAAGAGTGTGGTTGCTTTGAGATACCTAGTGCAAAATGCTGACTGACACATTGATGATATAGGAATTAATTGAGTTGGGGGTGTATGCGTGTGCATGAGCAGGTGATCTCTTGAGATCAGCACATATATTAATGTGATTATGTGAACATACGTCTGTATTTTTATGTGGTCTCTGATCTCAACAGATCAACTTTCACGAACCTCTGATGCATTTCTATTAAAAGGCATGTTATACTCTCTTCATCCCCTTTAAAAACAGATTTGCTTTCACTCGTACTGTCTACCCCTGTCTACAAACCTGAAGTGTTCCCAAAACTGCATACAGCGTCCAGTAAGTACCTGAACCTTTTGCAGGCAAAATATATAGTATAACCTCAAAGATTATGTGAGAAGTGTCCTTTTTTATGTTTCATATCTTTGCACGCTTGAGTATATGAAGGGGACAATCATATTAGTTCATAAGCCAGACAAAGGAGTCCAATGTAAAAAAGAAATTGCTGGCACTGTCATACATGTTGTATGTTTTAGTTTAATAAGGGATAATTTCAGAGAGAATCTGAAAATTGCCTTTAGCCAACAAGAATATATCATATTTTACATATCCTTTTAGTAAAAAGAAACTAATTAGTCAAACCCTGATATTGTAAATATTTCATGAAATCTATGGAGAGAAAATCAAGACTGATTACCAATCCCATCATAAACTTTAGGATGTGACTAGGCTTCTTTAGCAATGAAGGATGTCCATGTCATTTTGAGAAGGGCTCAGCTCTCGTACGGGCACTACTCAAGTGGCCATGTATTCAGAAGAGCTCACTATGTTCAACACAGGCTGGGTGTGTAGGTCTGGCCATAGGTGTCATAACAGGATGCTAAGTGCTTTTGAAAATCTGGGGCTGCTTGGGTGCCAGAAAGGGATTCATTTTAAAAGTCTTCTCCTCATTTTCCTTGCTGAACAATTGAAAATCTGGGCCCAATTCTCATAAACCCAAATTTACAAATTAGAAGAAGGCAGAATGCAGGGCAGGGTGACCCTTAGAGACTGGTTCAGAGAAGCGTGAGCTTTCATAAGCAACATCCTACTTCATCAGCTGCTAAGTAGACTCAGCATGGATCTCAGTAGCAAGTTGTGACTGTCCCAAAGCGAGACCTCAGTTTGCCACGCCGGTGAACCGAAGCCTGAGATATAATTCAGGGAGCAGCCAGAAACTTGTTTATGGAAACAGCAGGCTGTCAGTAATACAGGCGATCTAAACTGATGGTTGCCAATGTTTGGCGTCGTGTAGAAACGAACATTGTTCAAAGTGTGGACATCCGTATACATCGTATTAAATGCTTATATGGGAAGACACACATATGCCTTCAGTGGTAGTGTGAGTGCTGAAGTAGAAAAGAAAAAGCAACTGTGGGCCATACGTTGCCATTACACATTAAGCATACGTCCGGTTGGCTTCAGTAACAGATCGGTATGTGGGCACATCTCTCAAAATACCAACCTGAAGTCATAACAATCCTAAAGGCACAAGTCACTTCAGTTAACATCCAACTCCACTGCAGAAAGCTCATTCTTCAGGCTCCGCTCTATCTCTCTCTCCTACCACGTGTGTCTGGATTCAAACTTTTCCCAAGTCCCGGGACGCTTTTGGATCCAGGGTTTAAGGAGGCCCATCTTAGAGACAGACTCAGGTTGTGAACCTCACATCTGGACCTTTGCTTACTTGAAGTTCATAGCAGGGGAAAGTGCATCTGATGTCAACCCTGCCAGCCAGAGCCCTCCCGAACCCCTGATGTCACTATAGTGTGCTCTTTCACCGCAGAAAGAGCCAGGTCCTTCAGGCAGTCCAGCTGCCTCGAGCTGCTGTGCCAGTGACCTCATAAACTCTTGTGTTTTTTATCCTGGTCTGTATTGTAAACTAGCCAAACAAGAAATACAAAACAATGAAAATGAGATTTAAAAAAGTTTTAATAGTAAAAATACAATAAAATGAACACCAGATCTTGAAGCTTTGTACTCTGTTGCAGGGTATGTGTGGGTTTGTCCCCTTCGGTTCCACATTTGGACCCCAAAATATATAGTTAGTGGGAGTGTTTAGCTGTGCACTTTAATGCGCATTAACCTATTTTAATGAGCATGAAAGCATCAGAAAAAACCCCTATGCACTTTAGCTAATGTGCATTAAAATAGGCTAATGCACATTTTTCTAGTACCTCACGATGGAGGCACTAGATTTAATGAGCATTACCTAAAGCACATTAATTAACATGTAGACATGCACAGTAAGTCCCACTTGAGTCTCCAAGCTGAGTTAAGCCATATGGAAGCTGAGGGTAATCAGCCTGAAGGTGATTTTCCCCACTACAGTTATGAGTGGCCAAGCTGAAAGGGCACTGAGATTTGGTTTAGTAATGGCACAGGAATGTAAATAGCGGTTAACTTTAGCAAAGGTGGCACCTCCTGCAGTGAAATGCATTCTCTTTGGCTTGGTGTGGGCAGGGTTTCAATTATAGGGGAGCTCGGGGGCCTGAGCCCGCCCCCCATAGAGATGAGGGGCTCCCCATAAGACATGAGAACCCCCCCATGGGCTGCTCAGCCCCTGGCCCGCCCCACGCCTTTCTAAGCAACCCTGAGTCAAAGTGTAATGCAAACCCTGTGTGTACATAAATGATTACTTCCCTAGCTATAACCTGGAATAAAAGTAATAATCTTTTATTTAGCTTTGTATGTTGATTTAAAAGGATTAATCTGCTACTAAAGGCAATCGGAACTGGACATCCAAATGTTACAGGCAGCTTTAAAATCTGAGCCTCGGTTGAACTTTTTTCTATCCCATACAAAGCACCTTTTTGTGAGCGAACATTTTGCTGAGTCCTCTTGTGATACCTGATTCTTGTACCTTGACTTTCAGCCTGAAGCCTCCCCAAAGGGCTCGCTCCACCCTCGCCCTGGCCTAGGACCTGCGGCAGGACAGATCCTCTCCTTGCTCGTGCAGTCTGCCCAGGTCCTGGGGTGAGGGGGAGCGGAGGCAGGTGCTCTCAGCTGCACCTCATAGATTTGGGACTCCTTTTTTTTCATATGCCCCATTTTCTGCCCATTTCAAGTCAAACACCACAAAATATTGTACGTGATTCATACTAATGCAACTTAGTTCGTGCTGATCATCTGCTCATCAGGCAATACAGCTGTCAGGCTGCAGACCAGGAGGAGATCTACCTCTCCTCCCCACCTCCATCTCCCGCTTCCCCGAGCCAGCTGGGCGCCTGCCCACCCCCACAACCCCCTCTGGTACTCTGCCTTCCTTTCCTTTCTATGCTTTCTGTTGTTGCTACTATTCATTATGACCCGCACATCCCCCAATCATTCCCGACTCCTTCAACCTCCAGGGTAGTATCTCCTTTCTCCCTGAACTGTATTAGCTACAAGCTGGGAGGGACGGTGTGAGCATTCAATCATTTCACTTCTTTCATCCTGCAAAGTACACAGTCTATTGTTAACTGTTCCCCCAAGAAATAAAGCACACTTTCAGTTGGGGTGTCTGCTAATTGGCAGTGATCGGAGTCCCCTAATGAAGGTTCGCATTACAACACACTCCTGAAGCTGCGTCTCCCTGCCCTGCTTTAGTCCAGATTGGTCTCTGCTTTCCAGTCACCAGCTCCTGAGACGGGAAATACAGGAGCCTTCTCTGTGACTCTGCTCCAAGGTGTCTGCTCCCCTTTGGACAATGGTGCCTGTCCATAAAGGATCACAGTTGGATTCCCAGTTGTCCTAGCTCTTAAACTTCACCTCTGTTTTGATTCCAGGGTGGTGGTTGGATAGGCGGCTAGTTCTCCCTCGCCCTAGCCCTTAAAGCTTAGTCCTCATTGGAAGTGCAGAACTTCCCCCGCCCTAATCTGAAGGAAATAGCAGCATCCCCCTTCCCCAAAGCCAATCTCCAGCACTTCCTCCAGCTTATAAGCATGGTTCCTTAGTGGGTTCCAGATGTCACCATCCAGGGGCATGGCCCGATCTCCGGTGTGTTTAACTTGACCGATTGCCCCTTGAAATAACAGAAGTTTGGAAATATTGTGAAGTAAAAGTCACTGAATGAAGCTGCTGCAGAAGCCTGTGTGAGGTACCTGGCTAATTAGCTCTATTTACCTGTAAGAACAGCAAGGGAGAACAGCTTTGCGAAGACAGCAAATATTGTCCCTCCCTTTGTGTGGTCTGCGCTCACGCCATGTCAGGATGCTGCCTGTGCTGCTGCAGATTGTGCATCCCTTGAAGACCTCAGTGGGGCAAGAATGAGCCCAGGTTGGACCTGTGGACAAAAACTGAGCTAAATTTAATACCTACAGGGCACATCTACACATGCAATTAATGCGACTGAATAAACTATGGTGCAATTTACATCAGAGTAAACTAATCCAGACATCACCGTCTACATGTGAGTTTAAGTGCCGTAATTTTCTCTGGCATTGGATAGTATTTGTGTCTGATGGGACTATCTGACAGCTCAGTAAATTAGATTACTCCAGCCTAATTGCTGTACCTATGTAGACAGTGACACTTTACTGCACAGCAAATTAGTCTGCTGGTCAGTAAAGCTCATGTGTAGACATACCCACAGAGAACCTCCTTGTGCTTGGGATAATGGTCATCCCCTGTCATGCTCCCATGTCATCCCCTAGGCCTCACACAAGATCCCAATTTTCCCAGCTCTTCTTTAGCACAGCTCAGCCCATGTTACTGAGCAAAACACTTTGCCTAAATGAAACTGTGTGTTATATTCCACGGACATCTTGGGCCTGTCCTGTATGTTGTGCCTGTTAGGCATCCTAAAGCATTTTTGACCAGCATGGCACTGTCTTGTGCTCAGTGTGCCTGTCCCCATTACTTCCTTTTCTGAGAGTACTGCGCTTCTTGTACTGTTATCTTATTATTCTGCACCAGGGCTCTCCAACTTATTTGGACCCATGGGCCAGGAGCCTCACCTCCAGCAGCAGGGTGCTGGCTTCACAGTGCAGCTGCTGGCCCGCCGTGCTGGTGCGGCTCTGGAACCCCAGAGGTGAATGGTGCCACCGCTTGCATTCCCCATCCCCGCCATCCCATGTCTGCTGCAGCTGGTTTGAGTTGCCAGCCATGACAGACGACCCCAAATTTGGCAGGAGGTAAGAGGGTGGGGAGGGGGGCAAATGGGCAGCAAAGTTCACCCCCCAGGTTCTTGAACCACGTCAGCATAGCAGCTCCTGCAGCAATTCAGGCCACAATTGAACCCTTTGCTGGCTGCATACAACTCATGGGCCACCCCTTGGACAGGCCTATTCTAAACTGGCTGGTACCAGCCTTATCAATGAACCATGTGATGAATCTGTACCACTGTACTCCACTGTAAGCGTGAGTCAACAGTTCATGCTATAGATCAGGCCTACAGTGTTCAACGCTTCAGTAAAGCCTGAGCGGTCTACTAATCTATGCTTGTACGACCCCATGCTCCTGTATGGCCCACAGGAACTAAGCAAGTCTAGCTGATGCAAGGATGCAATGAGTTCATGCTCAGCACCTTGGACTGATGTCAAAGGACAGGTCTTGATGAGACTCTTGCCTGGGCTGATCTCATAGCAGGCGAGTCTGTGAGGTGACTTACTCGCAGCAATGCCCTGAGTGATGAACTCAGCTCTTTCTGAGCTGGAAGAACAAATTGGAGCAGCACCAGGGGTTCAGGAGGGCTCAAGCTGGGGGCTGATTTCAAGGCAGAAGCCTCCGGGCGCACACACCTTGCACACAAACCTGCTAGAGTGGTAGCAGGTCTTAGGCCTGTTTGGAGTTCTGGGATCAGCCTGAAAAGGATTTTAAGACATGGTCTCTGTGACATGGTTAACTTGGGCTGAAGCCCAGCCCTAGTCCTTGTGCAGTTCCTGGTCTGCTTTCTCTAGTCCTGTGGGCTTGAGCCCTATGGCCTTGGCAGGCTGGGGTCTGAGGTTTGCAGATTAGAAGGGAGCTCCAAATGGAAGACAATGAATGGGATCCTGATTCCTGATACTTCTCCCCTTCCTCAAAGTGCTCCTCTCATTGGTATCCAGCGCTCTTTACTAGGATCCACAGGGTCACAAGCAGGGTAAAGGGTCATTGTGTCAGGAGGAATCAATGTCTGTCATTTAGTAGAAAGAAATGCCATGTCTGGTAAGCAAGTCTGATGCATGTCCTAGGATATCATGACTTCTGACAGATTAGTATGAAACCAATGGGGAAAAGAAAGAAGCCACAATTTTTCGACGTTGTTAAAGGAAGTCACAATAGTTGGAGACAGGCTTCTAATGACTCTGAAAAAAAGACCTTCTGTGATAACTTCTGGGTCAAAGCTGGGAAAGCAATATGAAAAACCAACAGTGTGGCTAGCAGTCTTTCCTCCCCCCTCACCCCAGTGAAAACCCTACTTCTTTGTGGCCTTTTTGTGCTAAAGGAACTGCACAAGAGAAGATTGGCAGATTGACTTTGGTATGAGAGTATCTCCAAAGCAGCATGCTCAGTGCACACAGAAGTATATTTGGGTTTTTCTTTTTAAAGTAGTCCATGAATTCTTTGCCCAGGGACAGCTTCTAGGACATAGACATGAGACTCTGGCTCAGATTTGCTTGTCCATCTCACCCCAGGCACAATGGCATTTTTAATTGAAGAAATCTCTTGAGCATAATTATAACAACCGATCCTAACTTCTGCCTGCCTGCTGTCAATTCACAAGTCCTTATCTGTGTGTGCACGCATGCATATGCCTGGCACAGCTTCCCAGTGCTGCTATCCAGCTGGCTTTGAGCAGGAACAATCACGTTATCTCCAAGCGTGCCTCGATGAGTCTGTTTGGGATTACGACCCGTGTTCTGCACTCTTAGCCATTCTTCAGACTTTGCTGTGACTTTGTCAATAGACTTTTAATCCCCATCCTTTTTTTTTTTTTAAAGCAAAGCTCAGAACATTAACTTTTTTTTCCAAAAAACCTCAAAGTATTAGACCAGGAGATAGAGCTAGCTGGCATGTCTTTGTCAGATGGATGTGAGTTCTTTCCCCAAACAATGCCTATTTATAGCTTGGAATTGAAAACGTCAGCCATGAGAAGCCATGGAACCAGATTGTCAGCAGCAATTAGGCATAAAAACCAAACCAACAGACAATCTGAAGCAAAGCAGACAACGACAAAAAGAAGGGACAGCACATTACTGCCTGGGGCACTTGGAAATCTGCACCTGGAGGCTCTAGCGAGACAGACCCACCAGGAGCAGACTGATTGATTGACTGGCATCAGGGGAGAGCTGCTGAATACGGGCGCCCTTCAAAACACAAATCAAGGAAGGTAGGAAGCCAATTATCTTGCCTTGCTCTCTCTCGTTTTTCTTCTGCTTAAATATATGCAGAGAATGTACCGTATTCCTCATAGCACATACCGTTTACCATTGGAAATTAAACTAAACATAACCTAAGAGATTAATTTTGGTTTCTTTGTATTTAAGGTGGTGGGAAATGATGAGTCTAAGAAGAATCTGAGACTCAAGCCTGGATGGAGACCAGAGGAGTGTGCTACGGTACTTCTCTGTCAAGAAATGATTTGGTAACAGACTGTGATGACCTGGCAGTTGTCAATTCTGTCTTGTCTGGCTCAGCTCAGACTGATGCTGGGCCTAAATAAAGGCAACTGGAGTGAAAATTCTTTGCCTCTTATTGGACTTGCAGTGTTCGGGGTACAAAGCACAAAACATACAGATTTTTTTCACTGTGCAAACCCATTGATGCTTGAGATTGGGAATTGGGCCTCTCTGTGAAGTCTGGTTTTCTTTAGAAGCTCAGGCTGGAGCTGGACTAAATACCTCTTTACCAGCTAATGGAAGTAGAGAGATTCGGCTTGTCTAGGTACTTTACTGACATCTTATGAGATGTTGTTAGGGATCAGTAGTGCTCCAGAGACCTTTATCTGAAATCACAACCTACTAATTCCAACAACCCTGTCCTGTGCAAAGATGTGAATACTGGCATGTGACAGAACAGGGCCATGTCCCCTGTAAGACCATCGGGGCAAAGCCAAGTAGGGTGTATGAAGCTTTGGTATCTGATTCAATTCAGAGGAGATTTGGCCCAATTCGGGGACTGAATCTCTAAATCCAAATTGAATTGGGAGGCCAAGTAAAGCTCTAAAGCGATTTGAAGCATCTGAATCAATCCGGAAAAGATTTAGCCAATTCAGAGATTTGAACATAGATGAAACAGGCAGCTGACAGCTGCCTCCAGCTGGTAAGTCTGTTGGGGTTGGGGGAGGGGGAGGGGGGGAGAGAAGGGGCATAGGGGAGACAGCAATTGGGGCTGGGAAAAGATACCCAGCCAGGATGGGGGGGGCATGTTATCGGGGAGGGGGGCAAAGGGGCAAGGGATGCAGGCACGGCAGTGCTGAGAGTGGGGGCTATGCCTTGATGCCTCCCCCCTGTGTCGGCTGGGCAAGTGGCAGGAAGGCAGAGCCCCTGCAGCTCCCACCACTGGGGCAGAGGCAGGAACAGCTGGTGGAGCGGTGGGAAAAGCCCCCACGGTTGCTTTACCCGGCTCCATCCCCTGCCCAGCCCAGCCTCCCAGCACTTAAACAAATAAATAAATAAAAGCCCCTCACTCATTGGCTCTGGCAGCAGTGACTGGGGCCTCTGGGTGCTCATGGCAGACCCCCCAGCATGCAGTGGGGGGAAGTGGGGATCACCCCCACACCTGGCACCATGAGGCAACTGCCCCATGGCACAGGTGCAGCACAGCTCAGCAGGGCACCATGCACCAGCTGCAGGAGCGGTGATTGGGGCCTCTGGGTGCTCGTGGCAGAGCTCCCCAATGCAGCGCAGGGCAGTGGGGGCAGCAGGGATCCCCCCCCACCTGGCACCCACCCCACAGCTGTTGCATTGTGCGGGTGCAGCGCAGCTCGGCAGAGCCTGGCAGCACTCAGCCCCAGCAGCCCCAGCTCCCAGGCAGCACGCGGTGACCCGCTGAGATGTGCTGCATCCACGCCATGGGGTTAGCTGCCAAGCAGGTGCTAAGCAGGTGGGGGGCTGATTCCTGCTGCCCCCCACTGCCCCGCACTGTGCAGGGGGGGCTCTGCCATGAGAGTCCAGAGGCCCAACTGCCGCTCCTGCTGCCAGTGAGTACGGGGCTTTTTTTTTTTAAGTGCTGGGACTATGCTGGGGCTGGGCAGGGGATGGGGCTGGGCAGGGCAGGCATGGGGATTTCTCCCATGGCTCCCTCACTTGGGGAGAGGCAGGCACAGCCAGAAGAGCCACAGGAGAACGCTCCATCTCTGTCTCCCCTCTTCCCTGTCTCTGTCTCCCCCTTGTCTCTATCTCTGTCTCCTCTGCTGTCCAGAGGCAAAACCTGCCAGCGGCATCCATAGCTGACACCACTGCCCTCCCAGCATGGGGGAAGCTCATGCCCGGAGCCTTGATGCCGGCAGCATCAGGTGTGGAGCCAGGCAGAAGCTGTTGCTGCACCAGGCAGGCAGTGGTGTCAGTTGTGACTGCTGGCAGATTCTGCATCCAGGCTCCTGAACCTACCAGCAGCATCCGCAACCGATGCCGCTGCCCACCTGCTGTGGTAGAAGCCCTGCCCAGGTCCACAGCTGATGCCTGATGCTGCTGGGTGGAAGCAGGCCCACCCACCCTCCCAGCACCATGCAGTGGCTGGAGCCACCAACCACCCGTGGGCCAGATCAAATCTGTTGGCAGCCTGGATCTGGCCCGCGGGCCATATTTTGCCCACCCCTGCTTTTGGAGATGGAGTGGAGGCAAATATTTAAGTACTCTGACACTAATCCAACCTCCCCATGGGTAGGTAAGCAGCACTTATACAGAGTTAGCTGTGTCAGTGGCATTTTGGGGCACTTACATGGATTTTGGCAGCTGCACCCTTTTACATAACTGTCCTTGTCCTTCTTCATATGCACATGCTACTTATGATCTGTGTAATACAGAAAATACTTGGCCACCTTGGAAACATGCTTGGAGAGCCTCATCAGGATGATGTTGTATATGTATTACAAAACGTCATCAATCACTGTAACTTTAACATTGCTTTCAATTTCCATCTGGAGGTCAGAATTCAAAACAGCATTATGCCATGACCAGTAATTGACATAAAGGGTTATTTATTAGAGCAATCTATGGTAAATTTTCAGGGACAGTAATTAATTTTCAGCTGGATAAATCTATAGAAAATGGATGAAGAACTGCAGTAGGGTTTCCATAAATAAGTTTCTATTGACACAATACTGCCTGTGAGAACCTGTGGTTGCATCTCATTTTTGACATTGTTTTCCCCCACTCGGGACACGCTAAGTTTTTCCAGGCCTTAGGAAAGTCTGGGAGTTTGGGAGGCTGAGACTGTCTGTCTGTCTTTATGCAACAGGCTCTATTTTTACTACTAGCTTGGCAAGCTCCAAAAGGAGTAGAAATAGTTTTGTAGCCATTATTTCAAGTTGACAGCAACTTTATTTTCCTTCTGCCCGTGAATGCCATTTTATATTAAACTTCATGTCAGCACTAGGCGACTCAGGCATATTTCAACAGAACTTCATTAATCCAAGTTTAACCTTCATAACCTCTCCTATCATATAACATAAGATCACCAAAACTGTAAAGTATGTAAGACATTTGGCCCTGAAAATGCAATCATCCTGTCCCAGGGGATTATGTAAGGAAGCTTAGAGAGAGAGAGAGAGAGAAGGCAGGATCCTTGGTCTAGCTATACAAGTGTAAATCCAGAGCAACCCCTTTGAAGATAATTGTCTTTTGCAGTGTTACTATGCCCCCGACAGATGCTCCATCCACATCACTGCTTCTGTTACACCCTCTGCATGGAGCCCTTTCCAGGCTGCCCCAAATAATTCTCAGAGAGGAAGCAGGTTATGACCTCCCACAAAATGGTCCACCTTCAAATTAGGGCCCATGTCTGCCATATTGGATTCAGTCTTCCAGCACTGTCTCCCTGCTCTTCGAAGCTTTCCTGAGACTTCCTGGGCCATAGTACTATATAGCAGTCCTCTCCCACCAAGGAGGGACTGCATTGGAAATGTAACACAGTTTAGGGCACTGTTACAGCCTCAGCATAATGTTTTTGGGATTGGTGGGGGAGGGGACTGGACAGTATGATCCTGGCCCATTCTCTCCCAGCCAGCTTCTGCAATCTGTTCTTCCTTTGTAATCGTCCACAAAGATCCCTGCTACCTCCCAGAGAGTCTTCTGCAAGGCTCCAGCCAGGGGGAAGAGTACCAGAGAGAGAGAGAGGGCACATCTACACATGCCAAAGGAGAGGGGGTGCATCTACACGTGCAATTAATGCATCTGAATTTTCTGCACAGACAATTCAGGGTTATTAAAGTGCTCGCTCCCAGGCGCACATCTACACATGCACCCATGTCGAAAGCAAATTGAACCTGACAGGAGCAGCCCAGTCCAGGGCTGCTCCTGCTTTGCTCTGCCCATCTGAAGCTGCCAGGGGGAGCTCCAGGCTCCCCGGGTGCCAGGCCTGGGCTGACAGGGGGTACAGGGCTTGCCCCAAGCTTGGGGAGGAGGGGAGGGTGGAAGGAGCTATCCCCAGCTCTGGGGTCAGCTCCCTGCCATGCATAGCCCAGGATTGCAGCCTGGCTCAACAGTGCTGGCTTGGGGCAATGCTCCATAGCTGAGCGGCAGCAATGCCCTGATCTCTCTCCTCATTTTACTTGCAGGGGGCCAAGAAGGCCGGGATGAACTTTCTGGAGCAGTCTGTCATCAAGAAGGATAAGGAGGTACTGCCTGCTCAGCAGCATTGGGCCTTGCTCTGGTGACTGGGGCCAGTTCTCAGTGAGCACCACCTTCTGTGCCTTGGAGTCACTCTGCCTGCCAAGGCACTTGGCCAGAAGGAGAGTTGAGATGAGCTGGGATCCCCCAGCCCAGGCTCTGACTCCGGCCCCGTGCCAGTGGGAGGCGGAAGCTGAGCAGTGCCAGGACCAGGGGGCATCTCCTCCCATGCAGAGGAAAATGGGGCATCTGGGGGTGCTGTGCCGTGCCGTGGGGTGCAGGCTGAAGTATCCTGGCTCATAGCTGCCCTCCCTCCGGCAGAGCAACCCCAAGACACAGAGGATGGTGCTCCTCAAGAGCCGGCCCCAGACACCGGAGCAGGGCCCAAGGCTGCTGAGTGGGTGGACGCTCCTTACCTTTCTTGATAACAGACTGATCCAGCAAATTCTTCCCAGCTTTCTCCACTGCCTGCAAGCAAAGTGAGCGGAGAGATCAGGGCAGTGCTGCTGCTCAGCCATGGAGCATTGCCCCGAGTCAGACTATGATCCCCAGCTCCATGCGGCTGGGAGCTGCCCCCAGAGCTAGAGGCAGCTCCCACCCCCTGTCAGCATCTACACGTGCACTTTGATGCATTACTTTTTTTCCTAGTACCTGTATGTATTGGTACTAGCAAATGGCACATTAGACTGATCTAATGTGCAGCAAATACCACCCACAGATGGTGATGTTTTACCGTGCATTAGATTAGACTAATGTGCAGTAAAGTGTCTCATGTAGACACACTCAGAGAAGAATGATCTCAGCCCATGGGATAGCATGTGCTGAATTCTAATTACGTGAGGCTGCACGCCAGAAGGGAACATACATGAGTCCCCTTGCACTCCCTCTCTCTCCCTCTCTCGCATGCACACACATGCACGCACACACACTTTATGTACATTAATGCGAGCATTTCTGTCTACAAATGATTGTGAGCAATTTCTGGTCCTCTTTGGGCTGTAATCATTAAAAATCCCCAGGTATGTTGTGCTATAAATACATAAGTAAATGCTAGTATTTTTGTCACGTTCCAGCTTGCATTATGCTGTCTTGCTTATGCCACTGCCCTCTGCAATTATATCCAGAGACAGTATGCTTCATTTCAGGCAGGGCTGAGTGATGTGAGCCATGTGCAGAGAATGTGTTTATCAGTTGTACATTTTTTGGCTGTAAATACACACAAAACTGACAGAATTGTTATCCAAACCACCTCTCTCTCTTTCTGTGACTGCCATATATCTTTGCAGCCCACATTTTTCTTAATGCAGACATAGTCAGCTGTGCTCACTTGAAGGAAAATGTCCGTCTTTTCGAAGCTGGGCTCCCCTGTTCCTGCTGGGCAAAATCCAGGACAATAGTGCAGAAGGGACTTGATGTGCACAAAGATACAGGGCTGATTCTGCTGGCTTTCATTCTGGAAATACTTCCCAGGCGTGCAGAGCAAAGAGCAGCTGTGAAACACAGAGTGACCTTCTGCTCCTACTTGGGCTGGCTGCAATGATTTTTATTCGTGAGCTTCCACGTGGAGAAGATTAGAGCCTTTCTCCGCCTGGCGTAATGGAACAGTTGGTACCAAAGAGCAGAAGATGGGACAGCATGAGTTTTTAGAGCATCAAAGATTAACCTGCTCGATGTGAACTGTTGGCACTGCAGCAATTCGCCTTTTGTAAGCAAACCACCTGCCCCCTACTTATTCCTTCATCAGCAACACTTAGTGAAAGATAATTAGGTGTGCAGTGCACACAGAACAGCACGGTTACCTCCATTTCCTTCTGTCAGCAAGGGGCAGAGAAGATGGTCAGGCCAGATCTGAGTCCCAATCTCAGTCATTCTATTATCAAATCTCTGGCTAGATCCTTTTTAATGAGAAGTCTGACCCTCTCCATCCATATACAGAAATGATTAAGGGACTGGCCTTAAAAAAACTCAGTATGTGAAGAAATAAGTTCACAGATATAGTAATAGTTATAAAAAAGACTGATCATCAGTATCCAGACCCAAAATGTCCCACAAAGCGCCTTTTAATTTAAAGTTACCTGCAGACAACATGACATATCTGTAGGGTAAATTGTCCAGTCCCTCAGCATGAAGATCACATTGGTTGAAAACATTTTGTTGTAATTACCACGAAGTTAGGATGGCATATAAAGTCGAAAGTTTTAGTCTCTCAGCCTATTGGGTTAATGCAGATATGACTTTTCCAACCATTTTGCAATGCAAACTGTCTGTCTGTTGTGGAATTCATCTGAAGCGTGCAGGTGCACACCTTTGGCATTTACTCTTGTTCTCACAGAAAGTTACCTAGGTAGCTGCTACATCAGACATTTTCTCACTCATCTCAAATGATCCAAAAATATCAGTTAAAACATGAGAGTGAAGATTAAAATAAACGCATGAAAGTTTTCTACTCTCCAAGCTCACCCAAGTATGGATGGAAAAATGGCTTTGAAGCAAAGAACAAACACGTGGACAAGCCCCACCTTGAATAAGAGGGAAGGACAGACTTGATCAAAATGGCATTTATTTATGGGCACTATTTTGTGATAAAAGGAATATCAGAGGTGCAGGATATCATCCAGGGCCAAAGGTATGAACTGTTTCACAAAAGCTGCAACAACTGTATAGTAGGAACCTGCAAACTAAAGGAACGCTCGTGCCATAATGTATGACCTTCACTTTAGGCAACCAAAATCCTGACTGGGTTTGCAGGCTAAACAAACTATGGACACAGTTTTGTGTATACGTACAAACTATATGAACTGCTTCTGAATTGCTGCTCTTCGTAAAAGAAAAATTATGAGTCTTTGTTTTTTGTCTAACAGTCACCAAGCAAATCCCCCTCAATTCTGTTGTCTCATGGGAATCATTTTATTGGTAGGATATTTTCACCATTTATTGAGGAAAGCACTAGATCCTTAAAATAGATTTAGGTGGGATTTAGGCCTAACTATCCCTGTAGGCACCTCTCAGGAGATGCCTTAAAAGCAAGGCAGCTGTGTCTAAACTTGAGACCCTTAACACTACAGCCCAGTGGCCTAAGTTTGTCCATAAGCACTGAAGTTTTTGACACTAAAGTTCCCTAAGCACATACTAAGTCTGCTCCTGCTTTGAAGCATCTCAGTCTTGCCGGGGCTGAGCAGCTCCATGCCTATCTCACCCCTTGGCCCCCCAAACAATGCTCCTGTACCTATCTTGCATGTGGAGTTCTCTCCAGGGGGCTTTCTCTGCACACAGAGATGGATTGCAACTGCTGTCTTTTATCTAGTTCAAGCACTTACCTTGAATGCCTTTAAGAGACATTTGGATGTCTATCTTGCTGGGATCCTATGACCCCTGCTGACTTCCTGCCTCTGGGGCAGGGGGCTGGACTCGATGATCTTCCGAGGTCCCTTCCAGCCCTAATGTCTATGAAATCTATGAAATCTAACTCAGTGCAAGGTCTACTAAAGGACTTAGTAACTGAAAGTTAGGCCAGAGTAGAAACTGCCACACTGTATAAAGTGCCTAAGGATTAAATATCCATAGTCATCGGATAAAATACAGAAGCAGGCACCAGAAGGCAGGGCCCCTTCCTTCAAGGTGAGTGCTGGGCTACAGAGTCCTGCGCTCTCTTCTTTGGTCCCTCTGAATCCTGAATGCTTTTCTGCACAGTGATATAACTTCAGGAGGAAGGTGGAAGGTGGCTCCAACCGCCCAGTGTATAACCTGGCTGCTAGAGCACTCCCCTGGGACACGGGTTTGAACTCCACTTGGCTAAAAAAGGAATTGGACCTGGGGCTTCCACTTTTGGAGGAGTGCTGTAACCACTAGGCTGTTATACAAAGCTGGAGATTGACACCAACCCCAATGTAGGTACTCTATGGATCGCCACATCCCACACGTTTTTAGGTAGGCTCTGGGAATGCCTGGTGGATTGGGCAGCTCAGGGAGCTTAAGCAGAGGACCTAACAGACCTAACAGGACCTAACAGAGCTTAAGCTTAGGCAGAGGACTGTTTGACTTTTCCTGGGCTTAGCCATGGGCTATGTGCCAAGCTCTTCAGCTTCTTTAAGACCAGGTCAGTTCTGAGCATGCACCAAGGCGCCTGCTTAAATCTAATCCACTCTATTGAGCACTGGTGAGATCTCCCCTGGAGCCGTGTGTCCAGTTTTGGGTCTCACACTTTAAGAAGGACCTGGACAGTTTGGATAGTGTCAGCTCAGGGCAACAAAAATCAGGGGTCTGGGAGACAAGACTTATGAGAAAAGGCTGAAAGAACGAGGGTTATTTAGTCTAGAGAAGAGAAGACTGAGACGGGATTTGATAACAGTCTTCAAATACCAGGAGGTTGATGACAAAGGATGGAGATGAGCCCATCTTCATCCTCTCCATCATCAGCCTCCTGGTATTTGTGACTTCAGGGGAAAAGGTTGTTTAAGAACTGGACAGTGGGTGCACTCATATCCGCTGAAATACTGTCAAGAATGTGTTGCTATTACTGATCCGCCAACAGCATCAGGATTTGGAAAGAGGCTTTTCCAAACTGCTAGGATACCTAATTCCCATTAAAAAAGAATAAGACTCAAGTGTCCAGATGGCAAAAAAATCCCAGTCTTAGCCTGTTACAGTAAAGCAGTACTAAACCTTAAAATGCACTTATTGATGATGCTACGTGCAACCAAGTAAGATCGCTAAGAGTATCCCTTAGGGTTGTGCTAAATAAATGTAGTGCCGATTTAAATAACAACAGTAATGGTCTGAACGCTATACTTCCTGTTTTGAACTTTGATCTCATACGAACTTCATCCCCTGGCTTGTGTTTTGTTTCCCGACCCCCTCCCCACTGCAGCTTTCTGTTTTACAGACATGTTTCTATGCCATTTATTGTAATCAACTTGTCAGTGAACATCTTTCCTGTTGTCTAACTATGTCAAAAGAAAGGTTTTCTTCCAGGCAAGTACTTGCATTAGTTCAGTTATATCTTTTCTAGGATGTCCACAGACAACCCTTAAAGCATCACCAGTGACCTCCCCTCCTGTTACCATTTTGGTACAAAAGATAAATCCTTGTGTGATGGAGCTGTGTAGATTTTTTCAGCAGTGCCTCTGTGTTAGTCAAAGAAGATACTCAAGGCAAGAATCCATGAGGTAAATCTTTCATTGGTTTCATCATTCTTTACCCTCTTGACACATCCCCCGGTGCTCTTTCAAATGGTGGTAATATACTGCTCAGTAAGCAGTGTCTACATGTGCAGCCACTAAAGTGCAGTAATGCTGTGTGTGGACTGACTTGGAACTAAAGTTAGTCCCAAGTCAGTCTATACACACAGTGTTACTGCTCAGTAAGACATCTACACACGTGCAACTGCACAGTGACTAATCCGGCATAAATGTGATACCTGCATCATGCCCCCCAAAAAGACTGCTAGCACAAGTCACCATAGTTACTGCACAGTATGGGTATGCACATATAGATGCGCACCCGTACTGCCCAGTAATTTTTGGTGACTGCATAGTAACCTAAATTACTGAGCAGTAAACGTGCACGTGTAGACACGCCCTGTATGTTTGACTCCATAGAGCCTCACAATCAAGTCCGTGGGTAGGATTTGTTTTAGGGAAGCGTTATTTTTAGTCTAGGATCCACTTTGACCATTGGGTATCTTTAATTCTGAGAAGAAGGCATATTTCTCAGGGTCACTGAGGTAAAGGCACTTACTGAAGCGGGTTATTTCACGGGAGCAGTGTTCTCCTGGCAGGTCTATTTTGTTCAGCATAAGAGTCCACATTCCAGTTTGGCAGAAGGCCCACCTGTCTCTATTTCTTTGATCCTGGGCAGGTTTCACCCCCTTCTTAGCTCATTTATCCTCTCTAGGCCCAAGAAAGAGAGTAGGCACAAAAAGATGGAAGTGTTTTGTAGCACCCTAACACCTCAGCAACACCAGTGTATAAATGCAGCTGAAATGGTTGCTAAAGAAACTATCCTATTCAGCTCATACCCTTTCAGTTTGATCACCTTACACATTTATTTGCTTACAAAACTTAGTAACTAACTCACAAATATAGGAAAATGTAAAGATTTTTGGTCTTTTTGGATAGGGACAGACATTCAAAAAGCCTGAGCCTGAATTGATTCAATCTTTGCAGGTTAGTCTAACCTGGCTAGGTTAAACCAGTTTGTATCCCCACTGATATCCCAGAAATGCAGGCACATGCCTGCAGTGGCTCAGACTAGAAGACAGGGGGCACTAGAGCAGCCCTCCCTTCCCTTCTACTGTGCTGAGCTGAGAGGGGCTTGGCCAGGCTCCAGCAGGATGCTCTGATTAGGCAGGGCTCCCCCACTCCCAGCCAGCCCTGCAGGGAATTGATAACTCAGTGTTTATCACCCCATTAAGAAAACAACAGAGGGACATTACCAGCTATCTCTTGATTCTGCTTTTGTCCCATGTGCCACAGCACAGACCCTAGCCAGCGTGTGGTCTGCTAGCTAATGCTGAGAGGTGTCTGTGTAAGGCAGAGGGGAGGGGGCAATTCCTGTTTAGCAGGGAGTGGGGAGGGGATGGGGGGAGCAGGGGCAAGCCAAGCAGATGTCTGCAATCTCTGCCGGAGCTGCAGCCAGGGAGCAGAGGGGAGGGGTCACACCTGTTGTGGAGCAGAGAGCCCCGCCCAGCCCAGAGGGCATGCCGGGAAGCTGGGGGAGTCCGATTTAACTTAAACCAGCAACGGGTCTGGGACAGACATTATATAAACTGGTTTGATGCAAATCGGTTAAGTCTGATACTACATTCAGCCAGGTTTATCTCAAAACGGTTTCAGCCATTTTCAAACTGGTTTGTATGCACTGAACATCTGCTCTCTTACAGGTTTAAACCCGTTTCTGATCACTTAAACCAGTTTATATGTAATGTCTGTTCCTCGCCTTTGAGGCAGACATACAACTCGCAGGACTGTTGCTTATGTCATTTGGATTTCAGCATTGTTGTAGTGCTAGCTTGGGGTTTTTCCTGAGCTACCACGTTCCTTTGAAAACGGCTCTTTTAGGTGGACCTTATGAATGAGGTTTTCAAACACATTCAGCACCATCCTATGTGTAAGAGTTAAACTGACACCTCAGTAGCTCCAGAGTTACACCTGCATTAAGCACTTTCAAACATTGTTCTCTCAATACCCAACTGCTTAAATACATCTAGAGCTACTGATGGGTCCATGTGAATAGGACATTCTTGCCCTGATCGACTTATATGAATCACTGTTCCTAACATAGGTATTGGAACAAGCACCATAATTGCTTAAGATAAGAAAGCATCATTATTTGAGAGGAAACACTATGCTAAGACAACTAAATTGGTAACTTCCTGGCACAGGCATTGGGAATGAGAGTGAAAAAAGGAAGAAATAGCATTTAGAAATTAGGCCTAAATAAATTATATTCAGTCCATCAGTTGTTTGATCTAAAGCCCATAGAAGTTACAAGAAAACTTTGCATTGATTTTGGTGAGCTTTAGGTCAGTCCTTGCTTCCAAACTGGTCTGATATTGATGACTTTATACATTTCATTGGATAACTGTTCCTGAAGACACCCTTGTAATATGACTAGTTATAGACTGGTTCATAATGGGACAGATCTGTACCTGAAATAAATATGCATAGATCTATTTACTCAGTGGGATTTAGCATGTATGTAAGGCTGTCCCTTTAAAAAAATAATGCATACAGCAGGCCCAATCTAGTGATCACTGGCTAGGTGTGGTTATAATTTAGAAAGAACAGACATTGCAAGAATTGTTTGATCTCGGATTAAAATAGACAGTCTTCCCACGGACAAAACTCCCACTGCGGTTAATGGGAGTTTTCCCTTCTCAAAACTTCAGATTGGGCTCCAAATGGATAAATTTGTCGTGGGGCAATATCTGATCTGTCTTTCACCACTTCTACTGGGGAATTAAGTGAGAGAACCTGGGAATTCTGTATAATTAATTCAGATGCACAATGATAAGAAAGAGATCAGAATCCAATCTTGATTTCCACTAAATGCATTTTGTGTATCTAAACTAGAACTTTACCAGGATAAAGTGTCTATATAAATTTACAATAGATGGAAGGATATGATTCCCCTAATTTTGACTACCTCCTTAGGTACTGTATTGAATACTATTCCTGGTTCTTGAAAAATGCCACTTTTATCTGTGCAAGGGTCAAAAGAATGGCTTACTCAAACAGTAAGTAAACTTTCCAGTTATATTTTCTGTAATCTATTAAACGTGTGTGACAAACATTTAAAAACAGAATAGGCCAGATTGTCAAATAAGGTAAATCAGTGTAGCTCCATTGACCTCACAGAGTTATATCCAATGACAGTAGCTGAAATCAGTCCAGATAAAATTTACAGGTGATTTAAAGATGATTTAAACAATGTAAAGATCATTAACAAGATGCTTTAATCTCTAGAGCATAATTAGGAGTCTTTTGCCAATAGCTATCTCATCTGATGTGGTTCTTTTAAGAAATAAAAAAACTCTAATTAAACTTAAGATCTACTTCTAAAATTTTGCATAAGAAGTATATTCTGAGTGTACTTTTCCTTTGTTCTTCCAGCGTTAAAGCAAAAATGCCTTGCAAACATCTGTAAATCTATCTAAAGCACTGAGGAAATGTACTGCAAATGAGAAGAGCTTTAGGAGACTTTCTCCATTTCCCAATATAAAACAAATCCGGTGGTGATGGGTCATTTACAAATATTTGCATCAAGATAAGATGTTAATCTGAAGCTTTCTAGTGATTGTTTCCCTCCAAGGCATTGTATAAATGATGTACATAAACAAGTGAAATTTTAGCAATGAATTTAATTGTAATCACATATTTTTAAAGGATTTCTAACTGTACTTCATAAAAACTATTTATAAAGTCCATTAATGCATGCAAGCAGATTTATGTTAGTTTTGTTTAAAAGACACATTAAAGAGGTCATAACAACAAATAAATATAAAATAGACTGAAAGAAAATCTAAAAGACATTTAAGTGGTGAAGTGTGTTTCATGATCTTGAATATATTGGGATTGCTCCTTGCTCCACATCAATAGCTCTCTCTCATTCTGTACTGTACCCTAGTGGGTCTTGTGATGGAGAAAAAGCCACAATCACATCTTTTACACTAGAAGTGTTCGTATCTACCATCCATGAGCTGCATCTAGACCAGCTCATGAAGACTGATGTCATCCCTGTCCTATGCAAGCCACCTCCAGTTCTGCTGCATAATTTCTAGAGAAGTGAATGCCAACTTGAATAGAAGGAATAGTAACTAGACAAAAATCACGCAATTATTCGTTGTGTTATGTTGTAACACTACAATGCTTCTGTATATGAGTGTGTCAACAAACTACCGACATTTCAAATCAGGACAAAGTAGTTTTGCCATTATTATGTACACAATGTTTAATAAAGAGAAACAGAACATCACGTTGGGGAATTCTGGCCTGCACAGAAAATGCAAAGGCATTACTGATTCTTCTCTTCCAAAACATGCATTTACCATAGTAACAGCATAATGGAAGGGCTAAGTTTTCAGGCGTATCAAAGGGCCGGGGGAATTGGGGAATTTATAACCACAACTCTTACTACAAATCAGGCCATTGGGAGAAATAAGAATACTTAGTATGAACCGATGTAAAGCAGACCTGGAACCGTGGGAATGGCATTGCTGTCAGAGCTGGTCCAAGGATGCCTTTTGTCTTTTGCAGAATAGGCTTTAAGCTCACCCCATAAATCCCACAAAAATCTTTTCAAAAACTGAACATATGCATTTCTTTAAAAAACCAAAAAAAATCTTAGTTTCCAAGAAGATTTGGGTTCTCTTTTTTTTCATTTCTCCCCCTCTACCTTTTTTCTTCTCTTTTTCTGAAAAATAAGTGGGGGAGGAATAATGGCAGGAAGGGGTCTGAAGAGAAAAGAGAAACAGAAAAGTAGAAACTAAATGTCTAAAGAAGCAAACCATGGCTGTGATTTTTGTTTTGTTTTGAAATAGAAGTCATTTTCTTATGAAAAATATTCTCAATAGTTGATCAGCTTTAGTTTGTGCCATTGATCTGTTTGCTCAATGAAGCTTTTGTACTTGTTAGAAATCATTGGCTTCTCTTTCTCTCCTGTCAGCATTAGCTCTATGGCTTCAGGAAGGGTTATAGAATTACTATATGTTTATACGCTCTTTGTGGGATAATTAAAGAGTGTTACATAGTTAGGGGTGTCTTGTGAAATGATCTGATACGGAATAACGATAGAGGTCTTGAGTTACTGCCTGTTCATTACAGTTGTTTAAGACCCGCATTTGGCTTACCCAGGAGGGTTATGAAAATGTATGAGATGGAAAAGTAACTGAATGACCGAGGAAAGGAAAAAAAGCAAGATTCCCTGTATAAATGAATACACTGATTGAAGTCACAAGAGAACATTTATCCTATTCTATGGGCTCCTGCCAACAACTGAGCTCCCCAGGAAGAAGTCCATGTGTGCTGATGTTGTGCCCAAGCCCAGCAGGTCCCCTGAGCACTTCTCCTTTTCATCATTGTTCACCCCTCAAGTTCAGGATGTACTAGAAGACTGAGCCTTTCCATTATGCTCCTATAGTGAGCTACCATCACTTACCATGAGTTGAGCTACCATCACTTACCTCCCGCTGCTCCATCTATCCCTGCGGGGAGCCCACCCTCCTCCCTCCTTCTCTCCCTCCAGGACTGCAGCTCAGGTGCCGGGCTGCCAGGGTGGGGGCTGTCCCCGTGCTGCTTACATCGGGGTGCACTCCCCACGGGGAAGGGGAGGGAAACAAAGGGTGTGAGGGGGTCACCTCCACTTGGGGTCACTCAGCAAACTGCCCCCCCCCCCCCCCCCGTCCCCGGCTGTCTGGCTCTTGAACTTCAGTGGAGGATCAGATGTGGCTCCCCGGGTGAGTAACTCTAGCCATCCATAACTAGTTCAACCGTTTGCAAAGATATGGGATGTGCTGTTTCTCCACCATCCCAGACAAATACTTATCCAGCCTCTTCTTGAAAACCTCCCAGGAAGAAGATTCTACAATGTCCAGGAAAGCTTATTCCATTGTCCGACTATTCTTAGGCCATTTCCCCTGAGATTTAATGCAAAACAACTTTTCTTCAGTTTAAATCTGTGACCTTGTGCCTTGCCTTCTGTGGGAAGGGAGAACATTTTTTGTCCATCTGCTTTATGGCAGTTTATGCACGCATGCATTTGCACAGCTGTATTGGAGTTGACGGATCTCCACCAACTAAATGTACGGTCTGTTTGGGAACAAGGATACTTCTTTTGTTTGCTGAATTTCAGCCTACAGGGTCATCGGCTTCCCTGGTCTCACAAGGAAACAGCTGTTTTGATTCTAGATCGTTGAGATACATGGATAGAAGGGATCTTTTCCTCCAGCTGCAGCAGAGGAAATTGAGGTTGGGGTTGAGGTAGGAGGAATTGAATTGAGAACTGAGGTCCTGACTTGAGGAACTGAAGTGAGAATTGAGGAATTGAAGTGAGAATTGAGGTAGGAGGAGCTTTCTGATGGTGAGGTGGTAGAATATAGACAGAGGTCGTGGAAGCTCCAGCCGCAAGAGCAGGTTGGACAGACACTTGGCTGCATTCACTTGGCCACTGCTCAAGGGAGGATCATCCCTGACTGTGACTAGATGACCTTGTGCAGTCCTTTCCAGCATGACTTTCCTATCTCTCTTACTCTCCTCTTTTGCTCGTGACCTAGAATCTGCTAAATCAAGGAGAATTATGATAGCCAGAGAATGCAAACTGACACATTTCAGTGAAGGCGAAGGAACAGTGCTATGAACCTTAGCTCTGACTGCTTCAATAATGCAGGGCTGGCCACAGTTGTGTGGCTTGGACAGTCTTACTACTTGATCTATAGAAGTCAGGAATTTGCCTCAGTCCAGTCCACGTTGTCTTTCATAGATTTCATACCCATTAGGGCTGGAAGGGACCTTGAAGATCATCAAGTCCAGCCCCCTGCCCCAGGGGCAGGAAGTCAGCTTGGGTCAAAGGACCCCAGTAAGATAAGCATCCAAACATTTCCTGAATGAGTCCAGAGTAGGTGCCTGCACCACTTCTGAAGGGAGTCTATTCCAGGCCTTGGGGGCTTGGACAGTAAAGGAGTTTTTCCTTATGTCCAGTCTAAAACGGTCTTGTCGGAGTTTATGACCATTGGTTCTTGTTATCCCTTGGGGCACTCTGGTGAACAGGCATTCCCCCAGATCCTGATGTACACCCCTTGTGTACTTATAGGCAGCTACCAGGTCCCCCCGAGCCTGAACTTTTCCAGGCTGAAGAGTCCCATGGCTTTCAGCCTCTCGTCATAAGGCCTATTCTCCTGCCCTCTGATCATGCGCGTGGCTCTCCTCTGGACTCTCTCAAGCTTCTTGACATCCTTCTTGAATTGTGGAGCCCAGAATTGGATGCAGTACTCCAGCTGCGGCCTCACCAAAGTCGAGTACAGCGGGAGGATGACATCCTGAGATTTACTTGAGAAGCATCTATGGATGCAAGCCAGAGTCTTGTTTGCTTTCCCAGCTCCAACATCACATTGGTGGCTCATGTTCATCTTGTGGTCAGTCATGACCCCCAAGTCTCTTTCAGCAGTGGTGCTAGCAAGTGTAGCACTTCCGAGCCTATGAGCATGCTGTGGGGTTTTTTTCCCCGAGATGGAGTACCTTGCAATTTTCGGTATTGAAGGTCATCAGGTTTATATCTGTCCACTTACTAAGCTTATCCAAGTCAGCCTGGATTGCCAGCCTATTCTCAGGTATGGATGCTTTGCCCCAAAGTTTAGTGTCATCTGTGAACTTGGCCAGTCCGCTTCTGACACCAATGTCCACATCATTGATAAAAATGTTAAAGAGAACTGGTCCAAGGACAGAGCCTTGGGGGACACCACGGGTTACGGAGCACCATAATGATTCACAACCATTGACCACTACTCTCTGGGTCTGACCCTGGAGCCAATTGCCCAGCCATCGGACTGTGGTGTAGCTCAGGCCACAGTTGGCTATTTTTCCATGAGGAGATCATGGGACACCAGATAAAAGGCTTTTTTCAAGTCCAGATATATTATGTCAATCTCTTCTCCCTTGTCCAGATGATATATCACCTGGTCATAGAAGGAGATGAGCTTGGATGGGCAAGACCTAACCGCGACAAACCTGTGCTGGCTGTCCCTCAGGATGTTGCAATCAGCCAGGTTATCCAGAAGGGTCTCTTTGATAATTTTTTCCAGAATCTTACTGGGGATTGAGGTCAAGCTGATTGTCCTGTAATTCCTGGGATCTACTTCCTGCCCTTTCTTGAAGATGGGGACCACATTGGCCTTCTTCCAGTCTTAGGGTACTTCACCTGAGTGCCACGAGTATTCGAATATTTTTGCCAATGGTTGGGCTATGACACCTGCCACCTCCTTGAGTACCCTAGGGTGTAATCTGTCAGGACCAGCTGACTTGAAGGTGTCCAACCGCTTGAGGTGATCCTTTACAAGGTCTACACTGATGCTGGGTATAAATATGCCCTCACCCCTGCCGTCCTGCATCATGCTAGGCAGGGTGGTCCCTTTGGGCTGATGAAAGACTGACATGAAGTACCCATTAAGTAGGCTGGCTTTTTCCTGGGTGTTGGTTATCAGTTGTCCCATTTGGTTCAGCAGGGGTCCAATGTTACCCTTGCTTTTTTTCCGACTCCCTACGTATCTGAAAAAGGACTTTTTATTATCCTTGATATGTCTTTGTCTGTCATGAACCTCATCTTGTGTTAAGTTTACTTCAGGGTGAAGGCCAGGGGCAGGGAAATGTCTAACCTAACTGGACTTTGATCCTTTCTTGCCTTGTATATGTAGAGTAAGACTCTGAATTGGCTCTGAGAGTAAAAGGAGGGTGTGCAGTGGCAAGGTTGAAATGCTCTGGATTTCTTGGCTTTCTGAGGACTCAAACTGCCTCCATCTACCAAACTGGGACCTCTCTTGTCATGAGTCTCAACCCCAGACATACTCATTTACTGACCTCCACAATGAACCACCTTGCATCCTGCTTTCACTAAAATTGAGCATCTGAAACAAAGAACTATTTTCCTTTGCTGATGGTGTCTTTGTAGAGTATTTAATATAGCTAAAAGGAGTTCCTTTTAAATTAGGAAACAGCCTCATCCAAAGCCAGCTGAAGTCAATAGGAACCTTTCCATTGACTTCATTAGCCTTTGGATTACACCCATAGAGAATAGCATGCAGTCCTGTGGGATGCCAGACCTTCAAGTGCTGTATAAGTTTTCACTCATCTTTCATCGGCAAATGCTACCTCTTATTAAGATATTAAGGCCATACTCACATGACCCAGAGATACTGTGAAAGACAAGCAACAGTGAAACGATTGTCGTTTAATTACAGCAGTGCAGTATTAAGTCAAGTTACAGCAAAGAGAATGCACCTGTAGAAAGGCCTTTTAATATAGATCCTTTACATGTCCAAGCCTATATTATTAAGCTGCACTGTAGGCATATTGACCTCCAGAAATCTCATGAAAGGATTAATTAATAAATGTTGAAGTAGGGTTGATAAAGAAAGTGATCACATGGGTAAGGTACACATCCAAGGGGTATAAATCACTTAGCACTGGCCTTGTTGAAATCCATTTGTCCTCCATCCAACTGCTTTTGAATAATATTCTTCAAGGTAAGTTCTTTTCCATATGCGCTTTTTTGTAAAAGAATCATAGAGCAAGAGAAAACAAATTAGGATAAAGCTATTTAAGACAGTAGGAAGACCAGAGTAACAAAAAAGGAGAGAAAAAAGATTCAAGATGCTGCAGTGGGCCAAAATTATAACCCCTGTTGTCCATATCCATTCATGGTGTAATTCATTATCAAGATGATTTAATGAATGTAACTGGTAGCCTTATGTCGGTGTGCAGTATCATACGTTGTAGTTAGAGAAAGAGATAATAAACAAGAGATATGCATTTGCAAAATGCTAAGTAATTGCTCCTTTGCTAATCTAAACAGCTTGCAGTGTCTGATTTAGAAAAGTGAGATCTGGGATATACTACACCTGGAGACAGAAACGGATTTCATTTACACTGCTCTATCTCCTGTGTCTGTAGTGGGGATTTAATACTTACAGTAGCGTAAGTAAGATGAGAATCAGACCAAGAAGATCAGCATGCAAAATAATTTTTCTGAATATGAAAATGTTTCTTATGCTAGATCAATATGTCTGTACACATTACAGTTAAGGCTTGAATAAAAGCTGGGCTGGGCTCTTCACAGATGTAACCAAGTTAGCTACATTGATAGCAACAGAGCGATGATTTGGTCGATACGTATAATTTGTTTATATAATGTTTCAAAATATCCATATTTAAAAGAGGGATCAGTTATTGGTTAAATATTCTTTTAAATTATTGAAGAAATTAAAGCTAATTGCAGAGTGAAAACAAACTAAGTGTTAACCTCAATATTTTGTTGTTAACTGTAGTCTCCACCTTTATTGTAGTTTGTGGACTCAGCTCAGATGCTATCCTAACAAATATGGTTAATTAGGTTTAAATAGTAGGAGTGCACATTAAAAACCAAGGCACATGCAAAACTCCTCGTTGCAACAAAATTCCTCTTTTGTGCACTCACAAAACTAGGGATAATCTCACAACACAGAAAGAAATCTGATCAGGATACCCCAATAATTGAGTCATAGCAATGACTTCTATTAACTAATCATTAATGTCTTCTCAGTCTTATATTAAAAAAATAAACAGTCTTATATTTAAAAGTTAAACATCCTACATAACATTTTACTCACTCACCAGGCAAGAATTTCTGCTGTGTGACAATTTCCATTCTTTGGATTAAAAAATGATTGTAATTCTGCTGATGACTATATTGATGGTGTTACATAGTGGTAAGTGACTTTGTATTTTTATTACTATTTAACATTTACACCTACTATTTATCATTTACAGTGGATGGTTTTTTTTAAACAAGCCTCTGAATTTTTAACTTATACCATACATGAAAGTGCTCCAATAGGCATAAACACCAGATCAACAGTAAAACATTTTGTTTAGGATTAGAAAAGTAAGGTAAGATTAGAGAGATGCAAGGAACTTTTAAAATGAGTTTATAATACATACAAAAATGGAAACCTCACCTCCCATAACATTTTTCTTATTAAAAAAAATCCTTCGAACTATTTGCATAGCAGGAGTCCCAAAATACAGAAAAGGTATTGTCGTCCTTGGACTAGCCCATGTTGTTTAAATACAGTTGACTATTCAGTGAGTTCTTTAAATACAGTTGAGGTTTGAAAAATAAACCATCCTCTTGATCTTCTATTTTGGGTGTAATATTGTACCTTTTTCATATACCCTTTTTGTTCTGGTCATTATGTATCGTTAAAAACAGCTCAGCATTTGAACTCAGAATCAAATTCAGCATTGACTTCTTATAGCTTCGCTATTGCACTTCTTTAATTTCCAGGGGATTTCATAGAGTGTAAATCAGTAGAGAATTATGCCAGTGCAGAATTTAATATAGTAATCAAGCTTTATTGCTATCAATCCATTAGAACCTCATTCTCTTCTGTTTTCTAGTACTAGAAAGCATAGAAATATCTACCAGATAGTATTTGCTTTAGAAAAGTAGACTGCTTATAATATCAATCTAATATGATGTAAAACAGAGCTTACTTCTTGGTCAAACTAATGCTAGAGATTTTAAGATGCACAAGCTTTTATAAGATTAAATCCATGAGTCTACCTTTTAGGTGCTTAAACATATATTTTTTTAAATGGATAACATTAGGATAAGGATGTCCAAAGAAGCCTCAGTTCAAAAGATTAAGTCATTGTTGGGAATGCAACTTCTTAAATTCCTTCCAAACTACCAGATTTAAACACCCAGATTTGGAAATTTGGGCCCCTAGTTTTTCTGGTTCTGGAGAAGATTATTGGTTTCTTTTCTTCCTATTTTTATGGGATAAATAAAGATGATCTTCACTCCCTGAGACATAAGTAAGTGTTTGAAGGTGAGCTGGCAGCTCCGAGAAGTTGCTCTCAGCCTGTTGGATGGATTTGGCTGCACTTTGGGATTCAGTCATCTATCTTCCCCCTGAAAAAAGGTTTCAGTAGTTTTAAGTATTTGTGCTACAACCCCTGTCCCAGACAACTTTAAAATTGCTGTGTTTTAAAAAGACAGGTTGAGAGCACATTCACTCTTACCGCTGGGTTTCATTCAGGTAACACTTCATGAAAGCATCGTCACAATAGCATTGCCGTATAAAGAAGGGCAACATTGCCTCTGGCGTGTAAAAAAGGGTGTTATGGAAAAAGCAGACTTTTGGATGAGGCACAGAACTGGAAACCATTAGGCCTTTTTTATCATACAAGTTCCTGGGTAACTGCGAGCAAATTATTTTATTGCTCACAACTATCTATAAAATAGCAGTATGAACATTACTGACTTCACAGAGTTGTTTGGATGTTTAATGGTTTAACGCTGTTGAAGCAGGTACTCCTTAGCCGGATGGGAAATAAAGTATTAGGATTAACACACACCGAAATGATCTCAGCCAAACAGTTAATGGTTTATCCAGGAAACCCTGTCATGTGTTTTCCCTGCCCCAGTAAGAACCAAACCTTTGCTTGCCTGCATGAATGATGCGCTACGTCAGGAAGAAACTTATACTGTTACTTGCACAAATAAAATCTACATGTGCTTCAAGGCTACTTTTGACCCACAATTATTTATTTGGACAAACACCTGCTCAGGCGAAACTCGTTCTCTGAAGACTTTTACAAAAGAGAAAACTAAGAAACATCCCATGAAAACATACGTATAACTAGATATATATAAAAAAACACTCTGGCTGGAGATATACAGAAGATTTCAGTTAGTCCCGTAATTTAAGACTACTACCAAAAGTAGGAATTTATCTACAGCAGGAATGAATTTGAAGTCTGTCCATATATACATATGAATACACATTTGAACAAGCTTGGATATAGGAAATGTTTGTGCCTGTTTGAACCAGAGGATTAAAGCTCATTTAAATAAATCATCATTTACCTTAACAGTATGAAAAGCTGTGAAACAATCAAGGAGTTGAACGATCTCCACGGTAGCCCTGATCTTGCAAATGAGTGATGTCAATGGGGTTCTGCCTAGTCAGGGTTTCATTGCAAGGATTCAGCTATACACTGAATAAACCAGAATAACTACTTGCTGTTGGAATATAAACTGTTTAGGGTAGGATTACCATTTACTCTGCGTGTGATGAACATGTAGCATCATGGGGACCCTGTTCAATTTCTTGTAAGTGAAATAATATTAATATTAATTCTTCTAAGTACAGATATTAAATAGCAAATAACATGAAAAAAATACCTCTGCTTATGGAAGGGGGCCTTAATTTGTCAACTAAATTATTCAGTACAAAATCTGACCACGCCCACGTGCTAAAGAGCATATGTGAAACTCTTGCAACATGTATTTAACAGCAAAAAAATACAGATTCGGTAACTGCAACTGCAAAAATGAATGGACGGCCAACACTGTCCATTAATACAGTCTCACTGGAAATGGGAAATGGCCTGAGCAGTTA